>NW_024080763.1:1919638-2137844 GCF_003009895.1 Hyaena hyaena
GTGAGCAGGGGAGGGTCAGAGAGAGAGGGAGATACAGAATCTGAAGCAGGCTCCAGGCTCTGAGCTGTCAACACAGAGTCCGACATGGGGCTCAAACCCACAAACTGCGAGATCATGACCTGAGTGAAAGTCAGATGCTTCACTGACTGAGCCACCCAGGCGCCCCAATTGTAATTTCTAAACAAATGTCTAGTTTTGAGAGAAAACATGCGAGCAGGGAAGGGGCATAGAGAGAGGGGCCAGAGGATCTGAAGCGGCTCAGTGCTGACAGCAGGGACCCCGACAAAGGGCTCAAACCCATGAACCATGAGATCATGACCTGTGCTGAAACCAGGAGTTGGACGCTCAACCTCCTGAGCCACCCAGGTTGTCCCTGTCTCATCCTATGCTTTGGTGACTGTGGGTGATGAGCCCATACACTTGGCCTCTGGGAAGATTCTTATTCTCACTGCCTTCTCTTCTCCTTGGACAGGTAGGTGGTGTTCCTCCCTTAAAGGCACGATGTTTTCCAAACTAGCTCACTTGCAGACCATTGCTGTGCTTCGTCGTGGAGTTCATTCTTCAGTGGCTTCTGCTACGTCTGTTGCGACCAAAAAGACAATCCAAGGCCCTCCATCTTCTGATTACATTTTTGAGCGAGAATCTAAATATGGTGCACACAACTACCACCCTTTACCTGTTGCCCTGGAGAGAGGGAAAGGTACATTTTGAATTAATCCAACTCCCCTTCGTCCCTTTCACTTGAAACCTTTTGTAAAAATAGTTCTTAAGTGTTCTCAGGATACATTTTCCCACATGCATTTAATTTCTGTGTTATAGATCTAGTTAATTCAACATTTATTGAGTGCTTGCTGCGTTAGGTACTGAGCGGAACACAAGATGAACTTAGTCATTATTCGGTCTTTGCCACGAGGGCCTGTAAGACACATAAGCTGAGTACTAGACTATGGCTATTGTTTTCTTCCTTTAACTTTATTTTGGCATAATTGTAGGCTTAAAAGTTGCAGCAGTAGTACAAGGAATTTTCTTTTACCAGATTTCTCGAGTGCTAACATATGACCGCATTTGCTTTATTTCTTCTCTTTCTCTCCACACACACTATTTTTCCCTGAACTGTCTGACAGAAAGTTGCAGACATGTGATGCCTCTTTATACCTAAATACTTTGTGTGTCTTTCCTGAAATACAGGACGTTCTCTTACATATCAATAGTATCATTATCAAGAATGGGAAATTAACATGGATACAACACCGTTTTCTAATCTACAGCCCTGATCCAGATGTCATTTGTTGTCCTATAGCAAAAGGAAAATCTCCGATCAGGGGTTGTATTCAGTTTTCAGGTCTGCTTAGTTTTCTTTAATCCAGAACAGTTCTCAGTCTTTGTTCTCTTGATCTTGATGTTTTTTTTTTGTTTTTTTTTTAATTTTTTTTTTAATGTTTTATTTATTCCTAGGAGAGAGAGAGATAGCATGAGCAGGGGAGGGTCAGAGAGAGAGGGAGTCACAGACTGAAACAAGCTCCAGGCTCTGAGCTGGCTGTCAGCACAGAGCCCGACGCGGGGCTCGAACCCCCGAACCGCGAGATCATGACCTAAGTGAAAGTCGGACGCTTAACCGACTAAGCCACCCAGGCGCCCCTTGATCTTGATGTTTTTGAAGAGCACAGGCCAATGATTTTGTAGAATGAACCTCAGTTTGGAGTTGGCTGGTAAGGTAGAGTCTGCCAGCCTTCTTCATGGCAAAGTTAACATTTTTCCCCTTTACACATCTTATGGGGACATGATTTGAGACTCTGCAAACTTCCACTCACACTTTTGGCATCCATTAATTATTCTCTGCCTGAATAAATGATTACTGATGGTTGCCAAGTGGTGATTTAATCCACATTTTGAAATAACAGTCTTAACCTAATAAAACCAAAATTTATTACTTAGCTTTGGGTCAGAAGATGATGTGTGAGTATTAAACATTTTTATCAGTTGCTGTATTTTATTTGGGACCCGCAGTGTAATCTAGATTTTGAACAAAATCTCTATTACAAATTTGGAAACAGTTTGGTTTGTAAAGATATTCTTGGAGTAGCAGATTGTGGATTCTAGAATCTGAGTACCTGGGGTCGAGTCCTGGTTCATGTGTGCCAGCTTGGGCTAAATCTAAGCGTCTCTTTCTATATGTTTGCACTGTAGGGTGGTTAACACTCTCATGGGGTGGTTGAACGACTAAAACGGTACGTTGACTACATGGTAAAAGTTAGCTGGTAAGCCACCCAATATGTTTTAATATCTATAGTCAAGCTAAAAAAATTTAAAAAAAGTTTTTAAATGTTTTATTTATTTCTGAGGGAGAGAGAGAGAGCATGAACAGGGAAAGGTCAGAGAGAGAGGGAGATACAGAATCTGAAACAGACTCCAGCTCTGAGCTAGCTGTCAGCACAGAGCCCGACGCGGGTCTCAAACCCACGAACTGTGAGATCATGACCTGAGCCGAAGTCGGATGCTTAACTGACTGAGCCACCCAGGTGCCCTTCAAGCTAAAAAAAATTTTTTTAAAAATGTACATAACTTAAAATTTACCATTTTGTTTTATTTGTTTTAGTGTTTATTTTTGAGAGAGAGAAAGAGAGAGAGAGAGAATGAGTGAAGGAAGGGCAGAGAGAGAGAGAGTCTAAAGCAGGCTCCAGACTCTGGGCTGCCAGCAAAGAGCCCGATATAGGGCTCAAACTCAAGAACTGTCAGATCCTGACCTGAGCAGAAGTTAGAGCCTGCTTTGGATTCTGTGCCTCCCTCTCTCTCTGCTCCTCCCCTGTTCACGCTCTGTCTCTGTCTCTGTTTCTCTCAAAAATGAATAAACATTAAAAAAAATTTTTTTAATAAAAAGAATAAAAATTTATTTATTTTAAATGTTTATTTTTGAGAGAGAGAGAGAGAGAGAGCAAGTGAGCACAAGCAGGGGAGGGGCAGAGAGAGAGGGGAACAGAGGATCTGAAGCAGGTTCTGCACTGATAGCCCAGAGCCCACTGTGGGGCTGAAACTCACAAAATCTGAGATCATGACCTAAGTTGAAACCAAGAGTCGGATGCCTAACCGCCTAAGCCACCCAGGTGCCCCTTAAATGTTATAGATATAGATATAATATAAATATTATATTAATATTATAATTAATATAACATTATAAATATTATATATATTTTAAAGTTTATCTATTTTGAGGGAGAAGCATGAGTGGGGGGGAGGGGCAGAGGGAGAGAGTGAATCTTAGGCAGGCCCTGAACTGTCAATGCAGAGCCCAAAGTGGGGCGTGAAACTACAAACCATGAGATCATGACCTGAGCCAAAATTGAGTTGGACGCTTAACTGACTGAACCCCCCCAGGCGCCCCTTGTGTATCCTTTTTGGATAAATGTCTATTCACGTTCTTTGCCCATTTTTGAATTGAGTTGTTGGACACTAGATCCTTCTCCGTTAGATGAGTGATCTGAAAACATATATTCCCATTCTTTTGGTGGCTACAGTCAGCTAATCATGATTTTTAGGTTATGTATAACTTCTGCCTTTAAATTCCCTAACCCTAGTTTTCTGGGAGTAAAGGTTTCACTCTACAGTTTATAAACCTTTTCATGTTATGGTGTTTCCTGTTAAATGTGTAGCTTCAAGCTGGACAGATAAAATATACTTCCTTGTAAACCAGATTATTTATAACCAGCTTCCTATGCATGAGCTAATCCCTGTCCTAACCACCATTCTGCATTAAGTGGAGGTTCATAAGTATTCAGAAGGCTTGCCAGTGGTCTTAATCTTTGAACTTTCTGTAGCTTAGTGATTTTCTAAAATAATTCCCTTTATATATTTAGGTATTTACGTATGGGATATAGAAGGCAGGAAATATTTTGACTTCCTGAGTGCTTACAGTGCTGTCAACCAAGGTCACTGCCATCCAAAGATTGTGAATGCCCTGAAAAGTCAAGCAGACAAACTGACCTTAACATCTAGGGCTTTCTATAATAATGTACTTGGAGAATATGAAGAGTATGTTACGAAACTTTTCAACTACCACAAAGTTCTTCCTATGAATACAGGTAAAATAATTTATTTTTTTAATTAAATATCCAAGAAAATAATCTTACTACTTTTTGATAATCTAAAATATTTTTTTTAATTGAAAAAATTTTTTTCTTGATAGGAGTGGAGGCTGGAGAGACTGCTTGCAAACTTGCTCGTCGGTGGGGCTATACCGTGAAGGGTATTCCAAAATACAAGGCGAAGGTGATTTTTGCAGGTATGTGAGATTCAGCATTAACCTCTGTGATGTCAATGTACAAATGGTATTGCTGTTTTAATTTACTGATAGAATATTTGTCATGTGTTTGCCTCATCCATGATACACTGTTTGCTGAATGTTTCATAAAAACTGAGAGAGTGTTTTTCTTTTGGGATTATTTCCAAGTATTTCTACATAAATGGGATTTTTCTCTGCTAAGTAATTTCCTACTCCTTACTCCCTAAAATGAGTGACTATATGATTTATTTCTCATCCGGCTATCTGATTTTTTTTTTTTTTGATTTTTTTGTTTGTTTGTTTGAGAGAGAGAGAGCATGTGTGTATTGGGGAGGGACAGAGAGAGAGGGAGACACAGAATCCGAAGCAGGCTCCAGCTCTGAGCTGTTAGCACAGAACCCACTGTGGGGCTCAAACCCACAAACCATGAGATTTTGACCTGAGCCAAAGTCGGATGGTTAACCGACTGAGCCACCCAGGCACCCCATGCTTATCTGATTTTTTTTTAAATGCTTTATTTATTTCTGAGAGAGAGACAGCATGAGCAGGGGGCGGTCACTATCACACATGCATCGAATCTAGAAAAACATGTATTGAATGCCTCAGTTGTTAGTGTTCGGGATTATTGGAAGAAAAGGCAAGCGTTTATCCGCAGGGTCTGTATATTGCAGTCTGGCGATTCAGGAGAGGAGTGCCTGAAATAGTCATTGAAGGCCAGACCTTGGTGGGCATGTGAGCCATGGTGTTCAATATCAGCTTTTATTTTAACAAATGAAAGCTCACCCACCGGAGGCTCTCTAAGGCAAACCCTCATTTTAAAAAAAAATCAAAATCAAACTTATTAAGGTATTTTGGGGGGAAAGTGCTTATTAAATTTGGGATTTTGTTTGAAATCCTCTCTGTTTATTTCTCCTTTCCAGCTGGGAACTTCTGGGGTAGAACACTGTCTGCTATCTCCAGTTCCACAGACCCAACCAGTTACGAAGGTTTTGGACCATTTATGCCAGGGTTTGAAGTCATTCCGTATAATGATCTGCCTGCTCTTGAGGTACTTCCCTAGAAGCATGGTGCTTCAGCACAGAGCAAATAGAAATTACATTTGTTGGATGTGTGAATCAAACATAGATATGTGGCTGCCGTGAACATCTAACTTAAGTTGGGTCCAGGTTCCACACTTGTCTCTGTAATGGTCGGTTTGTTTCCAACGTGGGGAAGTTGGGTGCCCAGGTCTAATCCTGAGAGCCAGCTAACTGCTATCTGTGTCCTGTGTAAATAACTTGGATAGTATGTGTTTAACTACTTCATTAGATAAGATTACTCAGTTTTCAGCCAGCTGCCACAAATTATGAGTGGAGGGGCGCCTGGCTGGCTTTGTGGGCAGAGCACGCAGTCTTGATCCTCGGGGCTGTGAGTTTGAGCCCTGCGTTGGGTGTACAGATTGCTTAAAAATAAAATCTTAAAAAGTAAATAAAATTATGAGTAGATAACTTGTAAAATACAAAGATTCACTGAAATATTTAAAACTAATGTCTTTAAACTTTAAAACTAATTCACTGAAATTACTATAAAAGCGAATGTCTTCGTTTTTATAGTACATTTAACTCCGTATTAGAAAATAAAGGATAGAGTAGCTTAAAGCTTAAGTATTTGGGGCTCTCAGTAATTGAATGTCAGAAATGTTAATACTTTGAAGTCAGGATATAAGTTAATGTAAAAACTTAATTTGCATACTTACCATGAAAATACACACAGCCCATGTTTTCCGATTTCTAAATAGGTTAAAAAGGAAGTTACTAAAGCGCATTCTTATTCTTCTGTAGCGTGTTCTTCAGGATCCAAACGTTGCCGCGTTCATGGTAGAACCAATTCAGGGAGAGGCGGGCGTTGTCGTTCCGGATCCCGGCTACATGATGGGCGTGCGAGAGCTCTGCACCCGGCATCAGGTTGTGCACCCTGCACCTGCCTGCGTCGCTCAGGGCTGGGCTCTTAGGGGAGAAGCAAAGATGACATCCCACTTCCACGGCTGGGGTGGGGGGACCTCATTCTGAGGCCCTCTGGTGCTCCCTCTCAGCGGCCTGCCCGGAAGCTGACTGTTTACTGCCTCTGGCCACTGGCCAAGCCGGGGCCCAGGCAGAGCCGCAGACTTCCTGGCCCCAACTGTGGTTCCTTCTCTTCACGCTGGTGGCCTGTGCTGTGCTCTCCCCGGACCCTCTGTTGTGTCCCTCTCTTCCTCTTCCCGCCACGCTGGTACAGATTTAGGGAGGAAATATTAAATAAATGTTTGGAAGATGCAACTGAATTAATTTTTTTCCCAGAGAATAGTTCTGTCCCCCTCCGCCCCAAAGTGCTCACTTTCTACTGTGCAGCAGAACGGGCCCTTGGGGAGAGTAGCCTGACACAGGAGATGATTGCTTGTCTACAGGATTTTCACAGGATGGTATTGAAATCATTTGTGTGGGGAAAGGTAGGAGATCACTATCTTCCCTATGGAAACAAAATCGATAATTAATGTATTACGTTGTTTTCCAATAGGTTCTGTTTATTGCTGATGAAATACAGACAGGATTGGCCAGAACTGGTAGGTGGCTGGCTGTCGATCATGACAATGTCAGACCTGATATAGTCCTTCTTGGAAAGGCGCTTTCAGGCGGCTTATACCCTGTAAGTTGTGTGTTCCATCTCTCTTCCTATTCCTTACTCTCATGAAATCTGTCCTTAAGATATTTTTACATCAGTTGGTGGTGACAATAGTGACTTTCCCTTGGTTCGGTTGCACTCCGTGTGCTCTGGGTCACCAGCACATGTAATAAAAACAGTTCTGGGTCCCACAGGGTTGACCCACTTAGTTAAGTTCCGCTGCAGAATTGAGTGTGCCTAGGAATTTGCTACGGTCTTTCTTTCGATGGAAACATTTTACCCCAAAAGTTCTCCTGGAGACCCCTAGGGTTTTTTTTTCCCATTGTTGAGAAATCTAGCCTTACTAATTGTCTAAAATCATGACTGATTAACGTAGAGGTTGGAAAAAATGAATGTTTTGTTATGGTTTTGTCCTTGGGTTTGCCATTCAGAGCCGGTAATTGGTACTGGATTAAGGGTAAAGGGTTCTGAACATAGTGCAGAACATTGTGTTTTTTAAGCAATTGAACCAAGCATTTTACCTTGAAAGTGGAAAGAATTCTAAATCATATTGTTGCAGAAACCGCTTTCCTCGTGGTTCCCAAATGCCCTTGTTCTGCGCCATCACAGCGCCCTGGCGCGCGCTTGCTGTGTTTAAGGTATTGACACTTTGTCACCGCTAGTTAGGAGGAAAGAAGTATAGCTCCTGTTAGGGGAAGCCTTCTGTCCACTTTCATATCTGCTTCATAAACACTCGTGTTCCTGCTGTGCTAAGAGTGGGATAGTTAGTCCGAGAAATGATTTGCTCAGTACTGAATTCTCTGTCTCTCAGGTGTCGGCGGTGTTGTGTGATGACGAGGTGATGCTGACCATTAAACCCGGGGAGCACGGGTCAACCTACGGGGGCAATCCGCTGGGCTGCCGCGTGGCCATCGCGGCCCTGGAGGTAGGGCTGATCTGGGCATGGGGTGTCCGTCGGTGGAGACAGTGTTGGAGGGGCCCGTTGGTGTAATGAGACAGTGTTGTAGAACATGCAGTGCAGAGGGAGGATCTTAGGGGCAGGGTGCTCGGTAGTTCACCCTGCGTCTAGTAGACGGGGGGCCTCTGTGGGCTTCTGAGTTGCAGTCACTGGGGCTTTGGGCCCGTGGGCCCTGGGTGGCTCACAGAGCTCTCGCCCTCCAACCAGGCCTTGCCTGCGAGGCGTTGATTGATGGGTTGACTGACTGTAGATTTGACCGCTTTCAGATGTCTTCCTTGGGTGCCCACTACAGGCATAAAATTACGTGATCCCTAAGAACGCACTTTTTAGGCAAAAAAGAAAAGGAAACACTGTAGGTTACAAATTAAAGTATGCTTTGTCCGTTGATTTAGTCAACTAAGCAGAAAAGATATCGGTCAGTTGCATTACATAAATTTTAATTCTTACTTTGCCTTAAAATCAGAGTCATGGATTCATGACAAAGGTGAGGCTCTATCTGAGCTTGTAAATGTTTAATTAGATAGTAAACTGGTATAGGCTTTGGAAAATAGAAATGAAAGTTAAGTTACTCTGGTCATTGTCTTCCTTTGCTTATAGTCCATGTTCTCGTCTAAAGAACAACATAAAAGAGGGTAATCTTAACATGTGGGTAGTAATTTCCCTTCAAACGCAGGTTTTGGAAGAAGAAAACCTTGCTGAAAATGCAGAAAAAATGGGTATCATCCTGAGGAACGAGCTGATGAAGCTGCCGTCTGACATTGTAACCGCTGTCAGGGGCAAAGGATTACTGAATGCTATTGTCATTCGAGAAACCAAAGGTATGGACTCAAACATTTTCCTCAAGATGTGATATTCATAGGAGAAAGAAAACACGTGGTATTTTGTCTGGTTGCTGGCCTCCCCTGTTTGAGCTTGTGGACCGGGTCTGTTAGGCTTTGTATCGGCTGATTTATGCTACAGGCTGTGGAATTAGAGCCCTTTCCTACAGGAAGGAATTTACTACTTTGACCTGTTTTTGTTCCCTTACGTCATTTGCTATTCTGCCTTGGGTTAGTTTTTTTTTTTAATTTTGTTTATTTTTGAGAGAGAGAGAGACAGAGTATGAATGGGGGAGGGCCAGAGAGAGAGGGACACAGAATCCTTGAAGCAGCTCCAGGCTCTGAGCTGTCAGCACACAGCCCGACTTAGGGCTTGAACTCACGAACCCTGAGATCATGACCTGAGCTGAAGTCGGAAGCTTTGCCAACTGAGCCGCCCAGGTAGCCCATGCCTTGGGTTAGTTTTGCAGTACTTGGAGATTTCCAGCTCCTTTCTGTTAGTCTACACCGAGCACTTTCCTGGAAGGTTTCCTCTTTGCTATTCTCCCGCCCTGCCCCCATACGTTGTGCTTCACTAAAGGTAGGGGGAGCAGCAGTGTAATCATGACAATGACGATGGTGATCAAAATAGCCCCCACGGCCACCTAACCGAGTGTGTGGCATCTGATTGGCAATAGCCCTCTGAGGCTCCTTGCCCGAGTCTCCTGTGCTCACCTTCCTTCTAAAGCAGTGATTCCAGCCACGGCAACACTTTAGAATTACCTGAGGAGCTTTTTAAAGAATGAAGCCAAACTCGCCTCTCGCCAGAGATTCTGATCTGATGGGTCTGGGTGGCGCCCAGGCGTTGGAAGTGCCCTTTCCGTGATTCTGATGCGCGGCCGGGCTTGCGCATCCTACCATAACGTGATGAGAGTCCCCTTCCTTCCCTGGGCTCTGGAAGCACATCCGATTGCAGAATGTGTGGCCGTCACTGGGATTTGGATATTGTTTGTTCCGTGCCACTTAACTTCCCCACGTCCTACCCACATTCTTTTTGCATTGGTTCCTCATAATATAACAGCCTTTAGCACAGAATTTTTTTTGCTTGGTCTTTTTCATTTTGAAAAACCCGCAAAACCGGTGTGTCTAATCATACTATTCAAACCTAGTAATGTACTTGCTGAGAAATAACTTCATCTTTAAAAAAAGAGCAAAGCAAGCTTGCGACTCCATGCCATCTTTCGTTAGCGGGCCCTGCGCGGCGACATGCTAAGCATCCATCCATCTCACAAGGGAGTGTTAAACATCCGTCTTTGATCAGCATGCCTGTTTGGCCATTTCTCTTTAGATTATGATGCTTGGAAGGTGTGTCTGCGGCTTCGGGATAACGGACTTTTGGCCAAGCCAACCCATGGCGACATCATCAGGTTTGCACCCCCGCTTGTGATCAAGGAGGATGAAATTCAAGAGTCCGTGGAAATCATCAACAAGACCATCCTGTCTTTCTGAGGTCGGTGACCGTTCCCAGTGCTGCCCGGAGCCAGCCGGAGACGGCAGCCGTACAAGTACTGTCGTGTCTACGTGCTTCACGCAGGCACGTTCCACTCCCCGGTGGCTTCAAGGACTTTTTTTTCATACGTTTTTTTTTCAGTTCATGCATAATAGGATGACATTTATAAACATGCAGTTTGTCCTGTAACATGACTAAGAGAATGTAATGGCATCTGTATTCGATTGAGTTTGTGTGTGCGTGTGCTTTCGAAGGCAAAATGCATCTACTTGTATATAGAGAGCCTTTTAATCAAGCCCTTCAGTATAATTTATATGTTTTTATGATTTCCTTACTGATACAAATGTTTTGTATTTGCAAAAGCTATCTGGGGTATTAAATGGAAGCCTTGCTTAACCTTAAAAAGTTAAATTATAATCCTTGAGTCTTGGGAAGGTTTAATGGTTAAGCTTATGTAAAATACTGGATTTAAGGAAACTTCATGTTGGCCAACACCAAGATGTACCCTGTGAATGTCACTTTTAACTGAGAATTAATGTTTAACATTCCCAAATTATGATTTAAGTGATATAATTTGTAAAAAAAAAAAAAAAAGAAAAAAGATTTATTTTCAGTTTTTCTTCAGATTAAAAAAAAAGATTTCTACAGCTTATATTTAAAGTGTCCGTAGTGGGATCAGGGTGCTGTTACCGCAGTTCTGGTCCTCACGACCTGACGCGTTAAGCTCCTCGAGAACATTCTTGCTTTATTTCATGTATTTTCTAAGAGCATTTCAGCTTCTTGGGCGATATCTAGAATCATTTAGAAATTATTAAAAGAAGGTCTTTTGTTATACTCCTTTTTCCTCTTTCAAAATAATTGCTTTTCCTGTGCTTATGTGCTGGTATTTACCATTTTTATTAAAGGATCTTTATTAAGCAATGTATTACAGAACTTTGTTTTCTTTCTTTTTTTCCCCCTCGAACATAGTATTTTGGATGCTTTTGTATGTCCATAATTATAAGTGTATCTCATTCTGTGATGATTCATATGTGGATATGTTATAATTTCATATTGGCGAACACTTGGGTTGTTACAATTTTTCACTCTTTAAACAAAGCTTGTTGTGATGGCTTTATGTTGATACAGGCTGTGTTTTTGGAGTAGGTCTCTAGAAGTGAGTTGCTGGGTCAAAGGAAATAAACTTTTATTTTCATTATTTTAAAGATTTTATTTTTAAGTAATCTCTAACCCGATGGGGGTTGAACCTGCAACCCCAAGATAGTGAGTCACACAGTCTACCAACTGAGCCAGCCAGGCACCCTGGGGATGAACTTTTATTTAAAAAAATTTTTTGAGGGGGGACCCCTGGGTGGCTCAGTCGGTTAAAGGTCCAACTTCGCCTCAGGTCATGATCTTACGGTTCTGGGTTTGAGCCCCTCCCCTCCCCTGGGGTCTCCTACCGTGCAGCCTTTGCAAAGTGGGTATTGAATGGAGACGTGTGGTGGGTATTGAGTTCGAATGTAGATGTCATTCACTCAATGTGCCCTGGCAGGCACAGGATTGCACCGGGGTCACTGGTGAAAGGGGGGCTTCATGGGGCTTTTTAGTCCGTACATTTACTTGAAAAATAGGGGCACCTGGGTGGCTCAGTCGGTTAAGTGTCCGACTTCGGCTCAGGTCATGATCTCACGATTAGTGGGTTCGAGCCCCGCGTCGGGCTCTGTGCAGACAGCTAGCTCAGAGCCTAGAGCCTGTTTCAGATTCTGTGTCTCCCTCTCTCTCTGACCCTCCCCTGCTCACACTGTCTCTCTCTCTCTCTCTCAGAAATAAATAAAAAAACATTTAAAAAAATTAAAAAGAAGAATACCTAGTGAGTACCACTTGGATAGCCCCAGAGGAGAGGCAGTGCTTCAAAGAGATAGCATTTATTCATTTTTATTTTTTTAACGTTTATTCACTTTTGAGAGATGGAGAGGGACAGAGCATGTGTTGGGGAAGGGCAGAGAACAAGAGGGAGACACAGAATCTGAAGCAGGCTCCAGGCTCTGAGCAGTCAGCACAAAGCCCGATGTGGGGCTCGAACTCACACACGGTGAGATCATGACCTGAGCCGAAGTCAGATGCTTAACCGACTGATCCACCCAGGTGCCCCTAAGAGATAGCCTTTATGAAACAGTATGTGTCAAGCATTAATACAAATGTGTTTTGCACCAGGTACAATCATTCCCATTTCACAGATGAGAAATCTAAGTCTTGGGGCAAAGACACTTGCCTAACATTATTTAAAATAATTGGTGGAGGCCTGGAGCCCTGGGTGGGCTGGGCAGGCTTGTGTGGGGAGGGAAGGAGTAGTCCCAGGGGCCCCAGAGACTCAGGGGTTGGGGGACAGAGTGCCTCCACTTGTCTAAGGAGTGAGTGGTGGAACGTCCCGAGTGTGCATCAGAGCATTTAAATTTGTGTCTAACTTGCCAGATGGATTCTTAAAAACACCAGCAGGAGCCATTCAAATGAGTAATATATACAAAAATGCCATTTAGTGCACTTAGGAAAAACTCTTTAAAATCTATTTTCAGGACTCCACTGTTTCCTGCACGTATAATGGCTCCGAGGAATTTTATTAGCTCTCAGCCTTTATTTTGATTAACTTGCAAATGAGATCTTTTCCCCCTACTCCCCGGTCAGCACCGGTCCAGTCCCGCAGTCCCAGCAAATCGTTAATGAAATATCTGAGCTACTATGGCTCGTTAATTTGCATCACAATATCAAGTGCAGAGCAGATGGTGTCTGAAGATAGGTGGGGGCAGCCTGTTCAGCAGGACTATGTACGGCTCTGGTGTCTGAGTGTACGGGCCCCGGAGGGCCTGGGTGCCTCTGACCTTGGTGGCCTTCCCCTGGGCCGGTGGGGTCAATGGAAAGTGAAAAAGATGCGAGCTAGTAAGATTAACCAGCCCCCAATCTCGTCCACCTTCCCTTTTACCACAAAGCACTTTAGCATAGTGGCTCCTGAGTGCCAGCCCTGTCATTAACGACCTGGAAGTCACCATGCCTGGGGGTGATTGAAAAAGAAGTCTGCAAACAACATACAGAACTGCAGCCTTGGCCAGGGGTCCCGGTTGCTGGAAGCTGGGTGAGGGTCTGCATCTGCCCCAGGAATTGCAGAGCCGTGGAAGGGCGCACACAGCCGGTGTGGCAGGCCTGGGACCAGAGACTGGGGACAGCCTCCTGGTTTCCCCGAACTGTGGGACAAGGGAAGGGGTGGGGGTGTGCTGTCTGCTCTGCTCTTCCCTCTGTGGCCTTTGGCCAGTCACTGTCTGTCTGTCCCGCATGCAATGAGGGATTGAATGAAGCCAGTTTTTTTTCAATTATT
Source organism: Hyaena hyaena (assembly GCF_003009895.1). Classification (NCBI taxonomy): domain Eukaryota; kingdom Metazoa; phylum Chordata; class Mammalia; order Carnivora; family Hyaenidae; genus Hyaena; species Hyaena hyaena. The sequence continues at coordinate 1,933,166 of NW_024080763.1, forward strand.
TTTTTTTTATTTTAAGAAATTTTTAATGTTTTCTTTATTTCTGAGAGAGACAGCGTGAGCAGGGGAGGGTCAGAAAAAGGAGACATAGAATCCAAAGCAGGCCCCAGGCTCTGAGCTGTCAGCACAGAACCCGACGTGGGGCTCAAACCCATGCACCATGAGATCGTGACCTGAGCCAAAGTCGGATGCCCAACCTACTGAGCCACCTAGGCACCTCTTAAGTTTATTTGAGAGAGCACAAGCAGGAGCGGCACAGATAAAGAGGGAGAGAGAGGATCCGAAGCAGGCTCTGCACTGTCAGTCCAGAGCCCAATGTGGGGCTTGAATTCAGGAAAGGTGAGCTCATGACCCAAGCCGAAATCAAGAGTCGGGTGCTTAGCCAACTGAGCCACCCAAGTACCTCCAAGTCAGTATTTTTAAAGCCAGCCTGAGTTGGTCCCTAGAGGGGAGACCCAGGAGCGACTTGGGTGAGCCTGAGCCCCCAGCTACTGGGCTCTCAGCACACCTCCTGAGCCCACAGGGGAGGGGGGCGCTTAGACCCACCCCACCCCACAGAAGGCTTCAAACAAGGACTGCCAGAAAACGGCCACTGAGGGTTGTGAGGCTCCCATTTCCTGTCTGGGATTTTTCGATTCTCTTGTGACTTAGTTATTCCTCTAAGTCAGCCTCTTGGATTTTTTTTTTGCAGGATTTTTTGCCTCAATACCCGGATTCTCTTGTGACTTAGTTATTCCTCTAAGTCAGCTTCTTGGATTTTTTCTTGCAGGATTTTTTGCCTCAATACCCGGATTCGTTGTCTCGCCGCTTTGAAGAATGAAGAGGTGGATACAAAATGAGCAGCAGGCAAGAGTTGATTAGATCTCAGATCAGAAAGGAAGAACAGAAGGAAAGTTCTCTTTACAGAGCGGGGACATTTGAAAGTGAAGGCCGGTGGACTAGAGGCCAGGGTCCTTGTTTAATAAGGTTCTGGCCCGTAGCCTCCTTTCCTCCCCCCGCCCCCTTCCTTCTCAGGTCCTGTCCTGATTCATGGTCTTGATAACTCTCTGTGTGGGTTGTCCATTCCTGATTGTCTCGATTCCATTATAGGAGGAGTGCTCTGTGGCCGTTTCATTCCTTGTGGGTCCTGTGTTTCATGGTTTACTACTTATTTTTACTTAGGTTTTTTTAGGTAGGTGTTTTATCAAATTCCTGAGGGGCAGTAGATGGTGTTACATTCTAAGAGGAAGCTTGCATAATAAGGGAGTTTGCTGTGGTCAGGTGCTCCCAACAGTGTTCCAGAATATGTTTGTCCAAACTGAGGGAGCCCAGGTCCTATCCTTTACCTCTCTGCCTACCGAATCCTATCTCTTCCCATCATAACGGGAAGTCCCATTTCTGCGGAGAAGGGGCTTCGGGCTGTGGGTAGAGGATAGGGCTGTGACGAGCTGCCTCTGGACCCCTCAAAATCAGGAGCCGAGCTTGGCCAGAGCCACTCACGGGGCCTGGGCCCAAGGTGCCTACAGACGGTAGGGGGCGCTGTCCGCATAGTTTTGCTCCCCGGGGCGCCGACCTCGGAGCCGCGCGGGGCGCGTGCGCTGGGGGCGGGGGGCTCAGAAAGCCGGGCCGGGGCGGGGCCTGGGGCGGGGCCTGGGGCGGCGGGGGCGGAGCCTGCTCCTGCGACCTCTGAGTCCCCGCGGCGCAGAGCAGGTCGGTGCAGGAGGTTCAAGGCCTCGCGAGCGCGGAATGCAGTGTCCTTTTGTAGAAGTTGTTTTATTATTATTATACATGTTTCTTGTAGGAAGTTCGAAATTGTAGAAACAAAGCACCCACGGCCGCCCCCCGCAGAGACGGGCGCTGTTGTCCCAGGTCCCCTACACGTGTCCGGAGGGCTTTCTGGCTTGTGGGGGTCTGCGCATCGCTTTCTCCTCTCGGAGCCCAGACACCGTTCGCTGCACCCCTCTGGACCCCTCTTGTTCACTGCAGAGCGGCGGGCTCCCGAGCAGCTGGAGAATAAGAATAAGAATAGTGACTTAAAGAGCCCTGTGGCCGACTTGACCAGCGAGGGCCGCCTGTGCATCCACCGGGCAGGGGGCAGGGGGCGCTCTGATACTGTGGGAAGGGACGCTTCCCGGGACTCTGCACTGCCTCCCCGAACCAGATGCAATGGGAGGGATTCGCAGGATCCTGCACAGGATCGTGCAAGGGTGGAGGGGTGGGGTGGACGGTCCCGCTGAGCAGAGTGTGTGTGTGTGTGTGTGGGGGGGGGGTGCTCTGGCTCAGTTTTTGTCACTGTGCAGCCAGGGTAGTAATATCTGTCCGGGTGGTTGGGGAAGGGAGTTGTACCATGAGTGGCAGGGTGTGGGACCTCCTGCTGGCCTGGCTGTGGCTGGCTAATCTTGTCGTGGGTCACTGCGATAGTGACAGTCCTGTTACAGCGAGGTCTGGCAGGCCCTGGATGTGTGGGTGCCAAGGGCAAGGCCAGTGCCTGGGGCCCAGACCTGGGCTTACTGATAGCTTCCTCCATGGGAGGGAGGGGTGGGGGGAGCTAAGAGGGGAGGAGCCAGCAGGGAGGGGGCGGGGCAGGCTTGCTTGAGTCCTTTGAGGCTAGTCACCAGCCCCTTGGCCTTGGACCAGTTTCCTCATTTAGAAAATGGGAGCAAGGTACTGGGTGGGGGGCAGTGTTGGGTCCCTGGTCTGTCTGTCTGCCCTTCTGCCCCTGACTTCCTCGTCTGGGAATTTCCCAGGAGGGCACTGGGATGGCCTGAGACTTGATCAACAGGTGGGTGCCCCGGGCCCCGCTCCGCAGGTGGGCTCTGCGGGTCTGAGTGGCCCCAGGAACCCTACTGGGAGCACCCCTCTTGGGGTCTGGTTGTGGACCCCATGGGCCCCTGCACTGGGCAAGGAGGCAGTAGGGTAGTGGAGTGTGGGGGAGGTTCCCACCCCAGACCTATTAACCTACAAGGCTATGTCAAGAGTGAGTTGACATTTTGGTAGTTTGTTGGGGGGACTTTGGGCAGGACCTGGGACACCTTGGGCTTGGGTGGCCTGGAGGTCCTGACCCTGGATTCCCCTGCCCGCTGCCTGTCCCTCTCCCCATGGGCCTCAGCCTAACAAGTGACTAGTGGTAATGGTCCTATCCTTCCTTCCTGATTGAAGGCCAGTTCATTTTAGATTCTCTCATCCCTATAGCAGCCCCGAGAAGTTCCCAGAGCCCATCCCAGGGAGGTCAGGCAACTCTAAGGGGCTTTAGACTTCAGGAGTTGAGACTTGACCCACATGGAGTCTGGCATCCACGTGGCCCGGCCTGGGCTATGGTTACTGAACTCCAAATCCTGTGATTACGACAACAGGGACCCCGTGTTCTCCACCCCAAGAGTGGTTGGAGATGGTTTGGTGAGCAGGGCCCAGGTAGGGCTGGATCCAGCCTGTTCTAGAGGCTGGAGTGGGGGAGGTGGCTTCCACCCATGGCTTCTGTGCCCCTTGCCTGTTCCTGCTGCATGGGGCTGAGCCCCCGTGACCCCACCCCAGCCCGCATGGCCCTCTCTGGAGAGGTTCTGGTATTTTGCCCTTGGGTGTAGCCAGGGCTCTCTTCTGTGGTGAGGAGGGGTTTTGTTTCCCCCACCCCCCATTCATAGAAATGTCTGCCTCAGTGGACCCCTCTTAGGCTGCTCTTCCTCAAGGGGGGGCCGCTCTGAATCCTTGGGCGTGGGGCGCATTGGGCTGCAGGAGCAGTGCCTGGCCCCGTTTGCCAGAACTTAGTCTCCCCTCCTGCCTGGCCTTGACGGCTTGTGCTTCTCCCCGCCCCACCACCCTGAGTGTGTTTGTTTGGGTCACAGCCAGCCCAAGGCACCTCTGTGGCAGCCAGACACAACCCGCCTGTGGCCAGCCACTTTTCCACAGGAAAACGCAGCCCCCCCCCCACCCCCACCCCAGGAGCCCCAGCTCGGCCCTGATTGCAGCTTTGAAGGTGGGAGTCAGGAGGCCAAGTCAAAATTGCATGGAGGGTAAACAGCTGAGGGCCCGGTCTGGCCTGGTTGGGGTGGTGGCCGGCTACAAAGGGACACTGTGAGGAATGCCCTTGGAGCAGAAGGGCCCCATTCAGTCCTCCAAGGACCGGGTTTGCCTACTAATGAGGTGGGGAGGACCCTGGCCCTGGGTGGGCTGCAGGAAAGGGTGGGCGGGGTGGAGGAAGCCGGCGGCCCCGCTGGGGAAGAGCTGCTGGCTCTGACCAGTGAGGACCGAAAGTCCAAGCCTGGCCCCGCAGACCAGCCGCTCCAGAACCACGCGGGGGGCTTGTTACCGAGTGGCAATGCTGTCCCAGTCCTCCCCGATGAGATGACACAGCCCAGCCCTAGGTGGGGACTTAACATATGCCAGACCCCTGCCTGGTGCTCTGTGACGGTCAGGCCTTCCACACTGGTCCCCTCAGCATTCTGGGGAACAGGGCCTGAGCTGGGGACCCCTCTAGCTCTGGGGCAGGACGGACCTCACCAGCAGTGTGTTCCTTCACTCGGTGCCCTGTGCAAGTATTTCCTATTCTCCACGTGCCCCGTCCTGAGAAAGTTGTGAAGCACCAGCTGCTTTCATCTCATAGCAGGATGGGCCTGTTATTGTTCCCATTGCACAGGTGGGAAAACTGAGGCTCCAGGAGGGTAACTGATTTATCCAAAGTCACACCATGTGGGGGCTGGAACTTTCTCCACGAGTCTGCCTTCTAGGGGTGGGTGGGGCCCGGGCATGTGCTGTTGGAAAGCTCCTCAGTGACTGGACTGTGCAGCTGTGTCAGGAGCCGCAGTCCACGTGCCCCTCGCTACCACTCCACGTGGCTTCACTGCTCCCCAGGCTTCAGGCACCCAGTGCTCTCAGTGGGGGAGGTGAGGGAGATTCCCGTACACGTGCTGATTGGGAGCATGAAGACAGGCCCCAGGGGAGGGTCCTGGCACTTCCTTGGGAAAGGGACCCACTCCGGTGCAGAGACGCCCACCCGTGCACAGTGCAGCGATTCTTGCCACAGCAAGAAACAAGTTAAGCTTGTTTGCTTAACAGTGTTGTGGATGCGGGGCGCCTGGGTGGCTCACTCAGTTAAGCGTCTGGGTCTTGATGTTGACTCAGGGCACGATCTCCTTGTTTGTGAGGTTTGAGCCCCACGTTGGGCTCTGTGCTGACAGTGCAGAGCCTGCTTGGGATTCTCTCTCTCTCTCACTCTCTCAAAATAAATAAATACACTTAAAAAAAGGAAAAAGAAAAAAAATGGTCTGAGTGCATTTTGGTGGGCATCTGGTGGGCTCATTCAAGGTCACCTGATTTGGGGCCCACCTTCTATACCTGGCTTGGAGGCCGGCATCCAGTAGGCACTCATTCAAGGCTAGTTTGGATTGCAGACAATGGGTCCCAAGGCAGGGACTGGGTGGGGAGCCAGCTCTCCGCTGCTGGAGTTAGTGCCCCGGGGCTGAGTGAGTTACAGCGGTCCCACCAGAGGCAGAGAGAGGGGCGAGTGGGCTCAAACAGGGCTGAGGGGTCCTGAGTGAGGGGGTTCCTATGTGGTTCTCTGCAATATACTCAGCGGTCTGCGCACCGCGTCTAGGTGACAGATTCCCGGCAGTGATGGGCTGATCACAGGTTCAGGCTGGGGCAGCCCTTGGGCTCCAGTGCCCCCTGATCTGCACAGGTGCACTCTGCTGTGTTGGTGACTGGGGTCAGTCAGGGAGGCTTGGGGACGTCCCTGCCACAGGCCTCTCAACCATCTTGGGCAGACCCTGTGCATAGAAGCCACTGTGAATTCCTGTGTGAATTACTCGATGGCCCAAGTGAGGGGAGAGCTGAATTCCCATTCTTCTCTCTCAAGGACTCAGAAGAATGTGCTTGGACAGGTAAAAAACGGGAAAGGTTTGCTTAGCTGGCAGATTGTTCCCAAAGCAATTCACAATTTGGATTGAAAAGTGGGTTGCTATTTCGGAGGCTGTGCCTTAACGCCTAGTAGGCTTTTCTTTCCGGCTTGTGGTAGGAGAGGGAGTGTGGCTGGGGCTCTGTGGGGCTGGACAGAGCCCAGAAAGCCCTCCCGGGGTGTCCGAATCTCTGGAGAATCTGACATCTGCCTTGGGTCTCCACCTCGACTCTGAGTTTGATTAAAGGATCAGTGGGCAGACGGAGTTCAAGATGAGGGAATTGGGAAATATATCTGTGGCTTCCTTGACCCTGTAAGATCTTCTCTTGAAACTATAGACTTCCAATTTCAGGGCTAGAAGACCCTAAAGAATGCTAGATGGCTGGGACTTAATCAATGACACCCCTAGCAGGACCTGAACTTGAACTCAGCTCATGGACATCCAACCCAGTGCTCTTTCTGGAGTCAGAAATCAGAGTTAAGAAGGCTGCTTTGTGTCTGCTTTCTTTTAGACCCTAACCCTCATGTGCTTAGGACATAGTCACTCAACATGATGAAGTAGATCAATTTAGAAAAATTATCAAGCGAGATGTCCCTCTGTGATCCGAAGGTCCTCAGTCTCTTGGTGTCATGGGGCAAAGTCATGCTTGTTACATAAATTAAATACTGTTTGTGGCCAGCTGCTTTTTAAGGTCTGTAGTGTGGGTGCCTGTGTCTCGGGCAGACCTATGCGGTCAGAGGGAGCACAGGATTTTATTATATCCATTTTACAGATGAGAAAGCTGAGATTCTGGCCAGTGACTGATGACTGGGCATCAGAGGCGCTCTGTCCCTCTGGGATCCAGTGGTCCTCAGTCCCTGGAACCCTCTTAAGACACTTGGGAGCTTTTACAGCACTTGTGCTGAGTGCACTTGGCGGGGGGTCCCCCACATGCATCTCGTAACAGACTTGCCAGGTGCTTTGGTTGAGAACCCTCAGATCAAAATTTTGATGGTCAAACCCAGATGATGGTCAGACTGTGCAGTTAGGATTGCATGCTCAATGCACCCCTGCTGTCAGCGTTAGGAGCTTAGAATCCATAATTCAGCAAACTTCGTTGAATCCCTACCGCGGAGGCTGAGCTCGATTCTGCAGAGAGCACCACCAGGGGCCAGGCAGCCCCCGTTAGCTGTTCGTAGCCTATCCGTTCTGCTAAGAGGCATCAGTCAAGGGCACAATGCAGAACGGGCTTCTGGCTCTTGGAGGGATGCTGAACAAGCCACAGGTTTGGGATCTGTGCGGGCGGGATGTGTGCTACTGCTGTGGCAGTTTTGATCTCAGGGGGTGCCCTGTGTGTGCCTGCCCTGGCTCTGACATCACTGGCCACGTGACCACATGACCTTCCATGCGCAGGGTCCCCACGTCTGTCCTGTCTGCATCTGGGATGGCCTGATCTCATGAACGCGGCGCATCAATTAAAGAGGACCCTCCACAGGACAGGCTTTGATTTCCTCCCTCTGCTCTGACGGTGGCTTATTGATGTCCCTGCCTTTCCCTAAGTGCTCGGAACGCGGTGCCCGTTCTCCGCCGCGGGAGGGGCCTCTTGTTTCTAGTGATTTATTGTGCTCACGGCACTGATGTTCACAAGGCGCTGCATATTTATTCCAGCACAGCTATTTGCTCCCCTAAATGCACGCATGAAGGAAACCCAGAGAGTCTGAGTCTGGGAGGCTTTTCGGGGAGGTGAGAGGCTGTTTCCGATTTCCTCGACGTGCCTTGCCCCCTCCTCAGCTGGGTGTCTTGGATCACTTTACAGAAAACTGCCAAGAAAATCTTGAGGTGTATTAAGTTCAGGGATCGACCAGCAATTTCAATGTCAGCCAGGGTTTGCGGGGAGCTTACAGGGCCAGGAACAGTGGCAGGGACCAGAGGGCGAGAGTAAGAGAAGACAGACGGCCCCTCAAGGTCGCAGGGACGGGGAGACCAAAACAGTGAACCTCAGGCAAGTTAGGCGAGGTGCATGGAGGTGCTGGGGAGAGCTGGGTACAAGCACCGGGGAGCTGGGCGTCGGGACAGGTGCATGGAAGAGATGGCCTTTATTTATTTATTTAAAGTTTATTTTGAGAGAGCCAGAGACAGTGTGAGTGGGGGAGGGGAAGAGGGGAAGGAAGACAGAGAATCTCAGTGAGGAGCCTGAGGTGGGGTTCAAATTCATGAAACCGTGAGACCATGACCCGAGTTGGATGCTTAAGCGATGGAGCTACCCAGCCGCCCCAGAAGTGGTGGCATTTAAATGGTCCTTGCAGGGCCCCCTGGGTGGCTCTGTTGGTTAGGTGTCCAACTCTTGATTTTGGCTCAGGTCATGATCTCACAGTTCATGAGGTCGAGCCCTGTGTCCAGCTCTGCACCGAGAGCACAGAGTCTGCTTGGGATTCTCTCTCTCTCTCTCTCTCTCTCTCCCCCCTTCCCTGCACCCATCATGCTCTCTTTCCCTGTCTCCCTCTCACGATAAATAAACATTAAAAAAAGAAATAAATGGGCCCCACAGCCTACTAGGAATGTGACTGGCAAAGAAGAGGGGGAGTTGGGGAGCACCTGGGCGGCTCAGTCGGTTAAGAGTCTTGACTTCAGCTCAGGTCATGATCTTGTGGGTTTGTGGGTTCAAGCCCCATGTCGGGCTCTGTGCTGACAGCTCAGAGCCTGGAGCCTGCTTTGCATTCTGTGTCTTCTCTCTCTCTGCCCCTCCCCTGCTCATGCTGTCTCTCTCTAAAAATAAATAAACATTAAAACATTTTTAAGAAAACAAACCAGAGGGGAGTCAGGCCCAGAGGCTGGGTGGTGGGAGGCAGGTGCTTCCTCCTGGTGGAGAGCAGGCCGAGCTGATGCAGGAATGGCCAGCCGGGCAACTGCCCAGGCCACTACCCGAAAGGGCAGACAGCATCGCAGAAACTAAGCTTAATTGGCAGCACAGGTCCGGTGGGTGGAGAGAAACAGAGAGCCTCTCAGGCGTTGCCTGGGTTGGGAAATCACATGCAGTGAGGTCTGCTTTGCACATAGTGTGGGAAGTATTGGTGTCTTTCCTGCACTCAACAAATAAATGTTTATCAAGAATATCAGTCAGAAGGTATCAAATCATCCGCCTTCTTGGGTACTTGCCGCATCTCTGGCACTTAAGAGTCGGGTACTTGCCCCGAGCTCGGGGACACCCAAGTTTGGGCCTGGAGGCCACGGTGCACGTCCATCTGTTCGTCCGTGAACCATGCAGTGAGGGGGTTGAGCCCTGCTCTCTGACAAAGCGATTGGAACTGAAAGGCCTTAGAGAAGTGGGATCAGACCCTGTCTCCCTTGGCTGGTTAAGCCGTCTCTCCATGAGGCTTTCTCACCAGCCTCCACTCCTTCCACACAGTCGGCACCAGGCTGGAACTCCGCCTCCCTGGGGACGGCCCCGGCAGTGGCCATACGACCAGCGGGATCTTTGCTACTTGAAGGGGGGCAAGCCACTCTCCCTCACTTCTGCTAACCTCACCTGCATTAGGATGCTGGGCCCGGCTCCCTACCCTGAGATCTCCACTGACAATTGGCAAACTGTCAGGCCAGAGATTGATGGCTAAACCTTCTGGTAGTTCCATGCCCCAGGTATGCCCCCGGTGTCTGCAAGGTGAAGACGTGGCCTCGTTGCTTGGTTATTCTGTGTTCCCGCAGTGCCAGGCAGGCAGCACGGCGTGTGCCCCCGGCTCTGCCCCAAGCTCTCCCTGGCCGGGGCTTCGAGCGTTAAGTACATTGATCTGCTCCAAGTGGACTAGGGGTGAGTGGAAGCCTGACCGTGTTATAAATCTACTTTTTAATTTTGAAAGTAATATATGCTCATTGAAAAAAATGGTATAGAAAAAATAGACAGGAGAGCAGAAAAATCATCCATTATTCCATCTCTCAGAAAGAACTCCTGGTCCTATGCTAACATCTTTCTTCCAGGACTTTCCATCTATAGCCTCATATAGCTACTCCTTCCGCAGCTAGAGCACCGTGGGTAACATACTGCCGGGGAAGGCGGAAGTTAATTCACCATCTGCCTTTACCTGAAGAGTAAGTACCATCTGTGGTCCCGCCGGGTTATGCAGATGTAGAGCAGGCTCTGGGGGGTGAGGGTGAGTCTTGAGGCTCTTGGAGAGGATGCCTGGGCACCACGTCCCCATTCCCAGTTGCCCAAGATTGCGAGTTAGGGAGATCCATTGGGGTCTCCCAGATGGTTCTAGTCTGGCTGTAGGGCTGGGGTCGGCTCATGATGTCTCTAAAAGGAACATCCCATCTCTAGGAAAGGGGCCACCTGGACTGGAGAACAGGCCTGCCCCCCCGGGGCCGAAGTAGGCTCCAGGCTCTGAGCTGTCAGCACAGAGCCCGATGCGGGGCTCGAACCCACGGACCATGAGATCATGACCTGAGCCAAAGTCGGAGGCTTAATTGACCGAGCCACGCTCATTCATTCTGAGCGTCACTGAGCCACGCAGGCGCCCCAGGGCCAGGTTCACAGAGGCCGTTTAACCAGCCCCCACAACCGGGCAACACCAAGTCCCTATAATCACACATATGCACTTATCATATAATTAGTCCATTATGTATATCATGATGCAATTATTATTATTGCACTATTTTACACAGATGGAAATGGGGGCTGGGAACCTCTCAGCCCACAGTCACGCTGCCCCAGATGCCGGCTCCGCACCAGCCACAAGGGACCCCCCAGGTCCCCGAGAACATTCTCCTCCACTGGCTGGGAGTCTCCAGCCACTTCAGCCAAGAGGCAAGATGGGGAGAGCGCCCCCACCGCCGTCTTCTTACCCTGCTCCCCCTTTTCCATTGCCTCAAAACCATTGGTGCCCAGAGCAAGAGGTGGGCCCTCTGCCGGTGGCCATGGACGCTCAGCTCCTTCAGGAGAAGGGAGACGGTTGGGTGCCTGGGTGAAGAAGGAGAAAAGATCTCAGAAGGGAACGGCACTGGGAGGGAGGTCCCGAAGACTAAAGACCCCCCTGCCATGTGGTCTGCACCCCAGCAGAGGACACAGCATCAGGGGGCCACTTGGCACCAACAGCTGGCCCTCTAAGGTAAATCTAGCGCCATCGTGGGGAGCCCCGCCCCTGTCCCCTGAGACCCTGGGCGCCATCCCTGGCAGAGGGGCTCCCAAGGCTGGTCTCTAAGGATTGTCATGCTGGAGAGAAAACTCAGGCATAACTTCTGTGAACAGCCTCTGCAGGGATGGGGGGGGGGGCTGGGGAAGATGTCACCTCCCATCCCTCAAGGAAGAGTGCCCAGGAGGGAGGCTGGAGCACACATCGGCTCTTTGATGTGGAATAAAAAATGAGTCCCTTTGTACCTAGATTCACAAGTCTGTAACGTCACATGAGACATCGGTGTGGATGAAGAAGGGGAACCCCAGCCCTGGAACCTCACTGGGGCTCTGCTGTCCCCTGGCAGGGGGCTCGGGGGCGGGGACTCAGAACGTGTCTTGGCCCTGCCCGCCTTCTTGAGGAAGTCACCTGACAGCTATCGAATAAACTGAGGCATATTTAACATTTCAAGGGTTTGAGTAAAAAATCAATTGAATCAGGCAGCATCCAATTCAGCAGATAGAAAGGAGATCTGAGACTTTTGCAGCAGAAGGGAGCGGGAATAAGGAAGTTAAACTGGCAGCAGAGAGGGCTGGTTATTGCAAAGTCAGTCCGGGGGGGGGGATCCATGAACTTCGCCTACTTAGCACCTGGTCTTCCCTTTGTAACCCTGACCTTGGCTCAGGAAGGGACCCAAAAGTGGGGAGGGAATAGTAAACAGTGCCCAGGCTTTTGCTGTGTTGGCTGAGGGGGTTACTTGCATCTCAAAGACCCTGGACTAGTAGATGCTCCAGTCATGGGGTTTCTTGCCCCACATCACACCTTTCTTCATGGGCACTGCACCTGTGCTTTGCTTAGAATGGGTCCTCAATGCAACAACCTTGGTGTTCTTTTCTTTTTTTAATGTTTATTTATTTTTGAGAGAGAGTGAGAGAGCACAAGCGGGGAAGGGACAGAGAGAGAGGGAGACACAGAATCCGAAGCTGTTAGCACAGAGCCCGACTCGGGGCTCGAACCCACAAACACTGAGATCATGACCTGAGCTGAAGTCGAGCCGCCCAGGCGCCCCAACCTTGGTGCTCTTAAGGTGCAATCTGTATGATAGAGGACCTAAAAAAAATTTAGGATGTGATTCTAGGGGGAGATTTCATGTTGTCACATAAGTAGTATCCAGGCACCAGCAGCGGGAATTATTTTCAGGTGGGACTCACGACAGGAAGTGACCCCTCCCTCCCAAGAGGGTTTCATGGTGGAGGCACCACACTGGATTTGGGGCCAGACAAACCTAGAACACATCCTTTCTCTATCTTTTCTAGCCTCGTTGCCTTTGGCAAGTTGCAAACCTTCTTTGAACCTCCGTCTTCTCATCTCTAACACTGGTAATAATCTTATGCAATAGAGTTGTTATAAATGAAAACAGGCGCATAGAATGCTTACTCTAGCACCTGGCCCACAGCACTGAATTAATAGAAGAATTCTGAACAATGAAGATTGGTGAAGGGTGCAGTGGGGTGTGCAGATGCTGCTTCATAACTGAGTGTCTCAACGGCTCTCAGGACCCCTAAAAATGTCCACCACCTAGCCGTCCTTCTTCTAGAAATCCATCCCAGGAAAGTAACCTAGGATGCAGTCAAGATTCTGTGTACAAATATGCTTTTACAGTATAACTTATACAGTAGAAAATGGGAGACAGCCTCAATGTCAGACGATATGTCAGACAAAGTATGGAACACACTCATTGTGGTTTGTTAGACATAAGAAGTCAAGCTTTCAAAGAATATTAATGATACAGGACAATATGGCAATTAATAAAAGGACACATGGGTTAGAATGGAGTCCAGAGGCTGGCAGAGGAGGCTCTCAGGCTCTACTCCATCTTGTCAATGGCAAATCCAACATGAAGAGAAGGACCTCGTGGGGTGAATGCTGCTTAATTATCCAAGTAGAAGGAGACTTTCCTTCTGGCCCAGCAACAGCCCAGTCAATGAGAGACGGCCCCAAATCAGCCAATGAAAAGTCACCAAACTTCAAACTCCCAGTTGACTCCAATGGACTTTTTGTTTAGAAGAGTCCTCCCAACATGCCTCTCTCCTCCATAAGAAGGCTCGTCTCCTTTGTTCTCTGGACTTGCCCATGGTTTTGTCATAGCTTACTTGTCCTGGATGGTAATACTCTGCTATTCTTGAATGAAACCACTTTTGCTGGTAAGATAACCAGCAGTTCTATTTTTTAAGGTTAACAGCATCCACAACAAAATGTTAGGTGGATGCAGAATTAAGTGTATCCAGGACTTCAGAATAAACCTACACATTGTTCAGCACTGGGGTTGGGGGCAGGGCAGGCTGGAGCACATCTTGGATGCGGGTGGTCATGGCGCCATGATCCCAGAGTGCCCTTGGGGTAAGGAAGAGGGGGATGGGGGGACTGGGACCTGGGTCAGCCTGGAGTCTAGCCACATTGCCAAGTATCCTGGGAAAGGAGACCTGGCAGACTCTGTCCGGGGTTCCATGTTCAACACTTTCCCTGTATTTTCTCATTGAATCCTCAGAGATCATTGAGCTGAAGATACCCAATTCAAAGCAGCCTGAGCTAAAAAGGAATGACTGGATCACAGAACTGAAGTGTCAGTGGTATAATTAGCCTCGAGCCCAGTGGGATGCAGGAGCTGGAAGGTGTCACTATGTTCCATCTCTTTGGCTATTATTTAGAGTCTGAATCCCAGTTCTGCCGTCTCACCCTTCATCACCCCAAAGGACACTCTTCGGCCTTATGGCCAAGATGGCTGCCGGCACCCAGCATGTACCTCAGCCTTTGCAGCCATCCCTGCAAAAGCAGATGGTCCTTTTTAAGCAGAAAAATCCTGGGAAACCTTAATGAGCCTGGAGATCCATGCCCATCCTCAACAAGTCAGGAATGAATTTGCCCCAAGAATGATGGGCTCCATCTCCAGGAGACGGAGCAGAGCTGCTGGGCAGACAATAAATTGTGGATGCCTATTACAAACCTTCGTATTATTATCTTCATTTTGCAGATAAAGCCAAGGTTCAGAGAGGCTAAGTAACTTACCTGAGAACACCCTGCCACCGAGGAACCAGGACCCTAACCCAGGCAGGCTGCTCAGAGAGCTCTCTTACGCCACTTCTCAGTCTGCTCGGGCTTCTGTAACGAAATGTCACAGGCTGGGGAGCGGGACTTAGCCGATGGAAATTAATTTTCTCACAGTTCTGGAGGCTGGAGAGTCCCAGACCAACCCTGGCTTGCAGATAATACCTTCTCTCTGGGTCCTCCATGTTGGTGAGAGAGATCTCTTTCTCTCTCTTCTTTTTTAAAAAGTTTATTTCTTTTGAGGGGGGAATGGGGAGAAAGAGAGAGAGAGAGAGAGAGAATGAATCCCAAGCACGTTCCTCACTGTCAGCACAGAGCCTGATGTGGGGCTTGAACCCACACACCTTAAGATCATGACCTGAGCGGAAGTTGATTGCTTAACCGACTGAGGCCCCAGGCGCCCCTCTCCCTCTTCGTATAAGAGCTACCAGTCCTACCCGATTGGGTTGACCTCATCTAACCTTAATTACCTCCTAAAGGCCCTATCTCTGAATATAGCCACGCTGGGTGTTAGGGCCTCAACATCTGAATGTTTGGCAGGGGGGTGGGGTCCAGCCCAGCCCTCAGCACTGCTCATTAGACAGAGGGGTGAGCCAGTGGCCCAGTCTCGGATGTGGGAAGTCACACAGAGCCCTGTCCCCGGCTCACTCCCAAACCCTCCCACCAGGACCCTGGAGCCAGCGTGGCCGCAAGCGAAAGCGGGCAGAACTGTGTGCACTGAACCTCGCGTCCAGCAGGGAGCTTCGCCGAAGCAGCAACCGGAAGTGCAGTAAAGACAGCAGCAGCTGCAGGTCGGGCCAGACATCTAGGTCTTCAGGCTGTGCAGCGGGGACAATGCTCGATGTCACTCTGCAGAGCTGCCCCGGGGACACATCTGGGACCAAGGGAACTGACACATCCACGTGTGCCAGTGACCCCGATAGTGAACGGGTGGCCTTTGCTGCCTGAGCCCGACCCTGGAAGCCTCTAGAACTGACATGTGGGTGTCTCTGCTGCCCTCAACCTCCCTGGCGTGGTGTCCAGACTCTGTGTCACTGGGTCCACTGGGCACCTAATTGGCAGAACTCTTATCAAATGTCCGTTCCCCCGGCTGCAAGGGAGGCTGGGAAGGCGGGGGTTTCTGGCATTCCCAGCCTCTGTAATGGGATGGGGTCTCTGCCTTTCTCCAAGCTTCATGAAGGAGGGAGGGAGATGTACAAGGATGCTGGGTGGCCAAAAAGAATGACATTGAGGGCACCTGGGTGGCTTACTTGGTTGAGCGTCCTATTTGGCTCTGGTCATGATCTTGCAGTTCGTGAGTTCAAGCCCCGTGTTGGACTCTGTGCTGACAGCTCAGAGCCTGGATCCTGCTTAGGATTCCGTGTCTCCCTCCCTCTCTCTCTGTTCTTCCCCTGCTTATACTCTGTCTCTCTCTCAAAAATAAAGAATAAAAAAATTAAAAAGAAAAGAATGACATTGATCAGAGAAGGTTATATATACGTGTCTGTGTGTGTGTGTACACGTGTGTGTATACATACATATCTATACATATATGTGTGTATAGATATGTACATGTATCCATCTCTGGGTCTCTGGTCCCCCCCGTTTTGACATCCTCCCCCCTTGACGGGAAAGTGAGAGGCTTTCCCGGGAGGGATGTGACCCTACTGGTGGCCAGCTGGATGTAGGTCAGATGTGTCGGGGCTCTGTTTGCAAGCCCATCCGTGCTCAGAGCAGGGTGGGGGTGGGCAGACCCAGGCCAAGCACTGTTGCCGCATGCTGGTCCAGGAACATCCTCCGGACTCTTTACCATGTGGTCGGTGTGGACAGCATTTCCTTGGCTCTGCCTCTCCCTGTCCCCTAGACGTTTTCATTAGGCTTATTAATAAAATAAGGCCACGTCCCTCTGCCCATAAAGTCGCCTTGTTATATTTATAGCTTTTGGAAAACTCCCTGCCCAGAGCCTCAAACCTCGAACCCGCCCCAACCCACAGTGATCCTTTCCCAGAGTGGCTGTTTCCCCCTGGAGAAATGATGCCGGTGGGGCCGGGCATCCTCGGGCAGATGCAGGTACTCGGTGATGGGCGGCAGTCTCCACCCCCACAGGTTCAAGTTTGCCAGACAGCAACTTAAAATCACTTTCAGAGAAGGAAATGTGTTTTATTTAGGGGAAACGGGAAGAGTCTGTTGCTGTTTAAAGTTATTATGTCTTTTTCATCTTTTTTTTTTAACAGGAAGTAGAACGGGCTTATCTGAAGCCTGTTTTCTTTCTTTCTTTTTTTTTTCCTGCACGCCAGGAGCAGAATTCAGAATCACTTTGCTCCACTGAAAGAGACACTTCTGTAAAATTCTCAGGGTGCAGAGGCCTAGCTGGCGCTGCTCTCACCAGGGAGGGTGCGAGAGCCAGAGCAGGAGTTATTTTTCACTGCTGCAACTAGGTGGTGGCTTAACACAACACAGGTTTATTACCTTACATGTCTGGAGGTCGGAAGTCCAAAGTCAGTTCCATAGGGCTAAGGTCAAGGCTCAAGGCGTAGGTCCTGCTGGGGACAGGGCCCGGGCAGAGACCCTTTCCTTGGCTGTTCCAGCTTCTCAAGGCCACCTACGTTCCTTTCCCTGCGGCCCCTGTGCACACAGTGACGTCTGCTTCTGTCATTACTTCTCTGACTCGGGCGCTGCAGCCTCTGATTCCCAAGGGCTTTTGTGACTCCATGGGGCCTGCCAGGTGATTCAGGACAGACTCCTGTCCTTACGTCCTTACTAATTGCATCTGCAAAGTCCCTTTTACAGGTGAAGTGGCACAGTCACACTTCTGGGGACTAGGATCAGACACCTTTGGGGCCGCTAGTCGGCTGACCGCAGCCAGCGAAGCACCTGCCTGGCTTCCCCAATCCTGCCCGCTGCCCTGTGAGGAAGGAGGAGAGGGGCCGCGGGGTCCCCTTTCGTGGTGACTCCCAGAGGTGAATTCGCTTGCCTGGGGTTGAGTAGTGAGCGTCAGGACCGAGGGGAGAACCAAGGTTTCCCTCCTCCAAGTCCAGCCCGGCTCTGCCGCTCACGCACATCCACCCAGGCAGCAGCTTCTTTGCATGGCGGCTGAGTGCGTGGACGCTGGGTGGGGGGCCACCCACGGGCTGGACCCAGTTCCGTCCCCCCCCCGCGACCACGCAGCCAGCAGGCTCCTCAGCCTCCCCACGTCTCGTCTCCGTCTTCCGGGGAGAAGAACAGTTCTTGGCTCAAAGGGTGTTTGTGAGGCTGAACTATAATTCTGTAAGAACGATCTTTACAGCACGTGAGAAGTGGGGCTTGGTGGTAGCTGTTACTGTAACTGATAAAAGAGGGCAGGACCCCAGATCTCAGAGGCTCCAAGGCCGTGCACTGTGGCCCCAGGATGCCTCGGTTCCTGCCTGCGGCGCACGGGCTCTGACACGTGCTCCGTTTTCTCTCTCTTAGCCAGCCCCACTTATCATTCTAGGCCTGACTTAGATATCACCACCTCTGGGAAGCTCTCTCTGACTGTGTCAGGTGGAACAGCTTCTCCCTCCCGAAGTTTGCACCTCCTTTGCCTCTCAGGAGGGAGACCGTGAACGTGGGGGTGGAAGGATCCCCCATTATCCTCTGCAGATCCATGTTGCAGCCCTGGGCCGTCACCTACCAGTAGGAATCCTTGGGCTGTTGTGAACCTGATTCCTTACCTGTGACGTGAGGCTGAGAACGACGAGCTTGCTGCCCAAAGTGCCACGAGGCCTGATTGAGCTCATTCCTGGGAAGCCCCCTCCCCCGGGGTCTCGCACACGTTAAGTCCTCAGTAATAGGTAAATACACAAGTAAAACAGGGAGATCTCACGGTACTTGAGACAGAGGAGCCGAAGCACCAGCCGTCTCTGCTTTGGGCTGGAATCGCATCAGCGCAAGGGCTCAGCTCACGCGCGCTGGACCCTGGTTACTGCCATCTTTGTTTAGCAAGGGTAGGAGACCGAATTAATGACTAGGAAGCATGGGAACTGATTAAAACAGGGTGGTTAGTGGGAGCTGAAGAACAGGGTCCTTGGCACTGTTAGGGGGCAGCAACTCAGAGGCCCTGCCCCCGAAGGCTTTTGTGTCCACTTGGGGCTGTGTTTAAACGTCAGTGGTGGGGGTGGGGGGTGGGCTTCCCAGGCCCCGGGAATCTGGTTCCGCTGCTGTGGGCCGTACTCCTTGTCTGTGGAGGGGAAGGTTCCTCTCAGGGCTCAGCCCACTGGCTGCACATGATAGGGTGGGAGAGGGCCCCGGTCCCTGCACGGGGAGGGGTGTGTGTGTGTGTGAATGCCCCTCATTCTCCGTCTGTGCCTTCATCACAGGGTCCTGGTGCTGACCCACCTCTTTGCCCCCATTGTCTGGGCACCCAGCCCCGAAAGCTGACTGCTGTCCTGAAGTTGTCCCGGGTCCATAAATGCCTTGTAAAAATTACCGGGGAACAAGACTACTTTATGTTGCTGGTGACTCCAGCCCAGGCCATTAAGTCTGTCCCGACGTGAGGTTGGGGCCTGCGGTGGCCTGGCTCACAGGCTTTGAGTAATCCCCTAATTAGGCCACCCCCACCCCCGCCCCATGCTCCTGGCCCCGGTGATGCGGGCCCCTCGGCCTGGCCCTCTGGGGCTCTGGGAGCGAGAGGCCTCTGTTATATTGTTTGGCGCCTTCTACCCCTTCCCTGTGCATTTTCTTCTGTTTCTTTTCTTTCTTCTTTAAATGTTTATTTATTGATTTATTTCGAGAAGGAGAGAGAGAGTGCAAGCAGGGGAGGGGCAGAGAGAGGAAGAGAGAGAGAATCTCAAGCAGACTCCATGCTTATCTCGGAGCCTAACACAGGGCTCGATCCATGACCCTGAGATCATGACCTGAGCTGAAATCAAGAGCGGGACACTTAACCAACTGAGCCACCCAGGTACCCCATTTCCCTCCTGTTTCTGTTTTTTAAATGTTTCTTTATTTTTGAGAGAAAGATAGAGCGTGAGTGGGGGAGGGTCAGAGAGAAAGACAGACAGACAGACAGAATCGAAGCAGGCTCCAGGTTCTGAGCTGTCAGCACAGAGCCCAACTCGGGGCTCGGATTGCAAACCAGGAGATCATAACCTGAGCTGAAGTCGGATGCTTAACCAACTGAGCCACGCAGGCGCCCCTCCCCTTCCGTTTTTTAATTCCAGGACTTGGAAGTGACATTTTCCCCCTGGGTTCTGCTTTTCTCTCTGTTTTCCCTTCTTAGGGCTCATTCCCAGCTAGAAGCTCAAATTTGTAATTCCTCCAGGAGGCAATTTGACACGGGTGGGAGGGGAGTGTTCATGGGGGGTGCGTAGGAGGGCAGGGAAGGGGGTGCCCAGAGTCTGTCTCCTCTCAGGGTTGGACCCAGACAGGGAGGGGAGGGTGGCTGGTGCGGAGGAAAGAGTCCAGACTGTTGCCGAGGCATTGGGTCCAGAGCTGGCCCTCTACCTTCTGGCTGTGTGACCCTGGTCATGTGCTTACCCTCTCTGAGCCTGCTTCCTTATCTGGAATTGGAGAAAATAACACAAATCTCTGTGCTGCTTGCCTCACGGGGCTATTCTAAGTCAGGCCAGATGTGACAAGGGGTAGGGGCCGGTCTGGCTTGATGGCGTGTGACTCGGGTTAGGGGTGCACAGGGCCCCGAGTTCTGAAGAGCTTGTGCTTGGTTTAATGCTCTCCTATTGCCATCTTGAAATTCCTTGTCATTTGGAACAAGGCCTGGCATTTTCATCTTGCATCAGGCCCTGCAAGTTATGTCGGGGCTCCCGGCTAAGAGCAGGGCTTATGGATCGCCGGGTGCTCTCCGGACAGAGGTCCCGGGATAGCCGGAGCAAGAGCAGAGTGAGGGGACACTAGTCAGAAACCGGGTGTGAGCAGTCTAAGGGGGTGTGGACGGCACAGGGCTGTGGGGGTCATTGTTGGCTCCACTCAGAGAAATAGGAAGGCACCAGAAGGTCTGCACAGAAGAATAGCATTATCTGACCTAAAGTATAGAAAGATCGACTTTGGGGCACCTGGGTGGTTAGCTGTCTGGCTCTTGGTTTTGGCTCAGGTCGTGATCTCATGATTCATGAGTTCGAGCCCTACATCGGGCTCTGCACTGACAACGTGGCGCCTTCTTGTGAGTCTCTCTCTCTCTCTCTCTCTGCCTCTCCCTTGTTTGTGCTCTCTTTCTCTCTCTCAAAATAAATAAAATTTAAAGGAAAAAAGGAAAGAAAGATCAACGTGGCTGCTGCGTTGGGAAGAGGTCCCAAGGGTAGCCGCGGGGAGAGGAGTCGGAGGCTGGTGAGGGGCAGGGGAAATGACTCAGACCCGCCCGGGGGAGGGGGCAGTGGCGCTGGAGGGAAGGGGCGGGGTTCAGGATGGTTCTCAAGGCAGAGCCACTGGGACTTGTGATGCGTCACTTGTCATCCAGGGGTTCTGGCCTGGAGGTGACAGGATGGAGATGTCGTCCAGGAGGCTGGGAAAGGCCCTGGTGCCAGGTCTGGGGCAGGGGCACCAGTTGGATTTTGGAGGCTGGGTGTGAGATGGAAAATCTCCAAAGGGAGCTGCTGGCTGTTCGTCCCCTCTGCACCCCCATGCCACTTGGCCACTGTCTCCCCCTCCCTCCTGTCCTTGAACCACGCTGGGCTTGTAACCTGCTTGGATCAGTGGTGTATGGGGAAACGATGCCGGGTCAGTTCCTGGCCTCACCCTGATGAGGCCTGGAAGCTTCTGCTTTCTTGGGAGCCTGCTGTGTGCAGTCAGGAAGCCGAGGGAGCTGGCTGGAGGAGCCCCGGGGAGCGCAGCGAGGGCGACAGGCAGCATATGCCTACCAGACACGTGGGAAAGGCCAAGCTCCCCGAGGAATGTGGCTGCAGGGTGACTCCGGCCAGCAGCACCCGGCCCAGCGGAGCTGCCCAGATTCCTGTCCCACAGTATCAGGACAGAGAATGAATCGTTCTTTGGGTCGCTAAGTCTTGGGGTGTTTGTTACACGGCAGTTGATGACAAACACGATCTCTGTCCGACATCTAAGCAGAAACGTGTTGTGTGGGCAGTGGGCTGCATGAGCCTGAGGTTCAAGGGAGAGATCCCATCTGGAAACATTGATTTGGGCATTTTGGACGCGGGTGACATTAGTCCTGAGACTGGATGAGGTGAGCACGGTCAAGTGTGGAGAAGATGAGGGACTGAACCTGGGGGCCCTGGGATCTTTACATGGTCGGGGTGGGGGGAGGAAGGGCTGGCGAGGGGGCGAGCCGGGTGTGCTGGGGGTCAGGCCCCCCACCAGCACTGGCCAGACCTGTCTCCCACTCTGTACTGGTACCATTCCTTCCAGCACCGCTTCCCCTCGCTCCTGTCGCATGTGAACACAAACTCATGCAGCACGAATGCCCGCTGTCCAGGGCACCCCCACCCTCCCCTCTTCTCTGAGATGGGGTCCTAGCAGCCTCACGCGTCCTCCCCGCTCTCCACCCAGGGCTTGCAGAGAGTTCTGCATCTGGAGCCCGGAGCAGGTGTGTGGTCCTCTGGGACCGCGGGATCTCCCTCTGCCCCTCAGAGAGAGCAGTAGCTGCAGGGTCCTCAGAGCAGGCGGGACCCACCTCCCGTGGGCTGAGTGCACAGAGCTGGGCATGCGGAGGGAGCCCAGAGTGTCGGCCTAGTGTGTGTGGAAGCAGATGGGTAACCAAAGCCTACACGGTGGAGGGAGAGTGTTTGGGGCAGAGGGAACAGCCTATGAGAGGCCTCGAGGTCAGAGGGGAAGAAGGGGAGAGGAGAATGTCAGGGGCTGGGGAGGGGCAGGTGGAGGTGAGGATGGAGGGCAGGTGGGGCGGGGGGGGGGAGACAGGCCTCATCAGCCCTGAGTGGGGTCCTCGTGGTGTTACCCAAATGCCCCAGCGAGGACTCTTTTGAGGAAATATCACATGACTAGTGTCGCATGGGTAATTAAAGGCAGGGCCATTAGTACATTTGCAACATTAAACGGTGAAAATAAACCAGTGCGTAAAGTGATAAGTTTATTTGCTGGAAGATTTCAAGATGTGCTCAGCTCACTCCATATTTTGAGGAAGCCGGTCTATACCACCAGCAGACGCATACACGGGACGCACTGTCGTCAAAGGGCTTTGGTGTCCTTTTGCTCAGTTGCTGTGTCTGTCAGATTGGCTTGTTGGTACTTATGTGAGGTCAATGCCCCTTCCCTCCCTCCTTTCCTCCCTCCTTCCCTTCCTTCCCTCCTCCCTTCCATCCATCCTGCGCTTCCTCCACAGATTCCACGGTTCTCAGCACCTGTACTGTGGGGGAGGGACGCCACCCCTCTTCTAAGTTCCTCACTGCTCACAATGTCACCCTCCAAAAGTTAATAGCAGCAGAGAAGGTAAAGGAATGCCACCCCTTGGGGCACCTGGGTGGCTCAGTCAGTTGAACGTCCGGCTTCGGCTCAGGTCATGATCTCACGGTTCGTGGGTTCGAGCCCCGCGTCGGGCTCTGTGCTGACAGCTAGCTCAGAGCCTGGACCGTGTTTCAGATTCTGTCTCCCTCTCTCTGCCCCTCCCCTGCTCATGCTGCGTCTCTCTCTCTCTCAAAAATAAATAAAAACATTAAAAAAAAAGAATGCCACCCCTGACAGGGCCTCCTTTTACAAGCATCTTGCTGCTGCTGCTGCTGCGGGGCGGGCATGTCCACCCCTCCCGCACAAGCACCCTTGGGAGTCCCTGACGTAGTGGACCGTCACCTGTGCTCTTCCTCTACCACGATCAGGACCAGAATCTAATTAACGAGAACTAACAGTCAGCAGTTACTCAGACAGCAGTCGAGATTGTGGCCGTCACAGAGTGTTATCTGGGCCATCTTTTCTGGATCCCAGGGCCGGGACCCCAGAGGTGCTAGCCCTGTCTTGCGCACATGGTAAGTTCTGGAACAAAACCAACCACCCTGCTGCACTTACGTTTTGTTCACTTTATCACCCCCCCCCCCACTCCGGCCACCCCCATGCCCCCTCCTCCCAGTAACACCCACCTGAGTGCAGTTAATTTTCTAGAGTTTAGTCTTCCCGATCCATTACCAATGCATTATGCATTTATTGAGATATCAGTGAGTCCTTGAAAAGGATATACTGCTATTTTGTGTGTGTGTTTTAAAATCTATACAGATAGTATTGGCCCATAAATCTCATTCTGAGTTTGGTTCTTGTTATATGTAAATTTGGTTCAATATATCTGATGGCTCATGGAACTTTTTTTCTTCCCTTCCTCCCTTCCTTTCTTCCCTCCCTGCCCCCTCCTTTCTTTCTTTCATAGGCTTCACACCCAGCACAGAGCCCAGCACAGGCTTGAACTCATGACCCCAAGATCAAAACCTAAGCTGAGATCAAGAGTCAGATGCTCAACTGACTGAGCCACCCGGGTGCTCCCGGAATTCTCACGTTGTGAGGGTACATAGAATTAGGGTGAAGGTGTGAGTCCCCACAAAACTCCGATGTTGTACCTGACCCCGGAGGGGAATGCATTAGGGGGCGGGGCCTTCGGGAGGCCACGAGGTCATGAAGCTGAAGCCCCTGCATGTGGGATTCACACTCTTACAAAAGAAGCACCAAAGAGTCCCCGCTTCTTCTGCCCTCTGAGGACCCAGGGAGCAGATGGCCACTGACCAGCCGGGACGCGGCCCTCACAGGACACTGAGTCTGCAGGGACCTTGAACTTGGACATGCAGCCTCCAGGGCTGTGAGAAATAAGTGTCTGTTGTTTATGAGCCTTTCAGTCTCCTATTCCGTTATAGCAGGCAGAATGGACAAAGACCACACACACACACACACACACACACACACACACGCATGTGCACACCCATTCCAGGCAGGAGACACATCCCAGTGTCTGGGTGGGAGTGGGGGTGCACACACTTGGGGGGACCCTGGCGGGGCCGTGTGCAATCCTGCGGGGGTCTCCCAGCCGGGTGCCGAGCCCTGTTTCCGCAAGCTCCCAGCTGCCCTTGCTCTTGTCTGACCTATGTCCTGCGGTCAGGACAGATCAGACTGCTGGCAGGCAGCGGCTCCGTCAGGTTCCCCGTCTCTGGGGCACAGAGGCAAAGCTCTCGCTCTGGGGTTAGGCTCTGGGCTCCCTACTGTCAATCTTGGTTCACACCTTTGAGCTGACCGGTTTTCATTTGCTGATTTGTAAGACCGTGTATAGTTTGCATGATAATTCCTCATCAGTTTAGGCACCGAGGAAAAACTTCTCCCCAGTAGTCGCTCCTCTGCTTTGCGCCCCTCCCCCCCACCCCAGTTTGGGGAGTTCTCTACCCAATAGAAGTCTTTACCTTTGGTGAAGTTGAATCTGTCGTTTTTCTCCTCCTCATTTGTTCTTTTGGCATCGTGTTCAAGATATTCTTCCCAGCTTTGAGATCATAAAGATTTTTCTCTTTTCTTCTATTGGCTTTATAATTTAGCTTACATATTTTAGTCCTTAAACTATGTATGTAGTTTGTATTATATATATATTGTAGTCATATATATTATATGTTATAATATATATTATTTATTATATATACGTTTTCGTTTTATATTCTTGTCTCTATGGGAAGGTTTTTTTTTTTTTTTTTTTAACTAAGCTCCATGCCTAACATGGGGCTTGAACTCACGACCCTGAGATCAAGAGTCACGTGCTCTACGGACTGAGCCAGCCACGTGCCCCCTCCTAGTCTTCCCTTTATGTATAATACGAAGACCTTCCCGATCACTGACAGTTGCATCTAAAGAGCTTTAGTGTTTTTTATTTTCTGTCTTCGTAACCTGCACCAAGAATCTGAAGCATCTCAGTTTCTGAAGGAAGTGAATATCCAGGGCAAATACTTTTGTTTCTTGCTTTCCTGATGCTCATTTGTTGGAGTTGGACGGCAATTGTTCATCTTGGGTAGTTTTCCTCCCCATTTTGAGAAGCTGGACGCCACACTAGCTCATCTTCCCTTTGAAGCAGTTTGAGTATGTGCTTGCTTAATTCAGTGTATGGATTTCCAGAATCTGCTTTTCATTTTGAACCTGCTTCTTTCAGCTTCTCTTCCACGCAGGAAAATTCTGAATTACATAAGCACTTGATGTGCATTCAACATGGAAGAATATTGTGAGCATCTGTTGAAATTATGACATGCTCCAATACCCAGATTAACAACCGTCAAATAATTTTTAGGTTGTTAATGAGGTCATTGAGTCGCAGTGTGGGTGAAATGCCGGGCCTCATTTGGAGTTCAGTCTGTACCTCGAAGGAGCCTACCTCTGCCTCACAGAGCTAGCTAATACCCCCAGCCAAATTTCTTAAATAATTCATTTTTCCTCCCAAAGTTTTGATTGTCAAGGACATCACTGTGGTATGATCTGGGAATTTCTACCCGGTTTCTTTGATCATCTGATCTGTTCTCTTGCCCAAAGCACATTCATGAATCTTTATGTTTCATATGAATTTTCATGCTATTTCGTAAAGTCCTTGAAAATGTATTGCTGTTGATGGGGTTTTGGGGTGATGGTGGGGTTCGGAGCTGATGGCTGAGAGAGGATTCTTAAAGACGTCTTTGGTGCAAAAATGGGATTGTATTAAAGCATGGGGACGGGACCCGTGGGCAGGAAGAGCTGCCTTGGGGTTGGGGTGGGTGACCGATTATATACTGTCAGATTGGGAGGGGGTTGGGGATACAGTAAGTCTCTAACGTATTTTGGAAGCAAGGTTTCCAGGACCACGAGGGGGTAGCTGTTAGAAAAACACCGTTTATTACCATTTAGTAAAACCTCAGCCATGAGATGCTTCAGGTGCATGTCAGGGGCCATAAGCTTGGAGTAGGATTCCAGCATGTATCTTGGGGGTTTGGAGATAAAGGAAGTTTCCAAAGGAATTTTTACATGTTAAAGTAGACTCACAGGATCCTGGAGGGTCAGGGGACAATGTTAAGCCAAGATTCCCTTCTGTCTCCAGCGAAGTGTCATCATCGAGGCAGCTGAGCTCCTAGAGGAAGGTCATTCTGTTTGTTTCAAGGACTCATCAATGGGAGGCAGTGAGGGAGTTTAATTTTTTTATTCGCCTTTGTTTCCCGTGTCACCACAGCAAGCACTTACCCCCCTTACATCTTGATAAGGGTGATATTAGAGCTTCAGGAAATGGAGTCTATAGGTTTCTGGAGATTAGCCTATGGGTCAGATTGCCTCTTTCTTGCAGTTTACTAGGTTCTCTGTAAACTGAAGGAGACTCCTGGCCTGCACGACTGTGATCTCTGTCAGTCAGCCATCTGCTTTCTTTCCTTTCCCCTGTTCTCGGGCAGCCCGGAGCGTCCGAGGAATATCACACATGTCCCACCTGGTGGGTGCATGCGTGAGTGCATGTGTGCGTGTGTGTGCGTGCACCGTGCAGGTGCTATTAGCCTGTTCTTTGCCCTCAGCTTGCCCCACGCTCCCTCATCACTGTGACTTTGACTGGATTGTTTTAAATTTACAGATGAGCTTGCAGAACGCTGACCTTGGCAGTGTTAAGCTGTGCCGTCTGTGAATGGGGCACACCTCCCGTTTTCTCACACGCTGTGTTGTCCCTTTACTAGATTCAACGTGTGTCCCCAGAGATCTTGATTCTCTAAGAGGCTAATTCCTAGGTGCATTATACTTTTGGTTGCCATGATAAATGCTATCACATTTTTGACTATATTTTTTCAACCAGTATTCGCTGGAACAGGGCAACCCTATTGTTTTTGATGGTTGATTACGTATTGGGCTCCTGGTCGTTCTGATAGTCTGTCTGTTGGTTCTCTTGGGTTTTTACTTTCTTTTATGGCCACTGATCCATTCAGCTCTCCTATTTCCTCTTGAGCCAATTTTGGTACTTTATATATATATTTTTTTCCAAAAATATATCCATTTAATGCATTTTCAAGCTTCGGCTTATGGTTGTGATAATACCCGTTAAATGTTAATTGATAGCATTTGTTATATCTGAGTTTTTCCTTGTTTCCATTTTATGGCTTATACATTTGTATTTTGATTGTGTTCATTACCTCTGATTTGGTCTCACTTTTATTGAATTCTGCTCTATCTCTGTACTTAAGTTTTTCTTGTTACCTTGAGCTTTTTGAAGATTTTGAGTTTTTCTCGTGTGGAGTGTTGCTTGCTGTTGTTTTTTTCTAGCTCCTTGAGCTCAACTTGTTTGTTTTCTAATTAATATATTAACAGCTCTGAATTTTCCTCTAAGGACAACCATAGCCATGATCCATGACACTTTATGTGTAGTGTGTTCATTATATGGCTTTCTGGGGGTACTTTTGGCAATTCAGCATTCTAAATGATTATTATTTCGCATATTCTTCATTCTAACTTTTATTTTTTATTTTATTTATTTTAAAGCTATTTATTTATTTTGAGAGAGAGAGAGAGTGCACACCCACATGTGTGAGTGGGGGAGAGGCAGAGGGAGAGAGAGAATCCCAAGCAGGCTTCGTAATGTGGGGCTTGAATTCACAAATCATGAGATCACGACCTGAGCTGAAATCAAGAGTCAGATGCTTACCGACTGAGCCACCCAGGTGCCTCTGAACTGATGGTCTTTTAAACTTTCAGATTTTATTCCTATTTTTTTTTAATGTTTATTTATTTTTGAGAGAGAGAGAATGAGCAAGTAGTGGAGGGACAGAGAGAGGGGGAGGGATGATCCAAAACGGGCTCCATGTTGACAGCACAGAGCCTGACAGGGGGCTCGAACTCACAAATGGTGAGGTCATGACCTGATTGGAAGTTGGACACTAAACCCGCTGAGCCACCCAGGTGTCCCTAAACTTTCAGACTTAAAAAAAAAAGTTATCCTCGACTTGAAAATAACCTGCTAGAGGCACAACCAACCCAGAGGTAAGCACGGGCAGGAGAGGGGTGGGAGGCGCAGTGTGATGGCATCCCAGGAGCGCCTGAATCCTGACAGTCAAGTCACCTCCCCACACTAATCCAGTTTGCGGAGGGTTTCTGTTACTTGCAGCAGAAAACTGTCACTGTCTGGGGTTGGGGCAAGGCTGCAGATCACCGAGTCTACATGCCTGGACCGTCAGTGGGGGCTCAGGGCAGCCCACCAGGTCAAGTTCAGGGTCAGGCTCGGTGGAACCTGCAGGGGAGAGGTGGTGCAGAACACCCTGAAGATGTGCCCCGGGGCCCATGCGGGTCGGGGTGGAGGGGAAGATACCTCCACGGGCGGGCAGGAGGCTGGAGGGCCATGAGTCTCCAGAGTGAAGTTCATCTGAGGAGGACATAGTTTTGATAACGACAACAGCAGCAAACATTTCTTGATGAGGCGAATTCTGCGCCAACCACTGTTGTAAGCACTTTACAAGTATGGCCACATTTGTCTTCACAGCTGTCTACATTGCAGGCGTTGCTGTCCTCAGGTGCAGAGGCTGAGGCCCAGAGAGGTTACAAAAGTTGCCCGAGACGATCAGCTAGCAAGGAATGGAGCTGGGATCAAACCCAGGAGTCAGAGCCAGTTGGCCCAGGGTCCACTGTGTTGTTTTGCTTCTTGCGAAGGGGCAGAGCAAAGCCTCAGCACAGAGTAGAGGCTCCCTCGGGTGCTCCTGTGGAGAGTCCAGGTCCTTGGTTGTCCCTTTCTGTTCTCCCTAGCAGAGGCTGACACTTGGATTCCTAGCTGGCTGGAGTGATTTCCCCTTGGGGAAGCGGGATGTTTTCTACTTATTTGGCCTTGAAGGAAGTGGGAATGGCATTCCTGATCTTCGACACATGCCTCCTTGGTGTTGACAAATTTCAGGCAGAGTCTCTCCCCATGGGTGCAGAATGGCTGCCTAGGCTCCATCCATCTTTATTTGCCTCCAGTGGGAAAAGTCCCGACTCTTCTAATATGCTTTCTCAGGAAGGAGGGGCCTCCCTGATTTTGATTGGCTTAGGTACCCATCCCGGAACCAGTGATCGAGTTCAGGAAAAAATGGAATTTGCTGACTGGTTTGTGAAAATAAGCCCCACCCCTGGACCCGGATAGGACCGGGAAGGCGTCCTGCACGGAGCAGGTCTGGCTAATGACCGATGAGTGTCCATGCTCACGACGGTTGTCAGCGGGGCTTTGGTTTAGGAGCATTCCCAAGCGTAGGAGTTTCCGTTTTGAGACGGTGCGTCTGTTTGTTTGGTTTGCTTATAGCTCCTGTTTTTTTGCTTCTTTATTCTTTGGCTGCAAAACCGTGTTGAACCAGGATTGAGGTGGGAAGGCAGCACAAACCAGATGTGATGAAGACAGATGAGGTCTAAGTTAGTGTGTTTTCGTGCACTCCCTTCCCTCCCCTGCTCCAAGATGGCCTCAGGCAGCTGTGTTCTCTTGCCTTGGGGCGCTTGTTCCCAGAAGGCCGCGCCTGTGCCTGACCTTTGGTTCAGCTCAGTGAGGGGCTGTGGGGGGGAAGGAGAGTCCTCTCCACCGAGGGGCTCAGTGCTGCGTGTCCTGCATTTGCCCTGTCTGCTCCTCCCACCTGCTCTGGGCCCCTGGAAGGGGACCCGTGGGGATGGCCTCAGGGCTTTCCTGGCCCTTGGCTTCCAGTTGGTTTGGCCCCCGGGAGGCACTGGCAGAGGGTATGGAGTAAGGAGAGAGAGGTGTGGGGCTGTTGCCAAGCTCTCTCCCTCTGAGGCCTCTGGGGGGGGAGAGGGGGCAGGTCTCAGCTCCTGTTCAGCACTCCCTTCACGGTGTCTGTGGCAGGTTCTGGAAAGCACGCCCTCCCCTCACCCCTCCCTTAGGCCTGAGTACTGTCCTGGCTTTTCTACACTTGGCCCACATCTTTGTAAATGGCCTCTTTATTAGCCTTGCACAAAGCACCCAGTCTGATGGGCCGCAGTCTCCTGTCAGGCCCAGGACCGATGCAGGGCTTTCACATGGGGTCCTGACATGCCCGCGGTGTCCTGAGAGGTGGCAGAGTCTTGGGGGTGATCGACTAGGACCCCTGGTCACCAGGTGCGCAGCCATCGCACCAGTCAGCACAGGGACAGGTGAACTTCCTGCCCCGGAGGGCACCGCGGTAGACTCGGAACTCACAGCTGGGGCCGTGGGTCCCGGCGGCCTGTGTCCCACATGTTCTCCTCTGAGTAACCTCCTGGGGCCTTTGCAGGACCCTCCGGAGATAGATAGGTATTCAGGTAGAACGAGGGGTACCCAGTGAAATACGAATTTCAGATAAACAATGAGTATTATTTTAGTATATCTCAAGTGAGTATATATGAATGAGATATACTTATACTAAAATTATTTGTTATTTTATCTGGGCATCTGATATTTTTAAATATACATTAAAAAAATTTTTAATGTTTTTTATTTATTTTTGAGAGTCAGAGAGAGACAGCACGAGCAGGGGAGGGTCAGAGAGAGAGAGATACAGAATCCGAAGATCGGCTCCAGGCTCTGAGCTGGCTGTCAGCACAGAGCCCGACACAGGGCTCGAACCCACAAACCACGAGATCATGACCCAAGCCAAAGTTGGACGCTCTAGGGGCGCCTGGGTGGCTTAGTCGGTTAAGCGTCCGACTTTCGCTTAGGTCATGATCTCGCGGTTTGTGGGTTCGAGCCCCGCGTCGGGCTCTGTGCTGACTGCCAGCTCAGAGCCTGGAGCCTGTTTCAGTCTGTGACTCCCTCTCTCTCTGACCCTCCCCTGCTCACGCTCTCTCTCTCTCTCTCTCTCCTAGAAATAAATAAAACATTTAAAAAAATAAAAAAAAACAAAAAACAAAGTTGGACGCTCTACTGACTGAGCCCCCCAGGTGCCCCTGATATTTTTATTTGTTAAATCTAGCAACCCTGGTCAGAGAGGGGTCTCTGATAATGACAGAGTGAATTTGCCATTAGCCTAGAAGGATGGGAATTAATTTGCCTTTGAAAAATATGAAGCGTCATTTCTTGGTGCCTCCATCAGTAGGGTAAAGCTGTTGCTGAACCGAGTAGAGCAGAGCCGCCTTGGTAGAAGCGGGATGTGGGGCTGATGCGATGCGCCCTCCCCTTCCCTCCAAGGGGATCCTTGAGGAATCTCCTGGAGCGACTCCCCAAGAGTGCCTCTGAGAAGGATGCCACCGAGCCACATCCACCTTCCACACGAGGAAGTCACACTGTCAATATCTTTATGATATTTTGTCCTATTGTTACTAGAACATTTTTCTCCCTGATTTCTCAAGTAACGCTGTCTCATTACTGAAAACCAACACAGAGAGAAAGATAAAGAAGAAATGACCAACTGGGGCGCCTGGGGGACTCAGTCGGTTGAGCGTCCGACTTCGGCTCAAGTCATGATCTTGTGGTGCGTGAGTTCGAGCCCCGTGTTGGGTTCTGTGCTGACAGCTTGGAGCCCGGAACCTGCTTCAGATCCTCTGTCTTCTTCTCTCTCTGCCCTTCCCCTGCTCATGCTCTATCTCCCTCTCTCTCAAAAATAAATGAACATTAAAAATACATAAAAAAAAGAAGAAATGACAAACTGCTCATGACCCACCATTCAGGGACACCTGTCATCAGCTTTTGCACATCGCCTTCCATTTTATTTCCATACATTATATATGTATAGGTAT
The DNA here is from genome assembly GCF_003009895.1 of Hyaena hyaena. Classification (NCBI taxonomy): domain Eukaryota; kingdom Metazoa; phylum Chordata; class Mammalia; order Carnivora; family Hyaenidae; genus Hyaena; species Hyaena hyaena. Next base: position 1,964,736 of record NW_024080763.1, read on the forward strand.
ATATGTATATGTATAGGTATATATGCATATGTATATTATATATGTATAGGTGTATATGCATATGTGTATTATATATGTATAAGTGTATATGCATATGTATATTATATATGTATATTTTGAAGATGAAACTGGCATCCTACTCTATGCAGTATTTTATCATTTGCTTTTTCACTTAGTGATAGAAGGGGAATACTTTCCCGTTATCCCAATCATTAAGTTTATGGCTAGATCATATCCATCTTATTAATGGGCCACAATAGGTCAATTATTTTAATTTCCTCAGTCAAACTGAAGATTTTAGTTAGGATTAGTTAATGCACTCATTCATCCTGCATGCACTCATTGGACGCCTGCAACGTGCCGTGGGAAGGGTCTGACGTCCCCGGTGCTGACCCCTGGCCTCCGAGTGCCTGTGCCCGGGGCAGATGCCCTTGGTGCCCTGGGGGGCACGTGGAGCCTTGTTATCAGCATTGGCTTCTAACCCCCCCTCCCCCCACCTCCTTGAGATTATTTCGGCAAAACCTTGGCCTTTTGAACTCGACTGTAAACAGTCGTGGGCAATAATGAGAGAGAGGAGCCTTATTCTTCTTCTATGTGATTTTGGAAAGCCATAAAAACTTCACCATAAAAAAATTAATAAAAAGCAACACGATGATTCATCCACCACCAGAGTTTATACTTCCGATTTTTATCCCACAGCTGCCTCCCCTGAGAAAAGAAAATATGCTTCTAATTAGCTGAGCTTTTAAAAGGAGAGCTGAGCGCTGGGCTTTTTCAGGCTGTTCGGTGTGGGGAACGGGTGGGCCGTCCCGTGTTCCCGGGCCACGGAAGCCCACGGGGACCTGTCTTGGGGAGGACACACCACCATCCCACCTGCCAACCACCTGCTTGTCAACCTCATGGGCCTGGTGGGGCAGTATCGCCTTCATAAAATGGGTGAAATGCTCCACTCCCAAAGAATGTTCTGTTTCTTCTAGTGCTCTCCCTCTACCTGGAAGCTTTGTGCTCCAGTGCCTGGGACTGGGGCATGTATGAGCCTCAGTTACTGCGTCTGAAGGTGGGCATAACAACAGCTACCGGCGGGGCGCCTGGGTGGCTTAGTCGGTTAAGCGTCCGACTTTCACTTAGGTCATGATCTCGCGGTTCGTGGGTTCGAGCCCCACATCGGGCTCTGTGCTGACTGCCAGCTCAGAGCCTGGAGCCTGTTTCAGTCTGTGACTCCCTCTCTCTCTGACCCTCCCCTGCTCACACTGTCTCTCTCTCTCTCCTAGAAATAAATAAAACATTAAAACAACAACAACAACAACAAAAACACAGCTCCCAGGAAGGACCACAGTGAGCATGAAATGACATGTTGGTGCCCTGAGGTCCTAACTCCTTCCCACCGCCCTTCTGTCTCACCTACCAGAGCTTCCTCTGAGCCTTTGCCCCTGTCTTGGCTTGAACCCCCCCAGCCCCACCCCATCCTTCCTGCCTTGCCTTCCAGAAGAGGCCACGACTAGGGGATTGGGAGTGGTAGACCTGAGCCCGGGGGAACGGGGAAGGTCTCCGCTGGGGAACTCTGGGGGATGGGAGCCCAAGAAGCCCCGCCTGAGGAGTGAGGTTGGTGAGGCCCACCCGTTGCTGGTGTCGCACTGCGCCCCTGGGACCCCCGATTCTGAGTGCTCTGGGCTCACGGCACTCACGGTGGAGTGGGTTCCGTGAGCCCTGGCACCTTCAGCAGCCTGCGCGGCAGTGCTGGGGTGCGGGGGTCTGGGTGTTCCCTTTACTGGTGCAGGGCTGGCTCCAACTGTGTCCGGTTTAGCAGTGCAGCTGGGGGGGGGCCCTGGAACAACAGCAGGGGACCCCGGCAGCTGGGCGGGAGGGCCTGTGGACCCCATGGCCTGCTCACCCCCTCTGCCCCCCAGCCGGCGGGTTAGAGTCCTTCACCGTCTTCAGCTCCTCTGTGACAATTTGCCGTCTCAGCAGAGCTCGGAGCACAGGGAACAGGGTCCTGTTTTCCTTGCTGGGGCTGGTGGCAGTGGGTGCGAGCTGGGTGGGTGGGCAGGTGGCCGGCCTGCTCTCTCCAGGCCACAGGGCGCCTGCTTGGACCACAGCTGGGGATGCAGAGGGGAGATGAGGCCCTGTCGGCCTGGGGGCACCTGCGATGGCCAGTCCCTGCTGTGCGGGGCCTGCGGGCCTCCTCCGCCCCCGCCCCGCCCCCGCCTCAGCGGGTCCCTGGGGTGGGCACAGAGTTTGAAGCCCAGAGGAAGCACCCCAGTGGGCCGGGTGTTGGGAAGGCCTCTCTCCTGCCCCCCTAAACCGGTGTATGTGGTTGGAGATGTTTGCGTAGCGCGGGAGGCTGTTGTAAAGGATAAAAGTGAGAGTGTATGAACTTCTCATTGAAAACAGGAGCTTTGAGGCGGTTCTGCCCCCGGAAGAAGACAGGTGCCAGTGTGCTGTGGGTCCCCGGGGTGGGGGATGGCGTAAGACCTTGACAGGCGGGTGTGGGGGCAAAGCCACAGATCAAAGCAGCTGGTGGTGGTGTGTGTGAGAAAGTGGCTAGTGGAAAACTAACTTTCATTTGAAGAGATAGTTTCTGGGGGCGCCTGGGGGGGCTCTGTCCGGTTGAGCACCTGGCTCCAGATCATTTCGGCTCAGGTCATGATCCTGGGATCGTGGGATCGAGCCCCATGTTGGGCACTGGGTGTGGAGTCTGCTTGGGATTCTCTCTCTCTCTCTCTCTCTCTCTCCCCACTTTCTTCTTCTTTTTTTTTTTTTTAAGCTTATTTATTTATTTTGACAGAGGGATAACATAAACAAAGGACAGAGAGAGGGAGGGAGAGAATCCCAAGCAGGCTCCACACTGTCAGCACAGACCCTGATGCAGGGCTCGAACTCATGACCTTGGGATCATGACCTGAGCTGAAATCAAGAATCAGACGCTTAACTGACTGAGCTACCCAGGCACCCTCCTCTCTCTCCTGTTTCTCTCATTGGCTCGTGCTATCTCCCTCTCAAATAAACAAGCAAGCAAGCAAGAAAGCAAACAAACAAATAAATAAAAAGAGATAGTCTTTAAATTTTGTCTTAACCTCAGTTTGGGCAACAAAGTGGATAGCATTAAGGAAGGCCTGTCTGGTGTGTGAAGGCTCATGGCAGGTATGGGGAACCGAAATGAATGTGCTGCAGGCGTGTCTCACTCCAAGCGCATCCAGTGTCGGAAACCCTTGATGTAAGTAGCCATTAGAGCAGAGTGTATGTGTTTGGTTTGTGGAAGTCTCGCTTTCCAGATGCATTTAAAACGTGGCTTGATTTAGGAAAAAAAATTGATGGATGACTTTTCTAGGACACATCTATGGGGTTAAGTGAGATCGATCGATCTATCTATCATCTATCTATCTATCTATCAAAAAAAAATCTATCTATCTATCTATCTATCTATCTATCTATCTATCCATCCATCCTGCTAGCCACCTAGATATCTACAAACATCTCTCTATAAAAAATATGTAGATACACAGATCTGTAAAGACAGAATCTCAGTGTATAAGAACGGTGGAGACAGTGACCTGAATCATCCTATTTACATTTTTCTGTTCCTTCATTTGGTATCAGTTGGTCCAGAAAGAATTTGCAGGAGGTACATGTAGGCAGATGTGGTCTTGTGCTCCCAGTCCGGGTGCTGGGAGACGATTCTGGGTGTGCCCGAGAGGAGGTTCCAGAAGGGACAGATGCGAGAGTAGACCCTGTGTCCATCTGTACCAGGAGCCTAGGAGCACCAAGACCCCAGACTGCACCTGCACCTGCAGCCTCGGGCCTCGTCACGATGGGGCTCAGGGCGTGGCATTCCCGTGGCCCATATAGTCTGCGTCCCAGGCACGGGTGGTGTGGGTGTTTGGACAAGAGTGTGTCAACCTGGGCACTTACTGCTGCGTAACGATGGCTCACGGTGAGGACCGAAGGTTCCGAGGCCACCCTGGGTCACACAGCAGGTGGCCTGGCAAGGGCAAGGTCCTCAGGGCTGGGGGTGCTCAGGCCATCCTTGGTTCTTGAGCCTGAGGCTTTGACAAGGCACTGCCTCCCTTTCTGGCCTGCTTTTGGGGACTGAGACAAGGAGGCAGAGGGAGAAATCTCTGGGGGTGTTTGGGGGGGTCTGAGGCCCTCCGAGGAGGCCTGGGGAGACCCTGCAACGGTCAGGTTCACAGCAGAGCCGCCAGCTGTGGGGTATGTGGAGTCGGAGGCCCAGACGTGGAGCTCGAGACGGCAGGGCTTCGGAGGCTGAGACGACGCAGACTCAGCTGGGGGTCAAGGAGGGCTGCGAGGGAACCCCTACATGTAAGGGGCAGTGCTGGGGAGGCGGCAAGAGGGACTCGGGAGGAGCAGCTGGCGGGGAAAGGCCTGGAAACCTGGGAGGAGGAGTTTCCAGAACTCAGGGCAGTGAGGGTCGGCAAACTGTGAACAGAGGTCATTCTGATCATTTTACAGGGGTGCGTGCTCTTCCTTTCCGGGGCTCTGCGGCCCCTGGGTTTCTGCCTGGCCCAGAGAGGCACAAAGACCCGTCACTGTCCCGGTTAGGAGCTCCCGGCAGGCTGACCAGCGAGCAATGGGGAGGAGTCAGGACAGACAGACCGGAGTGGGAGGTGTTGGACAGGCAGACAGGGCAACAAAGATACATTTGTCTGGCGCACGTGCATCACTGTAGAGAGCTCAGCCTCAGCGAGGTTTCTGGGCATCTTCTGAAAAGATGCTCAAGGTCAGGAGGAGGGCAGGAGACTGGCTGTGTGCAGACCCCAGTGCTTATTCCCTGCTCTGGGCGGCCCAGGTTGGCTTCAGTGTGGAGGTAAATGGGCAGCTGGGCCATTCCTGGGCCGAGTGTCCCTGCGTGGGGATCAGGCCTGGCACCACTGGAGAAGCCAGATCATTGGGGTTCAAATCTTTACCGCACCGCTTCTAGTTGTGTGACCTTGGGCAAGTTACAAAACTGCTCCGTGCCTCAGTTTCCCCAGCTGTAAACCATTGTAGTAGCCTTGTTGCAGAGAGAAATCCGCCTCCTGCGAAGGGCTGGGATCGGTGCCTGGAGTGGGCGCCAACACGCTCAGGCTCAGCTGCTATCTCACCTTGAGCCCGGGCACCCCCGGGTCTGTGGTTGGAGCGGCCACAGTCCCGGCCCCTCTCGGTGCAGATGTTGGCACACACAGCATGTTTTCAGGGCGGTCTTTTCCTGAGAACTTCCTCTGTCTTTCCTTCCCAGCACACCCTCTTTGTTTCCCGCAGAGCATTTAGCACAGCTGGTAACTGCGGTTGGTTACCTGGTCCTTGTCTATCTAGAAGATTCCGTCCAGAGCGTAGGACCTTGTTGGTGTCTTTCACAGCAGAGTCCTCAGCTTCTGGACAGAATGAACCTTTGTGGACTGAATGAGTCTGGAAAGTCTGGCGGGGGGCGGGGCTGTCTTGGAGCAATGTTGCTGTTAGGATGGTCCTTATCTCCCGGAAAAGTCCAGTGTCTGGGCCCACTGTCCTGACAACAGCTGGAGCCCCCCTCTCCCTCTGCTCCTGGTGGTATGTGCTCCCTGCCCCTCCCCCCTCCAGCTCATCTCCCTCCAAGTGTTCTGGGAGCTGCTGAGGTCCAGATGCAGAGCAGGGGCGTCCATGTCCAGGGGGTTTGTTTGTTTTCTGAGCAGATTCATGTCCCGTGAGGCCCGACTCCTACAGACCCAAGACGCACGCGGGGCTGTCACTCTGTTCTGCTTAATTCCCGGAGGAGGTGCTGTCAGGACACGCCCGACCCAGGCCTGACCCTCCCCCGTCTGGAGCTGACAAGCTGGCAGCCTGAGTGTCAATGAAGGCGGGTCCCTGAGCATCACACCAGGTATTGGTCCATGGATGTTCACAGCAGTTCCCGGGGAGGGGGCTGGGGGAGCCCCCCCGTGGGCTCTGGGGAGGTTTGAGCTACACTGGCCATGACTCAGAGGCACAACTCTGTGCATGTGGTCTCCTTTAGGTTATAAGGATTAATCAGGTAATCATGGGAGCACCCCTCTTGCGTGGTCCTGGGCCAGTGGTCATGTGAGGGCTCCACACTGACCCAGAGTGTGCTTCTGGGAAGTCACAGGACTTATCTGAGTTTTCTCACCTGGAAAATGGGACTACATTGGTACCTTCTGTGTAGGGCTCTGGGAGGGAGTAAATGAAATACGGCATCGAAGACCTCAGAAGAGTGTCTAGTTCTTGGAAAGTTCTCCTTAAACTTTTTTTTTTTTTTGCTTTTGATCTCTCTCTATCCTCCAGTTTTATTGAGATATTATTGACCGTGGCAAGTTCTTAATACCTGTCATTGACCTGGAAAACGGCCCCATGGGGCCTGTCATCCCTAGTTCACACGAGGAGGAATGTTTGGTGACAGGATGAGGAGGCTCCAGTAGTTTGGCGGCATCTTTTGAGGGTGTTCCAGATGCAGAGGGGCGGGCAAATGCCCGAAAGTGAGGCAGCAGGTGCTGGGAATTAGCCAGGGGAAGCACCGACTCTCTGGACTGGTGGTCAGAATGAGGCCATAGTCAAGGTTAGGTACCTGCCGTGAAAGATCTACGGACCTGACACACCCACCAAGCGTAGCCTGTTGCTCTGCTCATAGCACCTACACGGTGGACGTTAGTTATTTTTACACTACGTGTGTCTGGTTGGGCTGCCTTCCCGGCCTGACTGTCACCACCACCAGGTTGCTTTCAGTGACTCAGGTGGCGTGGCTGAGCCAGACTTTGGGGAACAGGTCCAAGTGGCCCTGTAAGTATCTGAATGTTACGTTTTTTTCTCCCCTTAAAGACAGTTGTTTTATTTTACTTTACTTTTCATTAAAAAAAAAATATTTATATTTGAGAGAGACAGATTGAGCACAATTGGGGGAGGGTCAGAGAGAGAGGGAGACACAGAATCCGAAGCAGGCTCCAGGCTCCCAGTTGTCAGCACAGAGCCTGATGCGGGGATCGAACCTACAAACCCACAAGATCATGACCTGAGCCAAAGTCGGACGCTTAACCAACTGAGCCACCCAGGTGCCCCAGAAGAGAGCTGTTTTAGATATTCCGCTTGATACTCCAAGCTGAGCCTCAAAATGGAGCCGCCATTTTGGTTTCTAACTGTTGACTGGCATGGCCTGGGTTTTGCAGCCCTGGGCCCCCTGCTGTCATGGGGGCGTGTTCCCTTCATGAAACGAGCCAGTTCTGATAGTTGGAGGTGAGTGGTGTGTGGGATGAGAGTCCTGAGGGAGGGGTGGCTGGGAAGTCAGAACGGGGGACTGGCAGCTAGCTCTCTGCCTCAGGCTGGCTCCTGACAAGTCATTAGAGAAGCATTTGTGCAGTGAGCAGTGGCCCTCTCTTGTGGCCAGGGCCACGGCTTGGGGTGGAGGGGCCCTTTGGCTTTTTTGGGCCACTTGTTTGAGAGGAAATGATCGCCGGGAGCAGAGATTTGTGGGTCTGGAGACATTTGCTCTGCCCAGTGGGCCGGTCTGAGGAAGGCGGAGAGGACAGGGGCCCCACAGGCCATCATGCTTCCGGACCTGGCTGTGCCTACCTATCTGCTGACAAGGAATTTCTTCCCAGGTTGATGCTCAAAATAGATCTATAAAAATTTCTGGCCCTGTTTAAAGTCGAACCCTGAAGAGGGTCCCATGAACCTTCTATGCTGGCAGCCTGTGTGTGTGTTGGGGGGGGATCCGTAGCTTTGTGGTCAAAGCACATGTCCCCCTCGAGGGCCAGGGATATTTACCTCTGTGGCAGTGGGGTCCTGAAGGTCGCTGGCCATGTAGGGCTTCCTGGAGAATATTTTCTTTCAGCAGCCATTACCTGGACCCAGAAAACTCAAGAGGCACCAAAGCTGACTCTGCGAGTGATAACAGTGAGACTCGGTGATGTCATGAGGCTGTGACAATGGGGACCTATGAGGCGTGACTCCCTGCAGTCAGACATGCAGGGCCTGGCAGGCCTGGGGGCTGGACCCAGAAGGAAATCCTTACAGCCGGCCAGTCCTGCGTGTCGCCTCGTTCCCCGTCGGTGGCCCACCTGGCCAGGTAGAGCTCGGCACCTGGCCTGCCTTGCCTTCCGGGTCCCGGTGGGGGGCAGGGCCTGGCTTTCCCCTGGCTTCTCTGGGGGAGCCCCCGATCCTCCCAGGTGGCCCCCTGGGGCAGACCAGTCACCTGCTGACATTAGCCGCCTCTCGCGGCATCACCCAAGCCTGTGTCCGTGCCAACCCACCAGAAGCCCTGTCCCTTTGCGGTGAGTGGGGCTGGGTGGGGGGCGTGTGGCGGCAGAAGGAGGGTGTGGGGCAGCAGGGGGACTCGGTGTAGCCCGTTGGTGCTCACTCTAGTGGCCTGGGTGAGGGGCCTCCAGGCGGGGCCCTGACTTTTTAGTCCAGGCTTTGCAGCTGGAGGGCATTTGAGCTGCTTCGTCTCTGGTCCAGGGTGAGCTTCCCCACCTTCCCTGGGCCACACCTGGGCCCCTGGTTACCCTGAAATGCCAAAGAGGCTGCCTCAGTTTCCCCCTCTGCCTCCCAGGCTTTACAGTAGTGCCCTTGGGAGGTGAAATGAGACAGAGCTTAGTGTGGTGAAGGGAGTTTGCTTTCACCCCAAGTTTATGTGAATGTACTTAATCACGTGCTGCCATGTGAGGTCAACTCGAAGCCACAGAGACCCAGGCAGGAGGGGTGCGTGTGTCCCCTAGAGGCCGCTGCTCGGGGAACATCTGTCCGCGGAGCTGTGCTTTTCTTACATGACCCATTTCCCAGCAAACATTTAATGTATACCATCTCATTTGTAAAAAAAATTATTTATTTTGGAGCAGCTGGGTGGCTCAGTCGGTCAAGCATCCAACTTCGGCTCAGGTCATGATCTCACGGTTCGTGGGTTCGAGCCCCACGTTGGGCTCTGTGCTGACAGTTCAGAGCCTGGAGGATGCTTCAGATTCTGTGTCTCCCTGTCTCTCTCTGACCCTCCCTCACTCACACTCTGCCTCTCTCTCAAAAATAACTAAAACATTAAAAAAAATTTTTTAAAAACTGATTTATTTTGAGAGAGGGACAGAGTGTGAGTGGGGGAGGAGCAGAGAACAGACAGAGGGAGAGAGAGAATCCCAAATAGGCTCTATGCTGTCAGCACAGAGCCCGACGTGAGGCTCAGTCTCACAAACAGTGAAAACATGACCTGAGCTGAAACCAGGAATCTGATGCTTAACTGATGGAGCCTCCCAGGTGCCCTGAAGAGCAAGTCATTTTCAGTGTTTGGCGAAGGCAGTGGGTGAGCCCTACCTGGTCCTCACATTTCGATCTCACGGTCACCGTGTTTAAGGGGCACTGACCTCCCGCCACGTACCAGGCAGTGTTTATGTGCATCGTGTTTAATCCTCACGGCAGTGCTGCTCGTTGTGTTGTTACCACGGTCCTAACTTCACAGAGAAGGACACGAAGGGTCAGAGGCCACAGGGCGTGCGAGGGTTCCCAGCAGACGCCCCCTGCCACCTCTCCTGGCCGCCTGTTTGGGAGACGTCATCGCTTGGGGGAGGCGGTCGGAGACTGTACGTTCCCTCCCCTGGACCCAGCCGTGCTGGGAGCCTTCCTGAGTCTTGGAGCTGCAGGGGTGGGGCGAGAGGGGGGGACTCTCTCTCCTGCTGCTCTGGATCCACCACAGTCCCTGTGGCCACAGCCGGCTCAGCAGGGAGCTGGACTGGGGGAGGTGGCGGGGGTCGCTCTGGGGTGGCCTCAGGCCACACCCAGGAAGGTCACTGTGGGATTTGCACAGATGCCTTCACGAAGGCTTTGAGCAGCCTGGGGACCCCGCCAGTCATGGGGCGCACTGGCGAGCCACTGCCCCGCGCCGGCTGCCGTGGCGCCAGCCTCCTCCAGGGGCCAGAGGCTCAGGAGAGCGGCTGAAGCCCACTGGGCGCTCATGTCGGAAAGCCCGTCAGCCCCGGAAGGTATTTGCACGAGCGCGCCCGGAGAAACACGGATGTCGTGAGAGTGAACAATTTGATGTGGAAAGCACACGTGGCCAAGTCGTGGAGAAATGGCAGCTCAGCTCACGGCACCAAAGCGCCTGCATTTGGAGGCTGCTTGAGGACAGGGCAAGACGTCAACAGGGCTCTGCCGACCCGGCTTCAACCCCGAGCCCCCAGGAAAATCCTCCCGCATGCGGCCGGGAGGAACCAAGGTTCATGATGGGAAATGGGAAACGAGATTTGCGGACTGTGTGCTTCATGCAGCTCCCGTGACCCAGGACTGGGACGGCTTCAGAGGCCCAGGGGGGGCTCCTCAGGGTCTGGATCCCGAGCTGAGGTCAGATCTCAGGCTAGCTTACCTCCCGTCTTGGAGCCTCAGTTTTCTGCTCTGAAGAATGGGGTGATCATCGCACCAGATAGGGTCGGCCCAAGGCGAAAAGCGAAGTTGCATGTGGAGTGCGTACAGTGTCAGTGCCAAGTGCCCCCGAATGGTGTGAGATTGTTTACAGTGAGATTGCTGCCACCTGGCACTCGGAGGTGATGTGTGCGGCGAGGGGACCCGGGGACCTGTCATGTCACTGGGAGGCTGGCCCCAAGCCTTGTGCTGGCAAACTCTGGAGCGCATCATGGTGTCTGCAGCGCACCACCGGACCCGATGCGGGACCGCCAGGGCTGGGAGGCAGGAAGGCGCCCATTTGGCTCTCCTCTCGTACCTGCAGCAGCCCGCCCGCGCCCACGGGAAGTGCCAGGAACTGGGTTCTGGAGAAACGAGTAAACACAGTGACGAATGCCCAGCAAACGTGTGTCGCTTCAAGGAGCGCGAAGTCCTGGCCTTCGGCAGGTGAGGCTCCCAGGGGGGGAGCGCAAAGGGACCAGGCTCACGGCACCTTTCCCGAGCGAGCAGGACAGGGTGGGTTTGCCAGGTGGATGCTTCTTCCTGAGGCTGGACCCGGATGGAACGCTGGCCTCCATTTATCAGGACCCCAACTTTCTCCCTGCTCTTCCCGTCACGGGGTGGGGCACACCCCGGGGGCTGAGACTCTGACTTGGGCCAGGGGTGAGGAGCATGTGGGATTCTGAGGGGCAGAGGAAGGGTCAGGAGGACAGGACAATGGCGGGGGGGAGTGGGGGAGGGAAGTCCCTTCTCCCCATCCAAGGCGGGCTCACTTGGTCCAAAGGGATATTTTGGGGGGAAATTAAAAGATCATTTGGCCTCCACCTCTGCACTGCCGGGCAGCCAATAGGAAGCCTTTTGTGAGTATGCGCCTTCCTTCCACACGTCCGGGGCATAGCAAAGGGAGCCTACACTCACTCCCCAGAGAGTGCGGGAGGGGTTCTTGGTGCTCGACCGTGAGCCTGGCTGAGCGAGGCACTGGGAGCTGGGGTGAGCGGGGCCCACTCCTTGGCCTCAACAAGCTCAAATCTCCAGCGTTGTAGCAGAGCCTGATGTGACGAGTCCTCAGGGTGTTAGTTGTATGGAACGGTGCCGTGGGCTGGCACGGCTCCCCTCCCTCGGCTCCCCCGGAAATCTGTAAAAGCTGGCAGGGAGCTGGCACGCCTTCCGTCACATCTTATTAATAAGTTTAATTAACCCAAGGCAACTGTTACCAGTGCCGATTGCACACTGGGAGCATGAAGTGAAGTGTGTTGGCAAGTTCTCGGCTGCATGAGACTCTAGCAGCGTGCTGTGGGTGCCCCGCGTGGGGTTTTCCAGCTGGTGAAACACACCTGCCCCGTCCCCCTCGCTCCTCACGGGCTCGCTGACCTGCGGAGAAAACGCCACCCAACCCCTCCCCCCCACCACAAGAGGTGTCTCTGTGCCCTCCTTAAGAGTGTTTGCACAGGTCTGCTCTGAACGTCCATGCCCGCGGGCACGACCCAGGCCCTGCCAGTGCACACCTGGCCCAGTGCTTCCAGCCAGAATCCCAGGCAGGCGCAGTCCCGCCCTCCTGAGTCCGAAGAGTCCCTGCGAGTGAGGGTCAAGGTCCTCCTAGGCAAGGCTCTGCCTGTGTTTGTCCTGGCCGCTCAGCCTGGCTGTGTATATAAAAGACAGGAAAACAGGGCCCAGGCAATGCCTGAGTGCTGGCTACCTTTCCGTCTCAAATCGAACGATTTCCAATCGTCTTCTAGCAGACTTGACGTAGAAGTTTTGGAACCTGTGAATTCCATCTGGGCAGAGTCCTGGAGCCCACCAGGGGGCACGGGGCTCTACAGAGACAGCTGTGTGGGCAGGCCTGGGCCACTGACTTTGGGCATGGAGAGGGCCGTGTCCATGAATGGGAGTGAGCCCCGTATGGACAGAGGAGAGGTTGGCAGTGAAAAAGATGCGTGATGTGGAGGGGGACGGGCCTTGCCATTCTCTGAGGGGTCAGTCCAGCTATGAGTGCCGAGAAGGGAAGTGCCTGAGCCGGGTGCCCACCGCCCCATGCCAGCATGGTGACCATGGCCACCGCTACGTCATTGAAACCTTGGCTGGCAGCAGAGACTGGGTGCCCCTGTGGGCTCTGTTGGGATTCAGACCAACGTGAGAATGAGTCCAGACCTGGATATCAGCATAGAGAGGGAGGCTGGATCAGTTGACTTTTCATTTCAAGTATTGAAATCCTCAGCTCAGACTGGCTTAAATAAAGTGAATGAGCCCATGAAGAAAGAAATGAAGAAGGTATGTAGTGACTTATGTAACTCAAATGGCCTTGGATTGGTCGGGTCAACATCATGAGGACTTGATTTCTCTCTCTTACTGTTTTTCTTCCCATGCTGGCTTGCGTCTCAGGCTCTAGCATGAGCAGTATGCACTGAGTGCATATCCTCTCGGGTTCAAGTGCAGCAGAGAGGGGAGAAGGCCTCTGCGTGGCAGCTCCTCAAACAACTGAACACAGAGTCGCCGTAAGACCCACCGTCCACAGCTCGGTGTATATCGAGGACAACTGCGAGTGTGTGTCCGCACACCGGCTTGTCCCCAGATGTGCGTAGTGGCATTATTCCCAATAGCCGAAAGTAGAAACAACCCCAATACTCATCAACTGATGATGGGTAAATAAAAAGTGCTCTCTTCATACAATGGAATATCATTTGGCAATAAAGAGGAACAAGATATTTCTATCCACAGGGATACCATGGTGAGGGTGGGAGAGGGAATTGTCAGTCAATAACATTGTCCAGGAAGCAGCGGGCATCTGTCCCAGGTGGATGGCCCACTCTCCCCCTGATGTGTAAGAATCGAGGGCCCCTGACAGGGCAGGAGGTCTGAAGGCAAGCTGTGCACTGGGAGTGGGGATGTGGTAAGGGAGGCAGGACCCAGGGTCCAACCCAAGACCCCCCAAGGAGAAGGCAGCCCAGTGGGTTGTCACCAGTCTGTTGCACCGAGCAGAGGAAAATCTGGTGCCAAGAGCGGGAAGTGAGCCAAGGATGCTAGGCCTGGGCAGAAAGGTGCAGGTCAGAGGGCAGATCACCTGAGGGAAGCCTTGGAGTCATGTGATCCACCGGCCAGATGAGGGAGAGGGGGGTGCTGATAGAGAAGAGGGGTCTCCTTTGAATGATTTGTTTTACTCTGTAGGAGGCAAAGAGTAGAGGTGGTGCCCCTGTAGGAAGGGCTGGAGAAGTAAATGGAGTCCAGATGAAGAGAAGCTCATTCTGGTCAGAGTGATCGGGAATGGTTCAATGAGGGAGAAGATTGGAGCATGTTCTTGAAGGATCTGTAGACATTTGACAGTCAAAGAGGTGTAAAGGCTTTGAATGAAGCGGAGTGTTGGGAGTGCACTCTGGAAGGGGAGAGGGTGGAAGCCTTCACACCAGATGGGGAGAGGGTGGAAGCCTTCACACCAGATGGAGAGAGCGTGGAAGTCTTCACAACAGATGGGGAGAGCGTGGAAGTCTTCACACCAGATGGGGAGAGCGTGGAAGTCTTCACACCAGATGGGGAGAGCGTGGGAGTCTTCACACCAGATAGGGGGAGCGTGGGAGTCTTCACGCCAGATGGGGGGAGCGTGGGAGTCTTCGCGCCAGATGGGGAGAGCGTGGGAGTCTTCGCGCCAGATGGGGGGAGCGTGGGAGTCTTCGCGCCAGATGGGGAGAGCGTGGAAGTCTTCACACTCAAAGGGGACAGATGGGAAGTGAAACCTGAGAAGGGAGAGTGCGTGAGACGCCCAGGGCGCTGAGGATGGACTTTGGAGCTCCAAAGGCTGAGAAACGGAGCGTCGCTTTGAGTGAGCTGACTCCTGGAGTCCAGGCTGGAGGGGCAGGCCTGAGGTGCAGCTGACGGGGGCGGCCCGGGATCCCAGGGCCCACCAGCACTCGCTGTATGGTGGGGCGAGGGTCCTAAGATGGGGCTTGTGGCTCTTCTTGGGGGGAGGGGAACAGAGTGGTGGGAAGCCGGCTGTGGCCAGCACAGTGAGTGTGGACGGGGTTGGCTGTCTCCTCTTCCCTGGGCAGCAGCAGGACAGGCCTCCAGGTGCCAGGCACACTGCCAGCTCCCGCTGCAGAGGTGGCCTGGCTTGAGCAGGGGCCGGCCTCGGCTGGGGCCAGCCAGTTGCGGAAGGCCTTAGTCCCCTGGGGTGAAGGCTGTTGGGCACTGGCCTGGCGGGTCTGGAAGCCCGGAAGCCAGGCTGAGGCGGGCCTCCCACAGCCAGGGCACCTAGGGCAGGGGGGAAGCTCGTCCAGGCCACGTGGGTTGCTCACTTGTGGTTTGGGGGCAACATAGGTCCTTGGGAAGGACTGACAAGTCCGTCATTCATTCATTCATTCATTCATTCATTCATTCAATTCTTTTTGGTTTTTCATCCAGGTAGCAGATATTCATGGAGATGCTGTGTCAGAGACAGTGGAAAGCTGACCAGGGCCCCATGCAGCTCACACCCTGCAGAGGGAGACAGACAGGCCAACAGGACCTTCCATCCCAGAGTGGTAGCGGCAGCACCAGGGTGGGGAATGCAGGGAACTGAGAGAGAGAGAGAGGAGGGACATCTGTGCACCTCTGGTGTGGTCAGGGAGGGCTGCCTGGAGGAAGCAACGCCTAGGCGGAGACCTGGAAAGGAATGGGAATGAGTGGTGTGAACTGGGTGAGGGGGGGTGTCTGAGGTAGAGGGAAGAGGCAAGGATCTCAGGGAACACGGAGGAGCCCAGCTTCGAGCTGTGCCTGGAGGTCCTGGACCTCCCCCCCCCCCCCCCCGGGGGTGGACTTTTGATCCTCCTCCTCCCCGTGGTCACAGCTGCTGATAATCCCTCTCCTGGTGCCGATGGCCTTGGGCCCGGGGTGAGGCTGTGGCTGTGTGTGGGGGGGAGGGGGTAGCTCTGCTGTGGGGTCTGCGGTATCAGGGGCAGGGAACCCGGGGTCACTGACTCTGGGACTGAAGTCCTGGGTGTGTCTGGGAGGCTGCTTGGCCAGAGCATCTGGGCCTGTGGAGCCTGGAAGCTACCCGGCTCGTCTAGAAGGATGAAGGCAGCTGGAAACCCCAACAGAGTTAGCTGGGATTTGCATCTGAGAACCCAAAGATGATAAATGTCCTGCTGAATTCCGCGACTGGCCGGGCCGTGGGCGCCGGCCGGGGAGGGGCCCTCCCCATTGGCTGGTTGCTCCGCCTCAGGACCTTGCAGACGAGGGGCAAGGAGGTCCATGTCCCTCCTGACACCGGCCAGGGCTCCATTCTGCTGAGCGCCTTGGTCGACAGGCTGCAGGGCCCCGACCGTGCTGTGCGGGCCGTAGGTGCCCGGCCACCTGGCCTCCTGCCCGAGGCTCTGGCGGAGGATCTGATGACACGGATGCAGCAAAGGAGGCCCAGCAGGGCCCTCCCAACCCCCCAACGTGAAAGCCGGTCCCGGAGTGCCAGAAATGGACCCCAAATCCGTATTTCTCAGCGATCAGCTGCCTCGGGCCAGCGAGGCAGCGGTGTTCCAAGGAACGCGGGTCTTTTTCGGAGCAAGAGGGAGTGGTTTTTACATTGTCACCCTCTTCCGCGTCCCTCTGCAGCACCAGGCCTGCTGCGTGCCCGGCCGAGGGGAGGAGGTGTGACCATCTACACCAGCATCACGGCATTCGCGGAGCTGCCGGCAGAAGAGCGGTGGCCCGGGGATGCCTCTGAATCGTGCCGCTGAGGCTGACGCTGGGTCGGTTCGGAGGGTCCCACTCCCTGTCACCTGTGGGCGCACCCCTCTTCCTGGGTGTCTCTGCCGCCAGGCGTGAGGCTGGCCTTCAGCAACACGAGCTCTGATGTGCTGTCTTTCCGGGACGGCGTGGGCGAGTCCCCTCCACCCACTTGCTGGGTGCACAAGCCGGAAGACCAAGTGTCTGCGAGCAGAACGGGGAGGGCTGTGTCCCCAGAGGGGAGGCTGGGAGACAGTGTGCACGGAGGGGGCCAGCAGTGAGTCGTCTTGGACAGGTCAACAGCAGGAGGCAGGAGCTCTCCCTCCAGGCAGGGGTGAGTGGAGGCGGGAGGGCTGGTGGAAGAGACGTCAGCAGACCTTGGCTCCGGGCACTCCAGTATTTTTATTGAGAACTGTCAGCAGAAGCTCCTTCCAAAGGGTGTGGTCGGAGTTGGCAGCATCTGGCAGCTACCGCAGGGCTTTCCGGGCAAGAGGTTGGTGGAGGGAGGTCATGAGGTCCGAGAGGGATCGTCCCCCTCCCCAGTCGTCATCAGGCCAAGCCGGGAGGTCAGAGGATGTCTCGGTTCCCCGGGGAGCTGCATGCGGACGTGGTGTGCGGGCAGATCCCCTCCTGCCGCTGATCAGCTGGATGTGTGGCCCCGCGCAACTTGCGATTGGCTTTCCCTGTCGCAGGGTTGAGGAAGGTAAAGAAGAGCCATGATCCCTGCTCTTGAGGACCTACTGTGTTCCAAGCCCTCTGCGTGTCTCAGGTGATCGCCCCATCCTGGAGGTGGCCTCCGTCTCATTTCATGGAGGGCTCAGATGATGAGGCCAGGCAAGTTCATTAACGTGCTCAAGGCCGGGAGCCAGGAATCTGGACCGGGTCTGCGTGGCTTTAAGCCAGGGCTCTCTCTGTGGCACCGCATGGCTCTACTGTGTGTGGCCCTGTTCAGCTCGGCACCTCGGACGCAGCAGGTGCTCAGGAAACATCGGCATAAACCTCTCCTCCTTCCCTCCTTGAAGCCTCTCTTTCCTCCTCCCTCTGGGTGCACGCGGTTCCGCACACATTCACTGAGGCCTCATCTGTGCTCTCCTCTGCAGGGCAGCCCTGTTCCGGGAAGTGGCTCCTACCCTGCGGCTGCATTTCACAGCCCCCCCCCCTTCCTGGGGGTAGCTGACATGGTTGGAGATGGGGGTACAGGGAGGCGGGAATGGAAGCTATCGTGCAGTGGCCAGAACGTCAGTTGTACAAGGTGAGAATGTTCTTAAGGTCTGTTACACAACCACGTGCCTGTAGTTAATTCTACTGTCTGTAAGTGCAGTTACTATGGTAAATTTTATGCTGTGTATTTTTTTTTCACCATAGTAAGAACCAAACCCCAAAGCTGGATGTGTGATCTCTATCGAGAGGGCTCTCAGGGCGGAGGTGGGGGGCGGGAGGGCCGCAGGCTGGATGGAGCCCTGGGCCCCCCATGAGCCTGTGGAATGGCGCCCAGCCAGGAACACTGACGATGGATGTGTTCTGAGTGCCAAGAGGCCTCAGGTGTTGCTGTGTCAGGCCCCTGAGATTGTGGCTTGATCCTTGATGGTCACCGCAAAGGATCAAGGGGGCTTCAGAGATGAAGACCGGAGACCCCCTTCCCTCTGGGGTTCACAAGCGTCAGAGGGAATGTCAACCATGAGAGGCTGTGCCCCCAAGTGGGTGAGTACCTTCAGAGCCCAGGGAAGGATGTGGGGGTGCAGGAGGCGGTCTCATCCAGGACCGGAGAAGGACTCGTGGAGGAGGTAGCCAGGAAGAGGACATTTCAGAGCTGCTAAGGGGGAAGAGAGGCCTCTTGGGGAGGGAGCCCCAACTAGCAAAGCATGAGAGCTGAAGTCTAGGCAATGTGTTTGAGGACCCGGGGAGGCAGTGCAGGCAGGCCCCGCAGGACTGAAGAATGTGAGTTTGATTTTGTAGGCAGTGGGAGCCACAGAAGGTTACTGAGGGAGAGCATGCCGGATACACTGTGCTTCAGGCAGGCTTCTCCTGTTGCCGCGTAGAGGCTGCCAGGAGCAGGAGAGGGTAGATATGGGAGACCAGAGGGTGGTGGGGGACGGAGGGGAGGAGCCTAAGAGTGGAATCCCAGGTCCAGGAGACAGAAGAGGGGCAGTGGGGAGGGGAGGGAGCAGTGCAGATGGCATCTGTCCCCTCTTCCAGGCTGTGTGCTAGGAATGGGCGTGGCCCTTTCCATGAGGGCGGGAAGCCCAGAGAAGGGATCATAGGATGGCGGAGAAGCCAGTGCTAGGCTTTGTTGGTCCCAAGTAGGAGAATGTCCCTTCCCATTACCAGAGGCCGAGTCCTGAGCATCGGTGCCCGGGGCTCTGCCCTTCTCTTTGGCGAGGCCTGGGGGCCTGTCACCCGCGTGCTGGCCGCCGGAGCCCCGCACGCCTGCTGCCTGGTGGGTGCCCAGTGGAGGCTCCCGGAGCTGGTGACGGTTTGTGGCTGCAGTGACTGCAGAGTCTGAACACGTACAGCCACGAGGTGAAGAAAATGATGCCGCGAACATGCCCTCAGGGAGCGTCCATGGGGTGTTTACTGCCTTGAAAAAAAATCCACAGAATGTGCCAGGCTTTGCAGCATTTACAAGAAATCTACCTTGCAAATAAGTTTCCAAAATAACCTCTGCCACAGCCCTGCACGGTGCTCGCCATCTGCGGGGATGGGGTGTGGATGTGTGTGCGCAGCCTGAGCTCCAAGCCCGTCACTGGGGGAAGGGCCGAGGCATGGTGTGGACGAAGGTCTCCTGGTCACCTGTGAGAGATGGCATCTCACGGCCCGTGGCACCAGGGGCAGAGGACGCCAGGGAAGACGGAAGCCTCTAGGGGCTGGGGGAAATGGCCTGTGCACGGGGTTCACGAGGACCTTAGGGCTCCCGCAGGCAGAGTGAGCCCGCAGAGGCTGACCCCGTCCCTGCCGGGGTTCTGGTGCAGTCACCTAGCCCCCCTGCCCAGGACTTCTTGACTTCCTTTCTCGTTTCCCACTGACCACGCCCCATGGCCCGAGCTGTAGGGTCGGAAGCGGAGCCTGTCTGTCCTTTGCAGGGAGAAGAAGGGTCCTGAGTGTCCGCAGCACAAGGAAGGAAGGACGATGAGTCCCCGGACGCTGAACAACCCTTCAGACCACACGAACTGCCTCAAACTGAGCCGGGCGCCTTCCCCAGACCCGTGCCCTTGGACTGGACTAAGCTGCCGTTGCCCCGGCTCCTCCATCGTCCCCACACCCACATCGCATCAGGGTGCTGACGCCACCCCGGAAGGGTCCTCCATCCCATCCGCACCCGCCCCCCCCCGCCCCAGCTCCCCGCTGGGCTGTGCCAATCTCTGGACTTGTCAGCCGGGTCGGTCTGTCCTTCCTCCACACGGTCCCCAGGGCGATGCTCCTGAGACCCATCTGCACGCCCGGCTGTCTCACTGATGCCTACATAACTTCACTGACCCCTTCCATCCACAAGATGAATCTCCATGTTCAGGGGGAGGGGGTCTGGATGTCCCGTTCCCATGTCATTCACAGAACTTTGCATCTTTGTGGTCCCCCAGGCCCGCGTGCAACTCCGTGTATTTTCATGCATTGCTCTTCCGGGTGGAAGGCCTCCGCCTCTCCCCCGCCAACCAGACCTGGCGATGGGTGGGGTAGCAGACCCAGAGTTGACGGCATATTGGCAGGTGAGTGACCCACGGCTCGCCCTTTGGTGAAGGGGCTGGTGGGTGTGTATGTGTGCGTGGTGTGCACGCCTTTGCACTTCCGGCCCACTGCAGGCTGCAGCCCGTGGCAAGTGCGCCGCATCCAACCAATCCTGCCAGCTGGGCCCCCGCCCCGCTCTGCCCATTGCAGCAAGACATCTAGTCACACTGGCCAGCGCCACCCAGCATGAGCCCTTGAGAAATGCGTTCATAAGCCCAGCATCATGGACCTGCCAGGCCGGCCAGGTGCGGAACCTGAGCAACGGCACTTTGCACAGGCTGGCCCTCAGGTGGGCACAGCGCCAGTCACTTCTCCGGGAGCAGCTGGGCCAGTCTTCTGCGGTATGATAACCGGGGCTTCTGGGAGGAAGCATCTGTGAAGGCTTCAGCCGGGGAACTGTCTTTGCTGGCCACTGTCGCTCCGTGGGCACAGAAAAGGCCACGGCCAGCCTCCTGGGGCTGGTGTACAGCCACCTCGCTGCTCCTCTGGCTAGAGTCCTCCATGCCTGGCACCTGTCCTCACCCATTCTCGCTGCAGCTCAGAGAGGTGGATGGTCCCACCCCGTGAAAGATCGGGACACTGAGGATTAGCAAGGGGACTCACAGGGGCTCGTGGCCGGAACTAAACTTGGGTATCTGACTCTCAAACTTTGTCCCCTTCTGTTACACTTTCTGTTCCTGGGGACTCACCGCCGCCTGTCTCTCTTGGCTCCTCCCCAGCTGCTCCTCTGAGGCCCTTATGTCATGTGGGCAGCCAACAGCTGCTAGAGGCTTCCTCTGTGCCGGAATGGGGTAGACTACAGAAGTGGCCACGGATGCTTCCCCTCCCCCATTCACACCTCCTTGACCTGTTACTTTGGGAGCCCTCTCATCCTGCCTCTGAGCATGGCCTCATGACTTGTTTGGCTGATGGGATGTCAGCAAACGTGTGTAAGTAGAGGCTTGAGAAGCACGCCCCGTGGGACTGGTCCTTTCTTGCTGCTCTTGGAACTCTGCTCCCTTGTGAAGAAGCCCGGGCCAGCCTTCTGGAAAACCAGAGGCCCGTGGCCCAATTGCATCTGTTCCTCATTTGACAGCCTGCCAACTGCCAGACATATACGTGTGGCAACCTGGACCATCCAGCCAGCGGCTGCCCACCAGCTGACCACAGGCACGAGAGAGAGCCTGGGAGAGATCAGTGGAATCAGCTTAAACACGAGAACTGCCCAGCTGACCCACAAAATCATGCGCTAAATAGACACGTGTTGTTTTAACCACCACATTACAGGGTGGTTTGTTACGCAGCAAAAGCTAACTGATAGAAGATATTGCATTTCATTTATTATTGAATCACTTCACACAACCATTTCATCGTGCTCATGGGTATGAGTCAGAGATTTGGAAAGGGTACAGGGAGAATGACACGTCCTGGCTCCATGCTGTCAGGAGCCTCAGCTGGGAGGACTCCAGGGCTGATGACTTGGGGTACTGACAACTGGGGACGGGAAGAATCTGGAGGTGTCTTTGCTCACTTCCGGTGGCTGAGATTGTCAGCTGGTACCGCAGCAGGAGAGCTGCTTGTGGGAGCAGCGACACGTGGGTTTTCCATGTGGCCTGAGTTTCCCAAAGTCACGGCGGTTTCCGCGTAGCTAGACTTTAATGGAGGCCCAGAGCTCTAAAGGCAAGTCCACCTGCTAATAAGGGGGAAGCTCCCTGATGTTTACAACCGTGTCTTGAAGTCACACGGCATCACTTCTGCTGCCTTCTCTTGGACACAGGCCGGTCATCAGTTCTCCGCCCCCCTCTGCCTCCTCTGATTCAGGGGAAGGGAATTCAGCTACTCCTTGATTGGGGAGCAGCACTCAGGGTGGGAAATATATTGCAGTCAGTTTCGGAAGGTATAGTCCATCACCCATTATCTCACCCAATTCCTGCAGTAACCCGGTGAGAAAGGGAGGTATCATTGTTACACCCACTTCTCATGAGACGCGGGGGCTCAGGTGGAGGGTGATGTGCTCAGGGCACACGGTCAGTAATTGTTGGAGCTGAGACTAACCCTCGCCCTCACCACCTTTCCTGGGCTGCCCGCTGGTCCTTGGATCTAGTATCTCAGTGTCCCTTTTCCCTCCACCCTTTGAGCTTCATGCTCAACCTCTTTGTCTCTACCTCTTACAAGCAGCTGCATTTCTCAGGGTCTCTCTTGACCGTGTTGGGGGGTCCCCGTGGGTTCCCTGATCCCACCCCTAGAGGTCAGCGGTGTGGTTGTGCGGGGAGCGGGGACGGGGTGGGGAGAAACTCTAATAAACATGCTTGACTGATCACCACCCTCCCTCCTTCCGCAAAATAGATACAGTCTGAAGGTCCCTAGGAGGCAACTTGAGTTTAAATCCTAAGAGGATGGAAACATGGGTTATGTCTCTGGATTTTGGAAGATTTATCTTTTGTGCTACAGAAATGACCACTACTGAGTATTTGGAGTCCTGTTTCCTACCCAAGGCCCTCCCACCAGCCCACGTAAAACTCTAGCTTTGCTTACTGACATGGGGTGCCTGGGTGGCTCTGTTGGTTAAGCTTACTGACATTCCCCCCTCTTCTTTTTTTTAACGTTTATTTTTTTGAGAAAGACAGAGTGTGAGTGGGGGAGGGGCAGAGAGAGAGAGGGACAGAGGACCCAAATCAGGCTCCATGCTGATAGCAACGAACCAGATGCGGGACTCGAAGTCACGGACTGTGAGATCACAACCTGAGCTGAAGTCAAATGCTCAACCAACTGAACCATCCAGGTACATCTGAAATTCAAATTGAACTGGGTGTCCTGTATTTTATCCCACAACCCTATTCCATTCTACTGTTAAATGGACATTTTGTAGTTTTCTCTTTGGGGCTCTAAGGAGCAAAGCTGCTACGAATATTCTAATATGTGTCTTTCGGTGAACATGTGGACCTATTTCCTTTGGGTATTTACCTAGAAGTGGAATATCTGGGTCATAGGGAATGAGCCTGTTCAGTTCAGTGTATGCTGTCAAAAGGCATTCCATGTGGTACCATTTTACTCTCTACTCAGCCATGCAAAAGTTCCAGTTGTTCTGTATCCTCACCAATACTTGGAATTTTCTGCCTTTTTCTTTGCAGTCATTCTAGTGGGTGTGTTCTGTTTTAGATTTACTGTGGTTTTAATTTGTATATCCCTGAAGATCACAAAGCCGGGCACCTTCTCTCATGCCTCGTACCCATTTGGGCCTCCTCCTTTGTGAATTGCCTGTTCTAGCATGTTGCCCTTTGTACTGTTGAGATGCCTGCCTTTTTCTTATTGCTCTGTAAGTGTTTCTTATATAGTTGGCATACAAGTTATTTTTCAGATGTATGTCAACTATCTTCTCCTGGGGAGTTTTGGGGGACAGTTGAGAGAGGATTTCTGGCTGGTTGTGGGTCATGCGGTTGAGTTGGAGGAATTGAGAAAGAAGACGAGTTTCACAAGAATTGCCATGGATAGTGGCTCTTCTCCAATGGCCTTTCAAGGGCATACATGGAGAAGAGACTGTTTCTTTGAATGCCTCACTCAATTTGAGACTGGACCACATGGGGCCCTGAGCAATATTCAGATCTTGACATAAGGGCACAGGTTGATTTCCATTGTATTGAGTTTATAGTGTGTCTTGGGAAATTTAATCTAAGAAGGTTGGAAGCACTTACAAGAAATTCATATATGTCCCAGCCTGAACTCTCTGCCTGTTTCTACACCCTGAGGGGAGAGATCATCCCTAAGAGAATGAGGATCCTTATATGTCATAGAGGGAGAAACCCTCCTCCAGAAGGCACACTTGAGAAGAATAAAATGTGTAGTATTTGAACACCAGTGGCATCTGAAAGGTGGACTTAATTCATAAATCAAGGCTGCAGAGCAGATGATATTTATGGCAATTCTTGCTAGAGGAAATATTAAAATTTGTAAGAGTTGTAAATGCTGTAACACAAAATGCTATAGTCACTGGTCATAATTGATGACTTCCTCTTGAATGTATTGAATAAATTAATTTCATTGCTATACAGATGACATTAATATGCTCTTATAATTAATTTAGTTCTGAGAGCTGTTGTGGGTGCCAAGATTTCATTGGAAGGAGAAAATGGCCCCGGGAAAAAGGTGACACATGAAAAATAATTTTGAAATCAAATAAAGAATAACACTCTAATAAGAAACAGCAGGCTCAGCGGGACCCTGTCGTAAAAGAGAGCACACCCGGGAGTTGTCGGGAGGCGGATATTAAGGTCAGGACTGTGGGAGTGTCTCCAGTGTCCAGCGTTGCTGAGTTTTCATTGGGATTTCTCACGTCCTGAGGCGGTGCTTTAAGAATGGCATATGTGGAAGCCTCCTCCTTTGGTGAGCATCAGGGAGTGATCTTGAAACTGAGCCTTCTGCCTGCAATCCTGGTCCCAGAAGCAGGATTCCAAGGGCTTCCAGGAAGGGGCATCCAATGATCGAGCATGCCGATTTCTCTACAACTAAACAACCAAAAAATAACAGTTACGAGCCCTTTCGTTTTGCCAGGCACAGTGCTAAAATTGTTTACGTTCATTGTGTCAACAGGATTGTTTCTTTCCTCCTTCTTTCTTTTTTAAGAGAGAGAGAGAGAGCATGAGCAGGGGAGAGGAGCAAAGAGAGAGAGAGAGAGAGAGAGAGAGAGAGAGAGAGAGAGGGACAATCCTAAGCAGGCTCCACACTTAGTGTGGAACCCAACTCAGGGCTTGATCCCACAGCCCTAAGATCATGACCTCAACTAAAATCAAGAGTTAGACACTCAATCAACTGAGCCACCCAGATCCCCCCCCCCCCCCCCCGTTTCACTCCATCCCTAGTGCTCCATTCAGGGGACTTTGAAACCTGTAGCCCCTAGACTGGTGGGTGGTGGGCGTGGACACTTTCCCCCAAAGTTTCCCTCTTCCTTAAAAGGACCCCCAAAACATGGGGGAGGTGGTTTGTTTGGAGAGAATCTTTTATACTCCGCCCCCTCCCCTTACTTAAGTGCTTGAATAAAGTACAGGACTTAGATACGGCCCGATTGAAACAGTCATATTTCCCGAAAAATCTCCTAAAGCATGGTCAGTTCAGATGCAACTGTGAGAGAGAGAAATGATCTTTCTCTGACTCTGAATGGCATGAGTTTAGGGCTCTGTGTGCCCACAGCAAATGCTCAGGAGACAATGTCGAACAATGGCAAGATTAATTGGAAAAAAACATCCCCAAACACAGTTTCCCCCGCTTTACGTTTCATCCATGCTGCCAACCCTGACGAAGTACCAGCTGCATGCCAGGCCCTGGGAGGGAGCTGGCGGGGGCTGCGTGGAGTGTGTGTGTGTTCTGGTGTGTGTGTGCGGTGCGGTATGGTGTGTGAGTACCTGTGCGTGCGTGTGGTGATGTGTGAGTGTGGGCCGTGGATGCGTGTGTATGACCCCGTATGCAAGTGTGTAAGACTTGTGTATTGTGTGTATGTGTAGGTGATGGTATATGTGTGATACATGTATGTTTCCATGTGCATGAACACGTGTGCTCTGCATGAGATTGTGACTATATATGAATGTGTATGCACGTGAAGGGGTTGTGTCTATGTGACTGCTTGGGTGCACGCGCGCGCGCGCGTGTGTGTGTGTGCGCCTGTGGAGGGAGAGGAGGGCACGCAGAGTGAACAGGACACTGTCCTGTCCCCAGAGCCTGTAGCCTTGCCAGGGAGAGATTACAAGCCCCGCACGCAGCATCCTTTTCCCTGACCATCTAAACCCCCCTTGACCTCCCTCTCCCCTTCTCTGCTTCCTTCAACTCCTGCCCCCCATCCCAGGATTGCTGGGTTCCTCACAGGGGCTCCCAGCTCTCCATCCACAGCGGTTTTGCTTTGCTGGGCCCTTTGTCCAGAATACCTTCTCTTCCATTTCATACATCTCAGCGCTGCCCGTCTGGGGTGAGTGGGAGGCAACAGTCCCGAAATCGTCACAGGCTCCATGTTTTCTACCCCCTGTCACTTCACAGCGACTTTGAAATGATTGCACCGGGTAGGCAGCCAGGTTGCTGTGAGTGTGGGGTGTTGTGTGGACATTATTCAGGACAAGCCTGTCGTGTGCCCGTGTCTAACATGATAGAGAAGTATGTTTTCTGAAATTGTAAATCAGGTGGTGAAGGAAAAATGAATCTAGAGAAGAGATAAAAATCATCTGTTGGGTGGGGGTCCAGAGTATGGAAGATGGGTGGGGACACCCCACAGGCAGGTGGGACCCCACACCTGGGTGTGGTTTGCACAGCTGGTGACCTTGGTTAGGCTCCTGGTTATGGCTTTACACACGAGATTACCTGCAACGGGGGGAGGAAAGCCTCAAGTTTGCCACCCTGAGATGAATCAGCCTATTGGATGGCTTCTACCTCGGAATTTGGCAAGGAGACACCCAGCCATCTGCTCATCTTCTGAGGAACCCAGAGAGCTGCACAGATAAACCTGCTGTTTGTGGGGTCCTTGATCTTTTAGTCATGCTGGGCAGCTTGACACACAGACTCATGTGTTCTCTGGCCTCACTACTGTCTCCTTAGAGACAAGGGAGAAGCAGCCAGTATTTCCACTCTCAGTCTAGGTCCCTCCCTCCTGTTTTGGAGCAAAACGGTTACAGAGTGTGGAGGGCAGCCCCCAAGATGGCCGCTTTCTGATATTCATCCTCTGTGCAGTCTCTCCTTTCCTGAACTTACTGATTCTCTTCTAGCAGAAAAGATGAGATGTGACTTCTGAGATTAAACTGTGAAAGACTGTAGCTTCTGCCTTGGTGTTTTGGATCCTTTTTTTTTTTCTCTCTCTCCCTCCTACTGTCTCTCTAATCTTGAATCACAAGCTGCCATGTTATGAGGATGCTCAGATGCAGAGACCTTGTTATAGGCTGAATTGCATCTTCCCAAAATTCATATGTTGAAGCCCTAATCCTCAGGATCTCAGAATGTGACTGTATTTGGAGATAGAGTTTTTAAAGGGGTTATTAAAATAAGGCCATTAGGGTGGGAGCTAATTCAATTATACTGGTGTCCTTATAAGAAGAGGAGATTAGGGGGCACCTGGGTGGCTCGGTCGGTCATGTGTCTGACTCTTGATCTTGGCTCAGGTCGTGATCTCATGGTTCATGGGATCTAGCCCTGCATCAGGCTCTGTGCTGGGCATGGAGTCTGCTTGGAATTTTTTCTCCTTCTCTCTCTGCCCCTCCCCAACTCACTTTCTCTCTCAAAATATATAAATAAACATTAAAAAAAAAGAGAAGAGATTAGGACACAAACATACACATTCACTTGGGCTGCTTCCATAATTTGGCTATTGTAAGCCATGTCTGTCTTTAATATGATGTCAAGGATATTTTTTCTCTCAATATGATCTCAGAAATTTTATTATTTTTTCACAAAATTCCCTATAATCTTCAAAGTAACATTTTTGGTTAGTAAATTTGAAATTATTGATACATTCAATTGACTCTTCATTGTTTGCCGTACTATTTTTAATCGGGAAAATATTCTGTCTGCAGGTGTTTTGAGATACCTAGTCAGCTGAGGACAAATAAGGGATACTCTCAATGTTAATTTTTGGGCATTAAAATGCAAAAATCGTTCAGCTCCCAAATTTTACCAGGGACTGCCTTTTTACCTCCTTTCAGAGTACCTTTTTTCAACAAATATTTTCATTAAACTAAATTCATCAAATAAATTGTCTTTATGATTCTCTTGAATGCTTCACTAACCTTAGATGCTGCAAAATTATGGGCCTTTTTGGTCTCATGCTCTTCCAAGACACGGTGTAATTTTTTCTAATTAAAAATAGGGGCTCCGTCAAAAGATTCTTTTTACAAGTCAAGATATTCTGAAGTGCCCTTACAGAATTTCAATATTGAGCTCTCATTAATTAATGTGTCCCATTTCTCCCTTATTTTTTAGGGATAAATTCCAGTGTGTTTTCACTTGCAATCTTGTTTTCAATTAGTGCCATTCTTTCAAAGCCTCAACAACTGAAAGTCTATGTGTTGAATAATTTGATCAAAGTGCTCCAATTTTTGAACAACATGCATCCAAAATTAAGAGGACTCATTTACAAAAAGGTCAATATCATTGTAGGGCACTTAGATTGGCTTCCAAAGGTCCAAGTATTCTAACACTGGGGAGAATGGCAGGCTCTCTCAGAGAGAGGAAGCACATTAAGTCAGGCTGAAGCATCATCTTTGTATGTTTACTTTCTTTTAATTTTTAAAATGTTTTTTATTTCTGAGAAAGAGAGAGAGAGACAGCATGAGCAGGGGAGGGTCAGAAAGAGAGGGAGACACAAAATCTGAAGCAGGCTCCAGGCTCTGAGCTGTCAGCACACAGCCTGATGCGGGGCTCGAACCCACGAACTGTGAGATCATGACCTGAGCTGAAGTCGGACGCTCAACTGACTGAGCCACCCAGGCTCCCCTACTTTTCATTTTTTTTTTCATTTTTTTTTTAATGTTTTATTTATTTCTAAGAGAGAGAGAGAGAGAGAGACAGCGTGAGCAGGGGAGGGTCAGAGAGAGAGGGAGTCACAGACTGAAACAGGCTCCAGGCTCCGAGCTGGCAGTCAGCCCAGAGCCCGACGCGGGGCTCAAACCCACGAACCGCGAGATCATGACCTAAGCGAAAGTCGGACGCTTAACCGACTAAGCCACCCAGGCGCCTCTACTTTTCATTTTTATCAGCCTTGTCACAAAATGTTGACAACTACAGCTTTGGGTCAGACTGGTAAACTATCACACCTTATTTGGTTCCAATTATGAGTTATACGTGCATCATTACCAATTCCAAGTAAATTTATGCTTCACAGGTTTCATAATTTAGTAAGGATGCTGTTTTTACCATGACTCTGTGCTCCACCAGAAAACATATTTGTATTATCATTGTAAAGATAAGCACTGTTTCCCTTCAATGTTAACATCACAACAGTGTCCATAATAGTCTCAGATGATGCACAATTAATCACGAAAACTTCCAAAAGCTTTATTCTGAGTCTGTGAATTGGGTGAACAAAATGGAAACATGACTGCAATTAACTGATTTTCTGTTTGAAGGATCTGATGGCACCAAAACAAAACCTGCATTATTTTACTATTTGTAGAGTTTTCCTTTTTTTAAAAAGTTTTTATTTATTTATTTATTTATTTATTTATTTATTTATTTATTTATTAGTAATCTCTACAGCCAACACGGGACTCAAACACATGACCACAAGATCAAGACTCGCATTCTCTTCCGACTGAGCTGCCAGGTGCCCCTGTATAGTTTTTTTTTTTTTTTTTAATGGAGCCAACATATAAACAGTGATCACTTCACTTCTTTTACATGAACATGAATGAGTTTCATTTTTAATTAGGATGTAGAAAATGGTAAAAGACTGTCTCTTTTGAGAAAACTCTAAGAAAACACTGGATATATAAAAAAAGAAAACACTGGATAAAAAATTATATATTTTTAAAAAGCTATTGAAGAGCTGTGGATGTAAAGAAGTTTATATACCAGGGAGAGAGACCAGTTCTTTCTACCTAAGCAGTGACTGATGGCTGATTTTATACCTGGGAGATGTTAGCTAGCCAGCATATGGGTGGGCAGAAGAGTGAGTTTGCCATAGATAAAGATATTTTGCTTGAATAAAATAAGCCAAACTTTTCATTACTGTGTAGGCTGGTGTGAGGGATTGGAATTGCAAAAGCAAAACCAATTTTTGTCTGCTAATAAGCCAAATAAGCTATATGGTTCAGGGTGCGGCTAGAAAGCAGAGAGATCTCACAGTAGCATGATGCCTGGTGTCAAAGCTGTGCGGGAAGAGGAGACCTGATTTCAGCCACAGACATTCTGAAGCCAGAGGTAAACTGAAATGAATGTGATTTGCAGTCTCGCTCCAACCAATCTCAATTCCTAATTGGGTCAAAGCGATCAACTCTTTAGCCTAGCTGCTTGATAGAGGAGAGTACATCAGTTATCCGCTCTCATCTCTTCTTTAATATGTAATGCTCAGATTTCAATTAAAAGGAGATAAGGTATGTAAAGGAGCAGGAAAATGAGCCTCATAATTAAGAGAAAAAAAATAGTAGAAGCAGTCCCACAAATGATCCAGATGTTGAGATTAACAGACAAGATCTTGAAAATACCTAATATATAGGGCACCTGAGTGGCTAAGTAGGTTAACTGTCTGACTCTTGATTTAAGCCCAGATCATAATCTCAGTCCTGGGACTGAGCCCCACATGGGCTCTCTTCTGGCAGCGCAGAGCCTGCTTAGGACTCTCTCTCTCTCCCTCCTTCTCTCTCTATCTTTTTCCCCACTCACTCTCTCTCAAAATAAATAAAAATAAACTTAAAAAATACCAAATATAAATTTGTTCTAAAAATTAGGGGAAAATGGGCAATATGGTCGCAAATATGGAGAATTTTATTTTATTTTTAACTTTTATTTATTTATTTTTTAAAGTTTATTTATTTATTTTGAGAGAGAGAGAGAGAGATTACAAGTGGGGGAGGAGTGGAGAGAGAGAGGGAGAGAGAAGAATCCCAAGCAGGCTTTGCACTGACAGCACAGACCCCGATGTGGGGCGAGAACTCACAAGTCATGAGATCATTACCTGAAAATGAAGTTGGATACTTAACCAACTGAGCCTCCCAGGTGCCCCAGAAAGATGGAGACTTTTATCAGAGAAGCAGAAACTCTAAAATAAAATCAAATGGAGATTTTAGAACCGAAAAGAAGAACTGTGTGAAATGAAGAATTAATTGGTTTGGGTTAATAGACTAGACAGAGCAGAATAAAGAATTAATGTGCTCATGGACAGTCAGGTCAGCAGAAATTATTCTAACTGAAGTGCAGAGAGTAAAAAGAATAAACAAAAGAGAACAGATGTTTTTAGAAGCTATGTTATTTGGTGCACATATTTCATATATACTTTACCTATTGTCTTGCATGTAACCTACCAACCTCACTGACTGGCTGGCCTGCCTGGCAACTTGTGTCTCTCACTGGCTGTGGCACAGGTCACAGCACACCTGGCTGGTATACTGAATGGCCAGACAGAGCAGCAGAATTACAAACCTCTTCCACCACCTGAGATTGGAAGGCAATTCCGAGCTGCTCATGTTACTATGGACTTTGTTCTATGAGCAAGGGCCTTATTGCTGAAAGGGAGGCATTAGTGACTGGGAAATATGGTCACCTTATTGATGGCCCTTGACCCGTGGCCTCCAGAAACTCTCTGATTCCTAATGTGTAATAGTATGTTAGGGCTACAATGACAATGACAGGTTGGGTGACCTAAACAACAGAAATGTATTTTCTCACAGTTCTGGAGACTACTTCAAGATCAAGATGCTAGCTGGTTGGTTTCTTCTGAGGCCTCTCTCCCTGGCTTGTAGGTCATCTTCTCCCTGTGTCTTCACATGGTCTTTCCTCTTATGTGTCTATGTCCAAATTTCCTCTGCTTATCAGGAGACCAGTTATATTGGATTAGGGCCCACTTTAACTTAATTACCCCTTTCAAGGCCCTGTCTCCAAATACATCATATTCTGAGGTACTTCCATATATGAATTTTTAGGGGACTGTCTAGCCCATAGTACCCCACAGTGGAGTAACCTTTCTTTTTTCTGTACCTTTATCTGTACTTTCCTTATGATACTGACCACTCTACTTTGTCTTCTGGACATTTCTGTATGTGGCTAATCTCTTTTAGGCTCTCTGAGGGCAAGGTGACTCTTTAGTTCATCTTTCATCTACATATCACCTAACACACTGTTCAGGCTTCGTATTTATTTTAGAGTAAGAGGTTGGGAGGACAAAAATACATCCTCCCTATTCCTCTATCCATTCAAAAAATTTTGTTCATTGCATTAATATTTCCATTCTATCAGTTACCTTTATGACTTTGTTTTTTAAGTTTATTTATTTATTTTAAGAGAGAGTGAGCAGGGGAGGGGCAGAGAGAGAGAGAGAGAGAGAGGATCCTAAGAAGGCTCAACATGGGGCTCGATGATCCCATGACTGTGAGATCATGACCTTAGCTGAAATCAAGAGTCAGATGCTTAACCAACTGAGCTATCAATGTGTCCCACCTTTCTAACTTTAAATACTATCCATGTACTTCTGTTTTCCCCCCATCACCTTTATACATATTTTTCAACTGTCATCTGTATAAAGGATAGTATTAGTGTTCTTGTAATTTCTTTACATCGTTTAATCCTACCCCTTTTCAAGTTTCTGTCAAGCACAACATAATTTCCATATTAATGTTTATAACATGTACATTCCATTTTTAAATATAATTAAGTGATGCTTTATCAATAGATCAGTTGTTAAAGAAGTTACTGAAGAAGAAAAAGAATAAATACTAGGAGAATATTTTACGAGCCCGACTGAAAATAATTTTCTTTTATATTATTCCACTGATTGTTCTAACTTTGCTACATTTTAGTTTCTTTATAACTGACCATGACTTATTATTTTTTCTTTCCTGGAGTTTCTAATTGCCTTGATTTTCATTTTAACAAAGAACTATATAACTCTATTATATCTTTAAAGCTATCTGTCACTCAACCTTACTCTTTGTTAAAGAACATGTTTTCTTCTTGATTTTTTTCTTATCAGAGTTCTCTGATCTGCAATTATAATTTAGACAAATTATTTAGTTTTGCTGCCCAAATGGGACCCTGGACTTTTTCCTTGGACTCCAGTGATACTTACTCTTATTTTAGAGTGGCCATGTCTTTTTTCTTGCCTGGATTTCGTTTTCATTTTACTGGAAAATATCCTGGGAGAATGTTTTTTTAAGATGAATATTTGGGCGGTAAATTTTCTAAGTATTTTTATACCTGAAATTGCTTATTTTGTCCTTACACAAATTTAATAGTTTTTTTTTTTTTCAGAAGAAAAGATAGAATTGTAAGTTTAGAATTTTATGTCTTTAATGAAAACTTTGGAGCATTACTCTATTGTTTTCTAGTTTTCAGTGTTGCTGGTGAGAAGTCACATGTCAATGTGATTATAATTCCCTTGCAGATAATCTGTTTTTACTGTCTAGAAACTTTTAGAATCATTTCCTTACACTTAGAATTCCAATTTTCAGGAGAATGTGTCTAGGGATGGGTCTTTTTTCATTCATTCTCTTTTGTGTGTGGTGGGTCCTATCAACCTGAATATGTTCCTTCAGTACTTGGGGATGTTATTCTATCGTTCCTTTCCATATTTTACTTGTTTCTAGAATTCTTAGCAAATGGCTACAGGAATTCTTAATCATGTATGTTTCATATTTTCCTCTGTCTTTTTCATATATGTTCTGCGAGATTTCTTGAGTTTTAACTTTTTCCTATGGAATTTTTATTTTAGCAATTACACGTCTAAGAACTCATTCTTATTCTCTAATTGCTGCATTTTAGACATAACTTGTTCTCTTTTAAGGACACATATCTTCTTGAATTCGACTAAGTCACTAATTTTTTGAGAATTCCTTTCTGTTCTTTGAATTTTATTGGTTTGTTCACCTGGTTCTTGCCTTTTGTGCTATTGGTGTTTTCTCTGGTGCCTTGTCTGGTTGTCCATATCTAGGAAGGAAGATGAAAGTGATGCATATGTGTAGCTTGTGAGATTCCTTAGGGCAGGTTCATTTTACTGGAATTTCTGCTTAGACAGTGAGTCCCATCAACCTGAATATTTACATATTCCTTTAGCACTTGGGAATATTAATCTATTATTCATATAATTTCTCCATATATATATGGAAAAATGTAGAAAAAATTTCTAGGTGCTAAAGGAATATAGGACTATATGTGTATATATACATATACATATACATATATATATATATACATACATTTTTTCTCCTAGAATTCCCAGTAAATGCTAGTATTTTCCCCAGTAAATGCTACAGTGGGAGTGTTCCTGAGAGCTCCTGGCATGTTGACTGGTTACTTTGACAGCAGTTTGAATAGGTAGGACTGGTCAGGCCAGGGGGCCCCAACATGCCAAGCACTCACTCACACCCTCTACTGCCCTCTGATGTAAGGAGGGCACACCATCATCAGATGAGGGGCTGGGGCCTAGGCCTGAGCTGGAATTAGGACCTTTGTGATTCTGAAGCCCAGACTACAGCGTCATGAGGGAGAAGAACATGGAGGCTTGGGAATGTGGGGACAGGAAGATGGACGAGACTTATGAGCTACACAGAGAGGGAGGCATACAGTGGGCAGAAGGGTCATCACAGAGATAAAGACATGTGTGCTGGGGTCAGGGAGGGCTGGGCTGGGGGAGGGGGATGCCCCCCCCACGCATGGAGGCTGAGGTGAGGCATGGCAAGGGTACAAGGAATAACCAGCCTCCAGAAAGAAGGTGGGAGAGAAGAGCAGAGTCTGAGCACTGCCCCCTTAGGGGCTAGGAAGGAAGAGGGAGAGCACAGGGGTGTGGGTCTCTGCTCGTTCATCCATTCATTCATTCATTCATTCATTCATTCATCATGCTGGCTGAATGCTTGATGTCTCAGTGTGGGTTGGGCTCTGAGGGCACTGGAGGTGGACAGGCTGGACTCTCACTCAGTGCTGCCCCTTTCTTTGTAATAGTGGCTCACACAATGCCCTCTGTGTGTGTGTGTGTGTGTGTGTGTGTGTGTGTGTGTGTGTTCAGAGAGAGAGAGGGCACAGGTGAGTGAGGGGCAGACTGGGGGGGGGGGGATAGGGCTCACCTGGAGCTCATGCTCACCTGAAGCAGGGCTCCAGCTCACCGGATGTGGGACTTGAACTCACCAACTGTGAGATCACGACCTGAGCTAAAGTCAGATGCTTAACCACTGAGCCACCCAGGTGCCATGTGTGTGTGTGTGTGTGTGTGTGTGTGTGTGTGTGTTTAAGTTTATTTTTAAATGTTTTATTTATTTCTGAGAGAGGGAGAGAGAGAGAGAGACAACGTGGAAAGGGGAGGGTCAGAGAGAGAGGGAGACACAGAATCTGAAACAGGCTCCAGGCTCTGAGCTGGCAGTCAGCACAGAGCCCGATGCGGGGCTCGAACTCACGAACCGCGAGATCATGACCTGAGCCAAAGTCGGACGCTTAACCAACTGAGCCACCCAGGCGCCCCTGTTTAAGTTTATTTTTATTTATTTTTGAGAGAGAGAGAGAGAGAGAGAATGCACATGTGAGCCAGAGAGGAGCAGAGAGGGAGAGAGGAAGAGAGAGAATCCCAAGCAGGTTCCACGCTGTCAGTGCAGAGCCTGATTCGGGGCTTTGATCTCATGAACTTTGGGATCATGACCTCAGTCGTGATCAAGAGTCTGACGCTTAACCACTAAGCCACCCAGGGGCCCTGCCCTCTGTGTTTAAAGAGAACAGCAGTCGCCCACATTGTCCCAAAGTAAAGGTAACGATGCCTTGTCACACAGTGAGCTCATTTCTTCTTGGCACTTATGTCTGAGTTGGAGCATGAACTTAGGCATTGCCCAGACTTGGGTGTGACCTCAGCTCTGCTGAGTGACCTCAGGCAAACTGCTTAACCTCTCCAAGCCTCAAGCTCCTCATGTATAAAGCTGAGACGGTAACAATTTTTGTTACCTAACTTCTCTAAAGCCTCAGGTGCATCCACATTAAGTAGGATTAGGACAGCCCCTCTCACCAAGCTGTGGCCACTGTCACTCCCAGTTTACAGCTGAGGAAGTTCACCACGGGTTAGGGGGCTCCCCTCTGTATCACTGACGGACCCAGGTCCCACGGCTGTGGGCGGAGAAACTGGGGCCCCCTGAACCTCAGCTGGGGTGCTCCTTTGGTCTTGCTGGGTGAGCTGGGCAGAGCCATGGAGCACCTCAGACTCCCTGAGCTGGGTGACCCGAATCCTTCCCCGTTCCTGTGCCCACAGGGCCCGTCTGCTTCCTGGTGAGAAGAGAAGGGAGTGTGAAATCACCTGGGGCAGGAGTGTGACGATGGCCAGCACCTTCAGCACACACAGGGAAAGGCTTTCCGCCACACCCTCCCAGCTCGGCTGAGCTCTGATGGGTGGGGATGGGCTTGTTCAGAGGAAATGGGTGACCAAGGAAAGAACAGCTGAGCAGAAAAGCTGTCGATTGTAATTCTCTGCTATTCTCAAGTAAACCTTTTTTTTTTTCCTGGCTAAATACATTGATAGATAAAAAGCGGTCACCTGAGACACCCAAGGTTGACTGCCAGGTCCAAGATCTGCAGACACGGGATGGCTGGTGGTCCCAGTGCACTTGGCAAACGCCACCATCCGTGGGCAGAAGCTCTGAGCAGCCCAGCTGGTTTTGACCTCCAGGCCCTATGGGCTGGACTGCAGACAGAGGTCCGTTTTACAGCCTAGCGGCTGCGCAGACACACACACGGCTCCGAGCTTGCCAGTGTCGTGCCCGAATCGCGAGTCCCAGAGACCTCCAAGGAGCCGACAGCGATGCAAGTACGAAAGGGTCTTTATTACAAGCTCGAGCAGGGGCTCACCCGTCTACCGGTGTCATGGCAGCAAGGTGAAGCAAAGAACAATAGCGAGCTGGGTTTTTAAGGAGTAAGGGACAGGGGTGTTACAGTACATGTGGCATCATCACATAAGCACCAATTACAATTGTACAGAAGCACCGCTGGTAACAGCTTTGACCATTCAGTATCTGTGAGGTGTTTGTTACTTTTGCTGGGACCCAATCATGACTTCTGAGGATCCTTTGAAAATGACCAATTATGAGGTGAGTTTAAAGGGCCCACGTGGGGTTCAGGCAAGCGGTGAGAAATTGGCCAGTTTGTATCTGCAGTTCCCAGCCTTGACTCAGACCATAGGAGTGTTTTTTGATTAGCTGACCTGAGGGTGGTCCGAGGATGGCTTTAGCCTTGAACAGTCTGAGGCTTTTCCTGGGACGGGGATTGGGGCTACGTGCAGCCCGAGGTTGCTCTTGATGGGGGACTTAGTTTTTGGCTCTTCACCGGCTTAAGTGAGCATAGTTCTGGCCCTGAGAAGAAGTGAGTTTTATGTCATTCACGCTCAAGGGCATCAGATCAGCGCCTGCTGTCCCCACCTGGCGCTGGCTGCACCCCGGGGCGCCCGCCGGCTGTCTCTCCCCTGAGCGGCGGCTCGGAGCACCTGAGGCACCTCCTCCGCGCGAGGTCCTCCCCGAGCCGGGGAGGCAAGCCCCGAGCACCTCGTGCCCATTTCGCAGCAGAGGCAGGGTTCAGAAGGGTCTCCTGCTGCCTTCCTGAAATTTCCAGGACCCTATCTCTGAGCTCATGTTTTGCAAGTGAGGCGTGATGGGGTCAAGGAGAGAGCGGGGGCGGGGGAGGCCCGTCGGCGCATGCGTCCGGGGCGTCGCGCTGCCCCGCCTGTGTAGAACGTTCTCGAAGCCCTGGGAGCCCAGAGCTTCGGGGGGCAGCGGATGTGCAGGGCTCAACGGGGCTCCGAGTGAGTACCAGCAGGGTGTGCTGTGCAAGGACGGGGTGAGTGAGCGCACGGACACCCCGCAAAGCACACATGTCGTTCCGACCAGAACTTGCTTTGAACGCAGGGAGAAGGCAGTGACGGTTTAGGGAACGTGAATGATTAAGGAACCTTATTCTTACTCAGGTTTCCTCCCTGTTTCTTCAGGTTGGTATTCGCGTGAAAATGTGGGCGCACAAGGAAGGGGGGGCGGGGCCCTCCAATTCCCTTGCCTTCCCTCCATCCTCACTCAGCAGGAGGGCGCAGGCCCAGCAGTGTGGGCAGAATGTCAAGGAGAGACATAAAAACTGCTCAGTTTCAGCAGGGTTTCTACTGTTCTGGAAAGGACGAAAATACTTTTGCGTACAAACTGCAAGATAGAAAGTGTGCGATTTCGATGATTCCACATTCGAGTTAAACGGTCTTATATTTGCATTTAAAACTGTCATTTCGCAATATAATGATGGATGGTGCAGTTAGAATGGCATTAAATAGCAAATAAAAGCAGCATGACAAGTGGATGGAGGCTATCATGGAGGAAAAGAAGCAAGTTTGGTATTTTAGTAATTTTGATGGCACTTTCATCCTGGTTTTTGCACCCCCCCCGTTTTCATGTTGAACAAGGGGCCTCGCAGTTATGAAGACAACCGTGGGGGGGATGGAGACAGAGAGCAGAGGGGGCCCATCGAGGTCTCAGAGATGTTCAGGGGTGAGCCAGGAGCAGACGCTGGTCTCTGGTGGAGTCTGGGGGGCAGGGGCCACCACGATGGTGATGGATGGAGATAAACCCATGTTGTGCCAAGCACGATGCATGCAGCGATCCATTCATCTCCACGGCAAGCCGGGAGGTGCAACGGTTTCACACTCTGCAGCGGCAGAAACCTTGGAAAGGTGGTGCGGACTGCCGGCGTCCCCAGCTGGCACGTGGCACAGCCACAAACCCTGGACCATCAGATATTAGTCACCAACATCTCCGTTCTCCTGCCTGCCGGGGACGGGGGTGGTGGGGGGGGTGGGGAGCACCCCTGAGCCTTTCACCTCTGTCTGATGACTTCAGGCTCCTCTTGGTAAGAAACGGGGCCATTCGTTTTGTTTCTTTATACAACCTGAATGAGAGTAATACCTGATGACTAATAAACCGTTTGAACCATACAAAAGTATTTTCGCAGTACTGATGGAGAAAGTCTCCCAGTTGCCCCTCCCTGGCCCCACCCCTGTTCAGTCTATATCTTCCTAGAACTTTCTTCATGCACTTGTGTGCCAGGATAATGATCCAGATAGCACTTTCTTCTCAGTCCTGTATTTTTCTGCCTCCAGGTCGATAAGGTAGCCAAGTAGGGGTTTGCTAACAGCTTTTGGGGCTCAGGGCTTGGGGTAGAAGATGCTGGACACAGAGAACACAGAGTCCAGGCATTTGTTCAGAAAGCCAGGAACCCAGGAGCTGCGGGGCTGACTGTCCCCCAGAGGTGGGCTTCTGAACAGGAGATGTGGACCTGCGAGAAGGAAAGGCATGGACTCGGGCCCAGCCTGGATCAGGGTTTATCAATAGCAGAGAACTGAGTCCCCCTCCCCCCCCACCGGGGGAGCAGTGGTGAAGGAAGGATCTCAGAAGGGCGTGGCTGTCTGGGTCTTCATGGAGCTGGATCACAGATGTTCAGGGTCACCAGCTCAGGCTTGGCACAAACACAGCGGACTTGACCACCTTCACACAGCCACGGGGGGAGATGCCCACCCTCCAGAGAGGACTGCTGTGGCCTGAAGACCCAAGACCCCACCCGTAAATTTCCTGGAGCTCCTGTATGACTCGCCCAGCACAATAGCATTGGATTGCTTGACTGTCCTGTCAGGTGAGGGGTCCAAGACAGGTTTGTGTTGATTTAGGACAAGTTAACAAACGCGACGTCTTAACATGTAAGTGAAATAGTAACATTGAGCTGAATGATCCCGAGGTCACTGCCAACTCTGGCTTCTTGGCAAGGCCACAGCTGGGATCCGCTCTTGCCTTGGGAAGCCAAGGTGCCTCCTTCTCATGGCCCCATAGGTGGCTCTCTGCCTAAGGCCTTACCCCAGTGGGAGGTGGGCTGGCCCCAAAGTTCATGAAGATGCATATGGCTGACTTGTTGGACTAGATCGTGCTCTGACTCCCAGATGACTCACAAAGCTGTTTTCCACGGTCAGGTTCCACATTAATCCAGGTGAGAAGCCATTTGGAGAGTTTCACCAACACGCAGCCCAGATCCCCTTGGGCGGAGAGGGGCCGCTGCTGGGAGGCACCCTGGGATTTGCACCTCTCGTGGCCAGGAGTGGCCTTTGCGGGTGGCACTGAGGAGCTGACTCTCTGGCCAACTTTCTAGAGCAACGTCTTACCAGATGCATCAATCTACCAGAGGGTAACTAATTTAAAACAGCATTTTATTAAAACAAACCAGGATACTATGAATTAAACATAACGTCTGTAGGAAGCCTGAAGATCAAAGGAGAGATACTGTAGAAATTTCACATTTTCAGGGAGTTGCTCTGAGATACTGCTCCCAGGAGCCCAGATTGAAGTTTGCCCTCCTCTACCTCGGGGTCCCCCCGAATCAGAGGGAGGGCAGGTAATGGCCACTAACTCCTGCCCAGCACGCCAGAGTCTGCAGAGGGAGGGCACGGTTTTATCTCACGGCACCCGATGTACTTTGTGAGGTGGATAAGCCGTGTGAATTACCTTTATCCATATTCCACAGGAAGAGAAGGCAGCCCCTCAGATCACAGCTAGCCATGCTAAGGCCAGAAGGAACCCACACCTTCCGACACGCTACCATCCCTTTCCTCCACTTTCTCCTTTTCGGGTCTATACTCTGCGAGGCCACGCAGCTGCCCAGGAGACAGGGATGTTTGGTCCTGGCTTCTTTAGGAAAGCTGTGATTTGCTGGACAGCCGCATCCCCAACTAGGGACGAAGGCTGATTTTGTCCCTACAGCAGAGCAGGAGAAGGTGGTCCTCTGGCCATTGTTCAAGGACATTGCCACCTGATGGCATAGGGGTTGGTGGAGGATGCTAGAGTGCCTCTCTTTGCCAAGGGAACGTTCTGCCTTCTTTTCTCTTCTCTGTACCAGCACTCCTGTGTGCATTTGGGAAGGAGTCTTTTTTTTAAATTATTTAAATGTTTATTAATTTTTGAGAGAGAGAGACAGAGTGCAAGTGGGGGAAAGAGCAGAGAGAGAGGGAGACGCAGAATCTGAGCTGTCAGCACAGAGCCTGATACGGGGCTTGAACTCATGCACCGTGAGATCATGACCCAAGCCAAAGTCGGACGCTTAACTGACTCAGTCACCTAGGTGCCCTGTGGGAAGGAGTCTTGTGAACAGCCAGGGCTAGAGCTGACCCAGTCTTCATCCTTCTGACCCAGCATCCCGTTCCTGTCCCCACCAGCTCTGCAGGTTGCCTCTGGGCTATGGAGGAGAAGGCGGGACTGGGTGGTTCCAGAGGAAGGCCACCCGTGGACTCTGGCTTTTCCTCTGGGGGTTGGGGCAAGGAGGTGCTGCTTGGTGTTTGGTTGGCTCAGCTCATAC
Source organism: Hyaena hyaena (assembly GCF_003009895.1). NCBI lineage: Eukaryota > Metazoa > Chordata > Mammalia > Carnivora > Hyaenidae > Hyaena > Hyaena hyaena. The sequence continues at coordinate 2,005,482 of NW_024080763.1, forward strand.
GTGGGAAAAGGGCCCGTCATTCCACATGGGACCTGAATTTGTCCTTCTGTCCAGCCTTGGTGGCCGTAGGTTGAGGAGACCCGTGCTGGGCAGCTCTCCTCTCTGCCCCATTTCCCTTGAACCACCTGCTTTTCTATGGAAACAGTTGCAGTGGATTCCCAGTGGGGTCCGCGTCAGTGGGAGGAGGGCTGTTTTCCAAGCCTCCGGCGGTCGTCAGCTCACAAACCATGACCACATCCTTGCTGGGACAAGAGTCAGCTCCTTATTCTTATAAGAGGTGGCAGCCGTTAAACACCACGGTCTAAGAAAGGTGAGAATAATGCTGGCAGCTAATAGCGAGTGTTCAGTGTAAGCCAGTCACCATGGCTGGTCCTTCACAGCATTGGCGCACTGCAGTGGTTTTAGGAGTTATCCATCCCATTTTGCAAATGCAAAACCCAAGGCTTACCGAAGCCTCTGCATTGTTGCCTGTCAAACCCTGAGCCCTTGCTCCGTGAACTTCTGCAGGCATCGCTTCATTGTCATCTCCCAGTGACCTTCTCCGCAGGCACTGTAGTGATGTAATCCTACAGAGGGGGGCCCTGGGGCTCAGAGAGGCTCAGTGATTTGCCCTAGTTACACAGTGGTGGACCAGAATCCTGGGCTGTCTGACCCCAGAGCCATTGCTTTTTACCACTGGGCTGCATTTCCGCAGCTGGCAGGAGGCTCTGGGAAAGAAATATTCTTGCAACCGAGGGGCCAAATCAGCCTTGATCGCAACACAAGGGTGGTGCACAGGCCATGGTTCTATCATCTGCACTCCACTGGTCATGGAGCAGAGGTCACATCGCCCCTGCTCAGGAAAGGCTGGACCGCCGCATCGTGGTGGCCAGTGCATGAAGCTGTGCCGGGCACTCCATCGGCCTGTCCGTGTTGGCCGGAGGCTGGCTGAGAGCACGTGGCTGCCTGTTGAGTTGAAAAGCCATGAATGGGCTGCCTCCCAGGCCCTCCAAAAAAGCACAGAAACCTAGGCAAGCTGACTTTTCCATAACTGAATTGCAGTATGGTCATCCTTTCAACAAAGCTAACATATAAGCCTTTCCCTGTTCTAGAAATTCACTGCACACCTAGGAAATACAGAGATAGTCAGGAGCCCTTTTGTTTCACATGTCCGTTCATTGCTTCTTTCATCAAATGTCCCTGCTTGGGGGCTGGGGTCCCCAGGCCTGTCCCCAGGGAATGCACAATCTACCGGGGAGGTGTAGAAGTATTTTGGGCAGCTCTAAAGCTACGACTGTATTGATGGATTGACTTATTAATTCGTTCCATGAATATTTATTGAGGATCTATTATGTGCAGGAAATTGACTTTTAAATTATTCCTATTCTGCATTCCCTTATTGGTTTTAGAATTTTAAAGTGCCTTGTGAAGTGTTCTATAAAAACCCAATAGACCTGTGACCTTGGTCACTCCTAGAAGAAAGATCATCTCCTACAAATCAAGAATTAGACTGAGGGTTTGGGCGTGCTCCGTATGTTTTTGAGCGAGAGCTAGAACTATCCTGGTGTCGGTCGCGACCCTGGTGCTACGCGTTAGAGTCATCTGGGGGAGGGGTTTATAAAGGGTCCATGCGATTGTCTGGGCCTTACACCTATACATTCTGATCTGATAGGTTTGAGGTGGGGCCCTGGGGGAAAAGTCTCCTTTTAAGAATCCCCAGGTGATTCTCATGTGCGGCCACACTGTGAACCGTTGGTCTATACCAGTAGTTCTTAACCTTAGCTGCATGTTAGAATCTTCTGGAGAGTTCTAAAATTTCTCATGCCTAGAAGGACAGCTACCATATGTTTGCACATATAGGAGGATTAGGAGGAACTTAACGGAGGACCGTGGGGGAGAAGAAGGGGAAAAATAGTTGGGGAGAGGGAGGGAGGCAAACCATGAGAGACTCTTGAATGCCGAGAACAAACTGAGGGCTAATGGGGGTGGGGGAGGGGAAAGGGGGGTGATGGGCATGGAGGAGGGCACTTGTGGGGATGAACACTGGGTGTTATATGGAAACCAACTTGACAATAAACTATTTTTTAAAAAAAGTTCTCATGCCTATGCTGCACCCCGTCTGCTAAATCAGAGCATCAGGGGTTAGCACAGCCACCAGCATATGGTAAGGCTCTTCAGATGATTCCAAAGTGCAGCCAAGATTGAGAGCCACTGGTCTGCTCTGATTTTATCATCACAGATGGGTTGGGGATGGCATCGTAGAGGCTGTGAGATTGGAGCTGGGTTTTGAAGGATGAATAGGAGTTTGCTAGGACGTTGCAGAAGAAGACGAGGCATTTCCAGGTGGAAACACCATCAAGTGCAAAAGCAGCAGAATGCGGAGGATGTTCATCATATAGACAGATCTAGTCATTTCTTACCTGGACGCCTCAGGCCCAGCCAGAGCCCCAGAGCTGTCCCACCGGGGACAGCATGCCTTCCTCCTGACCTGCGTGGCCTCCCTGCTGCTGCTGTAGTCACCCTGCATCTCAGGTCCTCCACTCCCCTTGTGGGTGATGGATGGCCTGGAGGGCAAGGCTGGAGGCAGGGAGACCAAGAAAACCGTTGGTTTCAAAAGCTCAGATGAGTGTCAGGGAGGTCCTGGACCATGGTGGTGGCCAGCGGGTGAAGGAGAACATTCTGGAGCCGCCTCTGAGGTGCTGGGTCTGTTTGAAACGGGTCTGCCAATTCCATTAGCAATAATCATGCTCCAGATAAACCTCGTTGACTATGATACTGCCACTGCACAAAGCTCGCAAAGTCTATAATATACTTCCCTTGGAGGGGTGGCATGATATCTCCTCCCCCTGGAGGTGCGGGGACCACAATAATGAGGGCTTGTTGCAAACTGGCAGGGGACATGCAGAGCTTCTTGAGGAAGGGCCAGAGGCACCCTCATCTAACGTGATTTGGGAGGGACTTGGGTATTGGCCACATGGAGCTCCCACACCCATCGGGCACCTCCAGTCAGCAGCCCCCAGGCGCCTCTGATACACCAGGTTCGAAGTGGAATAGAAGCATGGGGGCATCTCTCGCTCCGCCTTCTCTCTCACCCCTGTATCTGGCCGGTCGCCGAGTCTCAGGGTCCGTCTAGCCCACCGACCATCGCTGTGTGGCACATGCAACCATTTTACTTCGTCCACGGGTCAGATCCTGCCGGCCAGGGGTCCAGGTGGGACCACTCGCCTCTGCCCCACAGCGTCTGGGGCCTCAGCTGTGAAGACTCAACTGAAGTTTAGAATCCCCGAGGAGGCGTCTTCAGCCATCTGTGTGGCAGGTGATGCTAAAGTCACCTGTCAGATGCAACACAATGCGTATACATGGCCTCTTCCGTGGCCTGGGTTTTCCTCCAGCATGGCGGCCTCGGGGGACAGAGTTTTCTAAGTGTACGGTTAGGGTTCCAGGGGCGGGTGTCCTCAGAGAACCTAGTCTCAGAAGTTATGCACTGTCACTTCCACTGTGCTCTGCTACGTAGAAGGTTGGCCCAAATTCACATACAGGTGAGGCAGCAGCTCCTCCTGTGGCTGGTCCCTGTGGCTCCCGTGGTTCCCGTGGCCCCTGTGCTCCGTGGTTCCCAGGGTCCTATGGTCCCCATGGTCCCCGTGGTCCCTGTGGTTCCCATGGATTCCATGGTCCCTGTGGTTTCTGTGGTGCCCTGGTTCTCATGGTCCACGTGGTTCTGATGGCTCCCGTGGTCCCTGTGGTCCCTGTGGTTCCCAGGGTTCCTGTGGCCTCCATGGCTCTGGAAGTCCTCATGGTTCCCATTGTCCCCATGGTCCCTGTGGTCCTCGTGGTTTCCGTGGCTCTTGTGATCGAGGCCCAGCCTGTTCTCGGGCTGGAGGGGCCTCTGCTGTGTGTGGGGCCAGCCGCAGGGTTCTGGGGGACCTCTCCAGGCAGAGAGACAGCTCAGAGCAGGGAGGGCCAGGTGGGGCTCGGTGCTGGTGGGGAGGCAGGCTCAGTCACCGAGCCTCTCCGTGCAGCCTTTGGACCCAAGGGCTCTTTGAAGAGGTCTAAAAACCAAGCCATTAGATCACTTAGCTTCCTTTTTATCATCAAGTATTGTGACAGGTACAATCCTCACCTGGCCCTACGGCTAACCTTGGAGGGGTGGCTGGGAATCGAGCGGGGGTCAGGGAGGGGCCGGCGTCCGTGTGGACTGACAGCCACAGAACCAGAGGCAGCTGTCCATTGGACACATCCAGCCAGCGGGATCTAAGCCCTGCTTTGCCTATCAGGTGAGTACGTGTGTGTGTGCAAGCATGTGTGAGTGTGTGTGTACACATGCGTGTCAGTACGTGTATAGGTTTAAGTGTACATCTTTGGGGCTGTGTGTCTCTGCCTGTGTGGATCTGAATCTACGGATGTCAGTGTATCTGTGTCTGCGCATGTCCTGTATGTTGATGTGTGTGTACGTTTGTGTGCATGCGTGTCCGATTCTGAGCATCGATGTGTGTGTATATGTGTCTGTGGGTATCTGAGTGTGTATGCACACATGTGTGTGACTTCTCTGAACCCCACAAGGCGTCCTGACCAGTGGTAGGAGACGCTCTCTACCTGTTGCCCTGAGCGGAGGGGGCAGGGTTCTGTGCTACACGCTTTGCATGATGATGGGGGACAGGGGCTACATCCCCCTCATGACCGCCTAGGTGTGCACACCTCCCCTCCCCCCCAGGTGTGCAAGTGAAGTTCCAGAGGAGCTCAGGGGCTCACAGCCTTTCCTGAGGACTAAGGGGCTGATCTGGGCTGTCTGACTCCAGAGCCCAACGCCTAAGCATGCTAACGCAAGAATCCAATAGTAGCCGGCCACCCAGGAAGTCGGCCCAGGCCACCCCTCCAGCCCAAAGAGCAGGACCTTGGACCCACATTCCAGCCCTGGAACCCCGCCTCAGCGGGCATCTCTGAGCAAAGCTTTCCTGTCCCCCCTTCAGGATCCTGCACATAGATTCACAGACAACACCGTGGGGGCCTCCTTGGGTGCTGAACGAGTGCTGAGGAGCTGAGCGAGGCAAAGACACCCGCAGGCCTTGTGCAGGGGAGGTTTCCTGGGCCAGGCCCCAGTGTCCCTTCATGGCGGACACACCCGGGCCAACAGAGCAAGATGGAGAGGCTAGCCGATTCCAAGATGTCACTTTGCTACTGAAACATGCTGATTTAAAAGATTCAAAGAGAGCAGTTTATTTATTGCCCAAGTCATTTCAAATGGAATTAGTCACCTAAATCAAATTTGCTATGGCTTCTCCTTTAATTACCTCCAGAATATTGAGTCTGCGTTAACACTGTGTACATGCGGAAAACCGGGCTCGGAGAGAAAGCTAGGTCCGGAGGGGCCTCCGAGTCATGGTTTCAACCTGTTCACTTACACTTACCAAAATGACGGGAATAGATTTCAGTACTCGATAGCATCTCTTCTACCATGTAACGTGGGGGTCGATACTCCCAGCAATCCTGGGAGCAGCAAGGGCAGGTTCAACCATCCCAAGGTGCAGGAAAGGAAGTTGAGGCTCGGGACCTGGCTGGGCCACACAGCCGAGGATGGAGGCCGCCATCCGCCCAGCTCATTCCGCTCCAAATCGGATGATACCATTTGTGATCATGCAGATCATTTAATGCAAGTATGTTCAGTCACTAGGATCAAGAGTGGGAAGGGGTGTGACTTTGGGCACCAAACCCCACCCCGAACTCCTCCAGGGCTACTGGCGGTATTGGGTGTGGAGGCGTAGGACCGCCAGCTACAAGAGGGGACGCCAGCCTACATCTGCATTTCAGATGAAGTGCGAAACATTGCCTGCACCGCACCTACCCTAAACATTTACCTGTTGTTTATCTGAAATGTAAAACTTACGAGGGTGTTACGTGTTGCCTCTCAGTCTCTGGAGCCTCTCGCTGTTCTGGCCACTGGGCCCCATTTTCCAGGTCAGGTCTCAAAGGGAGGACACGGACCCTCCGCTCGTCAGGAAGGATGACTTGATCACAGAGAGGAGGCCCGAGGGCCTCTGCAGATGCACATGGATTCAGCTCCTCTGGCCACGGCTTGGCCAACCCCCTCTCTGCCAACAGCCAGTGGCCGAGCCCCTTTGGAGTGAAGAGCCAGGTAAGGCCTGGCTTAGCCTTGGGCAAGTCCCTTCACTTCCATGCCTCAGTTTCCTCATCTGCAAAAGGAGGGTGCTCAGGGTACCTGCTCTCCCGGGGCTGTCATGAGGAGTGGATGCATCAGTACGAGAAATGCTCTCTGCATGCGCCTGGAAAGCACCACGGCCGAGTTTGTTAAGGAGCATGAACTGCATGGGACCAGCCGGGATGCCCTGGTGGTGGAGGGAGGGAGGAGAGGAGCCGATCCTGGAGAACCAAACCCAGAATCCCAGCGGCCCAGGGGAGGGGTGAGGGAGGGTGCAGCGTTACTAGGCGTGCACAGTTGTCTTTGCTCAGGACATGTGTGTTGTACAAGAACTGTAAGACCTCGCGCTCACCTGTTTCCTAGAAGCATCTTGTTGGGTAAGAACGGACGTAACTTCAAAGCGCTCTGAGATGCTGGGTGTCATTCCGACCCAATGTGCAGCACCCAGCAGGCTGTGAGCCGCTGGGGCAGGGGACAGCTGGAAGTCACTCCAGGGCCTCATGTTGGGTGCTGCCACCGTGTGAACCCCATGACGTCGGTCCCCCACCCCCTCCCCCCCCCAGCGGTCCCCTGCACTGGGTAGGGTGTGGCCACTGCTGCGGAGTGGAGGGAACATGGGTGTTCTGAATGGACTCTGTGTGGCTTAGAATAAAGTCTAGGGCAGAGAACTCTCCTGGAGCGGGGAGCAAAGTGTCCTTCATGGTGGCCTCTTCAGGGCATGGCGCCCCGCCAGCTCCATCTAATCTCCTCTGACAGCCTGAGGTGCTGCGCTCCCTCACCCCGCGGTTATCCGGCCTTCAGCCGCAGCGATGCTTTTCCCTTTACGTGGAACCGCCTTCCGCAGAGATGACGGAAGGTGAGATTGGGGAGCGGCTGGTTTAAAAACAAGATTGGTTTTATTATTATGCCCACCTCACACATCAGAGAGGGTGACTTCCTCAAGGTCACACAGTCAGCAAGTGGTGGAAATAGGACTTGAGGCCGGGCCCTGCTGCTCTAAGGGAAGAGTCCACCCAGGAGCCACCCGATGATCTATTTTCTGGTTTTGCTCTGGGGCCTTCTGAGGATAGATCTTTCCAATCCCAAACCAGAAATTATCCCAGTCTGCAGCCTTCTCTGAGAATCTCCTCTGTGCCAGGTGCTGGGATGGGCATAGGAGAGAAAGACAGAATTCAGACCCAGGTCCTGCCCTAGAGGCACCTGTAAGTCAGGAGGGAGACAGACAGGTATGAGTGGAGCTGCGGGTGGGGGGCACAGGTGGGCTCCAAGGGGGCGAGAAGCAGCCGGGTCACAGAGGCCCCCCATCCCCAGCTAGACTAGCAAGGGGCCGCTTCCCGTTATCTCCTGCCCCTGGCCTAACGTCCATCCACGCCTCTCCTTAGCCCCCCAGGCCGGGGCCTCAGGACACTCGCTCCTCCCTGTCTCCCAACCACCTTCTGGCTCCATCCACTCCGCAGCAGTGGCCACGCCCCACCCAGTGCAGGGGAGCGGGGGGGGGTCCTGGTAGCGGGGGAGTTTTGCTTTCGGAAACCCAACCCCCCACGAACCTATCCTCCAGGGACAAAACCTTAAGCGTGTGGCGTGTACCCTTCATTTCCCTCTGTTCTTGTCCATCTCTTGACGGATGTAGTTAGAGCATCTTGAACAAGATGTTTAATCCCTGGCCAATAAGCCCACACCCGGAGCAGCTGAACCATCAATAATCATGAGATTTATTGCATCAATTCCGGGGCTAGTGGAAAGAATGATCAGCTTCTGGGGAAGCCCAAGCGGCTGGTGCCAGAGTGCGAGCTCCGCCAGCCTGGACGCGGACTCCGTTGCCCCCCTGCGGCCTCTCTGGGGACCGGGATTGGCATGGGGCTGCAGGGGGGAGGCCTGCAGAGCGGGCAGGGATTGGCTGCCACATTTTTGAACATCTCAGGGGCTCCTCTTGTTCTTGCTGTCGGAATTTGACAAGTTCCAACTTGAAGCTGAAGTCCGCAATAATATAAGTTCTTTGGAACCAGACACGGGGTGGGGGTGGGGGCGGAATTAGGGGACATGTTTCAATTTCAAGATGGATTCTGAGCATGCAAATATTTGGAAAGCTTCATTTTGTCTTTTCTAATGTTTATTTATTTTAGAGAGACACAGAGCGTGAGAGGGGGAAGGGCAGAGAGACAGAGGGAGACACAGAATCCGAACCAGGCTCCAGGCTCCGAGCTGTCAGCACATGGCCCGACACGGGCCTCAAACCCACGAACCTGCCAAGATCTTGACTTGAGCTGAAATCAGAAGCTTAACCCACTGAGCCACCCTGGTGCCCCCTTCATTTTGTCTTTTAACACAGATTAAAGATGAAAGCTGGTTCCCATGGAGTGTATTGCATTCACTTACAAGCAGCCATTCACCCTTTGGTCACCGGGCAGTTATTTGCTGAATGCCTACTATGTACGAGGCTCTGGGCCAGGCCACAGAGCCAGGGATGGACTGATATCGTCGCCTCCCCGGAGGGCCCGGGCCCTGCCTCAGAGCATCACCGGAAACACCACCAGAGCAGAGCCAACTGGGTCCTTCCTGATGCTCTAAGGCCGCGTGCAGTGGGGTCATCCAGAGGAAATGACTCAGCCACACATAGCATCCGAGGACAGCTCACAGCCCACGCGCTGAGTGTCTTCTTTTCCTCCAGGAAGAGGTTAAGAAAGAGAGGTCAAGGGCCTGGATTTAAACCTCCGTCCCTGCCACTTCCTTGCGGGGTGGCCTTGGGCAAATTGCTGAACCCCAGCTTCTCTAAGAAAGCAGGACTGTCCTAGACCCTTGTGAAGGTGTGATGCGAGTGGGCACCCCTGCCGTGCCGTCTGTGCCGTGCCGAAGTGGTGCAGCAGCGGGTGGCGCACGTGGCAGCGAGGGGCCCGACGTCCTTGAGGTCTGAGGCTGGAGGAAGGAGCCCCGCTCCCTCCCGCCTGTTCTCTGTCAGCGGGGTGTCCAGGGGCCAGGAGGGGCAAGATGGAGGCCCTGAAGGGGAGGTTGGGGAGCAGTGCGGGAAGGTACAGAGCTGGTGCCTCACTCCGTTTGCTGCCTTGTTTGTTCATTTCAAGGAGCCATGACTCATGTGTGCAGGTTTCCAGCTTGCAAACACCCCCTCGGCAGCGGGGCTGACCCTGGGCTCTAAGCTTCGTCCCACTGGGCTCTGATTGAGGTCATTTTCCAAACGGGTGGCCTTCACTCTCCTGCCGTGGGCTGCATTTTTCTGCTGGCTACACTGAGTGGGGCTGAAGTTTGAGGGGACAGACGCTGAGGTGTCCTTGAGATCGTGGTTATAGGGGAAGGGGGATGGATGAACGAGCAGTTCAGGAAGCTCAGAACCCTTTCCTTCGTTACCCAGACTGGGGTGACTCACTGACCTCAGTCCCAGAGTGCCGCGCTCAGACCACAGTGGGGCCGTGTGGCCAGCGCTGCTTGGTCCAGGGAAGAGAGCTTTGCCATCTGATGAAATTCCTGGCATGGAGATTCCCATTGTCCGAAAATAATACTTGAAAGACTCCTAAGAAGTCATGCAGGTCAGAAACTTGTTTGACTTTATTTTAACCAGGGATCGGCAATTTTTTCTGTAAAGATAGTGAATATTTGAGGCTTTGCAGGTGTTAGGCGTCTCTGATCCCTTCTGTGGTCACGTCAAAGCAGCCGCAGCCAATACCTATATCAATGTTCCAAAAGAGCTTTATTCACAGACGGGAGAGGGGCTGGATTTGGCCTGCGGGCTGTGGTTAGCTGGCCCCTGATTGAAGTTAGAGTTGCCCTTCTCCCTCCCCCCCTACTGTGTTTCATCGAGGTGCCAGGAGCACGTCTGAGCACGGCCGCCTGTTTTCACGTCAGGGTGGTTGTGTTTCATATGTAGGACCCATTCTTTAAGCAACCGTGACATCCACGACGGGAATGATTCAAGAGCTGTTTCCGTTTCCCGTGGCACAGACAGAGGCCAGGATACATCATTCCCGGCTACGGCGGCTCAGAAAGCCCAGCTTATAACTCACTCAGCTGGCAGGTTCACAGTCAGACGATTCTTGACACATTCGAATACTCAAAAGGGGAGATTCGCATTATTTTAAATTTTGCGCAGGGGCTGCCTGGGTGGCTCAGTCGGTTAAGCGTCCGACTTTGGCTCAGGTCATGATCTCACGGTCCATGAGCTCAAGGTCCGTGAGTTCAAGCCCCGCATCGGGTTCTGTGCTGACAGCTCAGAGCCTGGAGCCTGTTTTGGATTCTGTGTCTCCCTCTCTCTCTGCCCCTCCCCCGCTCACGCTGTCTCTCTCAAAAATAAATAAACATTTAAAAAAATTTAAAAGCTTAAAAAAATTTTTTTTTTTTGCACAAACGGAGGCTTTCTTAACATGTCGATGCCACGTTTTCTCCGGAGTTCAGATCACCTGGAACGGAGCACACACTCGATGGTTCCTCAGGGGCTGAGGGTCCTGTGGTGACCTCTTTGGAAACCGCGGGCGTTGCACCTCACAGCCATGGGGCGCTCTGGTGGTCCTCGCCGAGTCGGACCACTGCTCCCGGGGGGCTCCCAGCTGAGCAAGGCAGGAGCACTGAGTCCAGAGTTGGATGAGCCCTTATGCTGGTCTTGTGGGGGGCAAGCCACTCTCTCTGTCCGGCTCTTCTCCTGACTGTTGCCCCCACACCTCAGAGTGGCTGCAGCTGCACCCCTGAGCACATCACCTCCCAGACTCCGGGACAATCTTTGCCTTTGATTGGCTGGGAGGGACTAGTTCTCAGATTTTCACCAGTGCTGAGTCAAGTGGCTTGGAAAGATCGAAGAAAATCCTGGCTTCGGCTTTTATTTAATTTCTTTTCGTTGAAGTCTGCCAACAGCTAAAGCAAAGAGGAATTGCTTTCCTGAAAGTCCCATTGGCAGCGTTCAGAGGCCAGGGAGCAGGCTTTTTGAGGGTACAGGCACCAGCTGGCGGGAGAGCTCCTAAAAATCGTCGCCTGGGCCCCTGATGTGCTCCAAGGATTCAGATCCTCTTCTCTTTCAACCCCTACTGCCATTCCACAAGACAGGTGTGCTGTACCCATCTCCCAGATGAGGAAACCAAGGCTGAGCACAGTTAGATCACATTCTCCAAGTCACACGGCCAAGGAGAGCCGGGGCCCGGGACCCGTAATTCTTCCTGGTTCTTCCCTGGATCGGGGAGGGAAGGCGGTGATGTCCTGCCCACCCTCCGGGTGTGTGGCGGGTGCTGCGCCCAGGGTGGTCTCCCACAGCCATATTTTCTCTGTCCGACCCTAAGCACTTCCACACGGAGGGGCCGCTGATGTTTCTGCTCGGCCAACAGCTGTTCTCTACTCTTCCTTCAGGAAGGGTCCCTCAGTTCTCCTCTGGGGACCCCTCACTCTCAACCCCCGGGCTCCCTCCAATCCCAAGGATGAGTTCAGGAATGGGGATGTGGCCCAAGCCTGCCCAGTGAGGCTCCACCTTGGAGGGGTTGCTGGAAACAGTCACTTCTGCTCTGTGGGGGTTGCCAGACTGGTAGAACTCAGCCTAAAGTTCTGGAACCATCTTTGTCAGCTGTTGGAGACAATCTGATTGAGAATAGAGCCTACCTGGGGGAAAGCCGAGTGAGAGGTGGAGGGAGGCGAATGCCACATGTCTCTTGAACACCTGGATCCAGCCGTGCCTGAAGTTGAACCCTGGATGTTTCCATTTCATGGGCCAGTACAGTTCTTTTTACATTTGAGCTGTTTTGTTTGGGTTTCTGTCATGCTGTCCAGTGGAATCCCAAGCCATACAATCAGCACCGAGAGGCACTGTTGTAACATGGTGCTGAGGGCAGATTCTGGACCTATAGTCGGCTCTGCTGCTTACTAGCTGTGTGACCTTAGGCGTATTATTCAGCCTCTCTGTGCCTCAGTTTTCTCATCTGTGTAATAGGGATTATGGTGGTTCTCCCTCTTCAAGAGGCTGTTGTGTGGGTTCAATGAACTGGTACACATAAAGCTCTTAGTACAGCATTTGGCACATAGTAAGAACACAAGAAATATTCACTGGCTGTATCTATTGTCCTTTAAAAATTTTTTTAAATCTTTATTTACTTTTGAGAGAGAGAGAGAGAGAAAGATAGAGAGAGTGTGTGAGTGGGGGAGGAACAGAGAGAAAGGGAGACACAGAATACGAAGCAGGCTTCAGGCTCTGAGCTGTGGGGTTTGAACTCACGAACTTATGAGATCGTGGCCTGAGCTGAAATCAAGAGTCAGCTGCTTAAGTGACTGAGCCCCTCCCCCCCCCAGGTGCCCCCGTCCACAGCTTTTACAAAATTAGCCCGAGGCTTTGAGAGCAGGTGTGACCCCTTACATTTTATAAATGAATGTCCCTGGGTCTCCTGGGTCCCAGGGCCGGGAAGTTCAGGGCTTGGCCTGACCACGGCTCAGGGCTGTGTCAGAGCCCACCTGCCCCATGTGGGGCTGCCTCGGGGCTCCTCCGTCCCCTCTGTCTGTCCCCTGGTGTCACATTCCAGAGCATCTAAGCAGGCCTCCTGTGGCTTCCTGCTTAGACCCTGCCCCTCATAATCCCCTACCTCTTCTGTCCAATTTCCTGAATACAGAGCGAGACCCTGCCTTCCTCTAGGGCCAGGGGCCAGTTTGTCCCACAGTCATTGCTGACAGGTCAGGGTTGATGATGGCTTCCTGTCCCAGCAACTGAAGTTGCATTAAAAAAAAATCAAGCCTATTGTATTACCAAATATTATGCAAGACAAAGAATTTTGTTTCCAACATTCAAACAGCAGAAACACATGTAACATAGAAAATACAGTTTCTCTACTTCCCATCCATCCCTGTCTCACTCCCCAGGGAAAACCACGCTCAGTTTCCTGCATCCTTGAAGAACTATTTCTAGATCTGGCTAGAGTTCTGGCTCTAGGCCATGGATGTGCATTTGTTCCCACGTGAGCAGCTTGGGGAGGACTCTCAAATGGGCACATATAGGTCTGCCTCATGGTTTACTTTTGTTTCTGTGTGTGTGTGTGTGTGTGTGTGTGTGTGTGTTAAGAACCTTTAAAAAATTGTGGCAAAACAACACATAGCATAAAAATCACCCTCTTTGGGCACCTGTGTGGCTCAGTCGGTTGAGTGTCCAACTCTTGATTTTGGCTCAGGTCACAGTCTCAGGGTTGTGGGATTGAATGCTGTGTTGGGCTCCATGCTGAGCATAGAGCCTGCTTCAGATCCTCTCTCCGTCCCCCTCTATCCCTCTCACCCACTTGCACACTCTTTCTCTCGAAAATAAATTTTAAAAAGATTACCATCTTAACCATCTTTAATTTTTTAAATGTTATTTATTTATTTTAATGTTTTATTTGTTTCTGAGAGAGAGAGAGAGAGAGACAGCATGAGCAGGGGAGGGTCAGAGAGAGAGGGAGACACAGAATCTGAAGCAGGCTTCAGGCTCTGAGCTGTCAGCACAGAGCCCGACATGGGGCTCAAACCCAGGGATCACGAGATCATGACCTGTGCCAAAGTTGGATGCTTAACCGATGGAGCCACCCAGGTGCCCCTGACACCATATTTTAATAACACTACACAGGGATGCCAGGGTGGCTCAGTCAATTAAGCATCTGACTCTTGGTTTTGGTTCAGGTCAAGATCTCATGGTTCATGGGTTTGAGCCCTGAGTTGGGCTCTGTGCTGAGCATGGAGCCTGCTTGGGACTATCTCTCTCCTTCTCTCTCTGTCCCTCCCCTGCTCGCACTCATGCACATTCTCTCTGTCAATAAATAAATAAACTAAGAAAAAAATCACTACATAATCCAGTGGGCATCTCTAAAAACCTGGCCTACAACTATGTAACTCCTAGAAGGGACTTCCCTTCTACAACTGTGTCACAATCATCTTAAGCTTTTCCTTGGTATCACCCGATATCCAGTCGATAATCAGATCTCCCTGATTATTTAAAAAACACATTGGTTCATCTTTCGCAGGGGTCTTCCTGGGGCTCTGTGTCTGAGCCCAGAGACCCCAAATTGCACGCCTCTCCCGAAAGGCAGGCGGAGTAAGGTTGCGAGCAGGCTCATAGGGTCAGATGAGGTCTAAAGCCAGGTCTGCCCTTGCCTGGCCAGGTGGTCTTGTGAAGGTGCTTAGCCTTGCTGGGCCCCGGTTTGCTCACCTGTATAGTGGAGATAACCCGGGTGTCCGCCTTGTGGGGTACGAAATGGGGTGCTGTGTGCGCAACACCGAGCACTGCGTCAGGTGCACAGTGAGTGCTCAAGAAACCAGTTGCTGCTGCCATTACTGTATTGATCATAATTTCCCGAAAGACTTGCTTGGATAGTGGGCATTCAGGCATCGTGCAAGGCAGGTAGGAAGCAGTGCAGGGGGGCTCTGCGCCTGTGTCCCATCACCTGGGGGGCACCCTGGCTCAGGGCCCTGTTGGTCTCTAGCTCCGGCAGAAGCAAGCTCCTGTCCACATGTCTGGCTGCATGGACTTAAATAAAGTGACAAACTCTGCCGGTGGAAAGGGATGAGATTTTATTTGGAGCTCAAATACATTCTGTTAGGATTGGTTCTTTTGCCGTTTCCCTTCTCTTGATTTGATGGCCTTCTCCTTGTAATTCAGTAAGTGGCTGCTTCGGATGATGACAGGCAAATGGAGGCGGAGGTGGGAGAATGGAGCCGGGAGGGATGGCGTTGTCCGAAATTGATTTATCTGAGTCGGGTTCGGAGCCAACAGTCTTTTAGACCGTGGCGTGCTGAGGCCCACGGATGCAGCAATAGCTAGTTTAACCTGCACAATTTACAGATGGGGCCATGGAGGCAGAGAGAGAGAGAGGAGGAGGCTGCCCGGAGGTCCCGTTTGTTGGAGGACAGGAGTGGGCCGTGTCCCAGCTAGCCGTGGGGACTCGGTTCCTGCAGGGGACGAGGAAGGACCCAGGCAGCTGAGAACGCCCTCTGCCTCTCGGCAGGAAGGTCCGTTGCCGATAGGACCTTCCCCCTGCAAACTGCCACCTTAAACCCTGAGCCCCGCGTGGTGTGCCAGCTCGGAGCTTACCGGGGACCTTGCTGGCAGGTTTGGCGGCCTCTGACAGCTGTATTAGGAGCCTCCATACGTGGGACATTGCGTATGGAGGGACTTGAGCTCTTGCTCACTGTTTCCTTTTTAATCCAGGATCCCTCTGGAGATCCTCATCCAGAGGGAACACAGTCCTGGCTTGGGATGTCGGACAAATCAGTGGCTTTCACAGCCTTAGGACACAGGAGGCCGCACAGCACAAGGGTTCAGTCCACAGGCTCTGACTGCCAGGGGTCCAATCCCGGCCAACTGAGGTCCTTGGAGAAGGACTCCACCCTCTCTATGTCTCAGTTTCCCCCTCTGTAGAACAAGAATAATAGGACCGAGCTGTAGGGTGTTACCACCACCCTGCTGTCAACCAGCCCAGCGCCCGCCTGGGGTGAGCTCCCCGGAGGGAATTACTGCTTTTCCTGGACAGCAGGAGCCTGGGCTTGCCTGTGACTTACGGGCAGAAATCGCAGAACCCCCAGCGCTGCCCCAGGGCCTTTCCACAGCTCGCCAGGAGATGCGGCTCACGTGGAAGAATCGTGCCTTCCATTAGCGGGTCTGATTTCATCCAATTACACTCACGTCTTTTTAGCTGCTCTTGCCAACTCCTCAGAGATACAAAATTATGGTAACTGGTAAGCACCAATCTCTTACAAAATGGACTTGAGCTTGTCTTTCAAAATCTCGAAGGCGTGAGAGCATACAGGGGTGGGAGAGAGGGGCCGTCCAGGGGGTGCGCAGAGGTGCTGGCAGAGGGCACAGGAGGCCGCAGGGCCTGGGCCTTCATGGGAGCCGCGTGGCCTCGCTCAGGCTCTGGCCTCCTTTCCCCAGCTGTAAAATGGGCTCGGGGTGCTTGCCTTTCTCCTGCGCCCAGTAGGCTGGGTCCCCCGAGGGGCTGCTGTTGTGGATGCCTTCGGGGTCAGCTCCCCTGGCTGTGGGCCTGATGGGCATGGGGCTTCGGGGAGCTTGGCGAGTAGGGCGGCGAGGACCGGATAGCATAGTTCAAGGGCAAGTTCTGTTGAGCTTATTTGAAGATCGTCCCCGAGGGAATTTGGACCCCCCCCCTTTAGACTGGACTGGGGGCTACAGGTTTGCGGGGGAAAGAGCATGCGCCTCAGAGACCTGTCCGGAAACCCAGTTCTCACCGGCCATGTGAGCCCCCACAAGCCCCTTCCTGTCTGCAGAGTTCCTTTCTTCTAGAAATGGGAAGAACATTAATGCCTACCTGTCACCATTGGGAAAGTTAATGGGATAATGTAAACACAGATACCTCACATGGTATGTACTTTGTTTATTTTTTTAAATTAAAAAAAAATGTTTATTTTTGAGAGAGAGAGACAGAGCATGAGCTGGGAGGGACAGAGAGAGGGAGACACAGAATCTGAAGCAGGCTCCAGGCTCTGAGCTGTCAGCACAGAGCCCCACGCGGCGCTCAAACCCACAAACCAGGAGCTCATGACCTGAGCCGAAGCCGGAAGCTTAACTGACTGAGCCCCCCAGGCGCCTCACATGGTATGTACTTTAAAAAATCTGCTTCGGGGCGCCTGGGTGGCTTAGTCGGTTAAGCGTCCGACTTTCGCTTAGGTCATGATCTCGCGGTTCGTGGGTTCGAGCCCCGTGTCGGGCTCTGTGCTGACTGCCAGCTCAGAGCCTGGACCCTGTTTCAGTCTGTGACTCCCTCTCTTTCTGACCCTCCCCTGCTCACGCTGTCTCTCTCTCTCTCCTAGAAATAAATAAAAAAACATTAAAAAAAAAAAAGAAAAAAAATCTGCTTCTTTGGCTCCCATCCCACCCTCATTCTCCTCTGAAAAGCCAGGCCGTGTGGGGTGGCACTTCCGGAGCCCCGAGCACGCTGACCGGCCGAGGCGGCCCCGTTCGGGGGGTAATCTCTAGGGCCGGTACGTGGGGGAAGTTGACCCTCTTCTCTTTATGCTGGACCTTCGGATGCTGTTTGTTGCCCTGAGACAGGGGGCTGCCCCTCCTGCACGGAGCCCCTTGCAGTGCCCACCAGCTGCAGGCTACCTGGGTGGGGGGAGAGGGAGGGGACAAGGCCCTCCACTTGGGCCTGTTCCCTGGGGGTTTTGGAAGCTCTTCCCGTGACCAGGGTGAGGCTGGAGTAGCCAGGCGGTGGCCTGGTCACTCCCAGGCTGCTCTGTGTCCCAAGAGCCATGCCCTCTGTGGAGGTGACGCCTCCTGTCTCCCTTCCCGGTCGGCCGGCCTGGCGCCCGCAGAGGACCCGTGTGGCAGCCTCCTGCCGGCTGTGGCGGGCTCAGGCTAGTCCCCTGGGCCCTCCCCCTCCCTGGAAACCCGGCCACCAGGGACCCTCCCCCTGCCAGCCTTGCTTTTGAACGATTACGTGTCATTAACCCGCCAGATGCTGTGTGTTTCCGACACATGGCCGGGTACATCTGCTGCTGCTTCTCGTGAAGAAAATGCGGCGGCATCATGGGCTCGTGGCCCAGGTTTGAGGCCCAGCCCCGTCCTGCCCTTCACAGCTGGGTGGCCTCTGAGGAGTCACGGTCTTTCCGGAGCCTCTGGCGTCTCATCGGTGAGTGGGGGACAAAATGGCTGCTGAGGATGAGCCCGATGTGAGCTTCTCCCCCAGTGGCCGACGGGCCTGCCTGCTTGCGGCTCATCCTGACCCTCAGATGGAGGAGGTCAGACGTAGGAGAGGGAGCCGGGCCGGGGGCAGAGTCAGGGGACCCCCATCACCAGAGACGTGGCTGCAGCATGAGGCCCCGGGGAGGGGGAAGTCGGGATGGTCTGGAAACCGAGTCA
The DNA here is from genome assembly GCF_003009895.1 of Hyaena hyaena. Classification (NCBI taxonomy): domain Eukaryota; kingdom Metazoa; phylum Chordata; class Mammalia; order Carnivora; family Hyaenidae; genus Hyaena; species Hyaena hyaena. Next base: position 2,023,427 of record NW_024080763.1, read on the forward strand.
TGCTCAGAGTGGAGAGAACATCGCAGAGAACGTTCCTTGCTGTCTGGCCTCGGAGGACAGGTAGTCGCTTCACTGATGTGCGTCTGGTGTGGGAAGCGGTGGCCCTTCTGACAGCTGCCCGCAGGGAGGGCGCGGGGCGGGGGAGCTGTGAGGAGGTGACGTGAAGCGGGCAGTGCCCGAAGCTGGGGTTTTGCCCACTTGCGTCTCACATTCAGGGTCTGAGGCCCTCCCGGCTTGGTGAGCACCCATGGGATAAGAACAAAGGTCTGGCTGAGCGGGTGAGCAGGGCTGGGATCCAGCCCACTGTCCTGGCCATGCTGCGCATCCTGCTTTGGGGGTGTGTCTGTCCAGAGCGGGGCGGGGGGACCCAGCTGTGTGCGCACGGGGCTGTGTCTTCCCGGGGGGGGGGCCTTTTCCCACTTGCACCGCGGCAGACAAGCGTGGTCAGAGGCCTGAGCCGCCTCCCTCTCGGCCGCAGGGCTCTGGTTTTCCTGTATCCTGCTCTGTCTGTCATCTCTTCTCCTGTCATGTAGGTCTGCAGAAGACAGCAGATGTGGGATGAGTGACTGGCATCGTTCGGTGAGGGTAACTCTTAAAAAAATATTATTTTTAAAAAATATAATTTATTGGGGCGCCTGGGTGGCTCAGTCGGTTGGGCGTCCGACTTCGGCTCAGGTCATGATCTCACAGCTCGTGGGTTCGAGCTCCGTGTCGGGCTCTGTGCTGACAGCTAGCTCGGAGCCTGGAGCCTGTTTCAGATTCTGTGTCTCCCTCTCTCTCTGACCCTCCCCTGCTCATGCTGTCTCTATCTCTCTCTCAAAAATAAATAAAACATTAAAAAAATAATAATTTATTGTCAAATTGGCTCACATATGGTGTGTACAGTGTGCTCTTGGTTTTGGGGGTAGATTCCCGTGGTTCTTTGCTTCCGTACGACACCCAGTGTTCATCCCAGCAAGTGCTCTCCTCAGTGCCCATCCCCCATTTTCCCCTCTCTCCCACCCCCCATCCACCCTCAGTTTGTTCCCTGTATTTAAGAGTTACTTATGGTTTGCTTCCCTCCCTCTCTGTTTGGAACTATTTTTTTTCCCCTTCCCTTCCCCCGTGGTCTTCTGTTACGTTTCTCAAGATCCACATGTGAGTGAAAACCTAAAACATTCTCTTTTCTGATGATAAAAGTATGGTTGATCCTTGAACCATACAGGCGTTAGGGACGCTGATCTCCCACATCGTTGGAAATCCACATATAGCTTTTGGCTCCTCAAAAGCTTAACTAGAATAGCCTCCTATTGACTGGAAGCCTTGTTGATAATATGAACATTGCTTAATATATCTTTTGTATATTATATGTGTTATATACTATATTCTTTTTTTAAAAAAAGTTTATTTATTTATTTTGAGAGAGAGGAAGTGCTGGAGCAGGAGAGGGGCAGGCAGAGAGAGAGAGAGAGAGAGAGGGAGAGAGAGAATCCTAAGCAGGCTCCATGCTGTCAGCACAAAGCCCAACAGAGGACTTGATCTCATGAATCCTGAGATCATGACTTGAGTCAAAATCAAGAGTCAGACGCTTAACCGACTGAGCCACCGAGGCGCCTCTCATATACTGTATTCTTATAATAAAGTAAGCTAGAGAAAAGAAACTGTTATTAAGAAAATCATAAGAAAGAAACCATTTATAGTTTTGTACCATATAAAAAAACAGTCCACACATAATTGGACCCACACAGTTGAAACTTGTGTTGTGAAGTATCAGCTGTAATACATACTTATTGTAGAAAATTATGAAAACACAGGAAAGTATAAAGAAGGAAGTGAAAATCATGCACAGTCTTGTTACCCAGAGACACTCTGACATGTTAAAAAATAGAGGTTTCTTTTAACTTTTTTCTCTACATATTGGAATATTGCAATCATTTTGTGTATGCTTTTGCATGCTGCTTTTGTTAAGTTAATATGTTGTCACAAGTGTTTTCTCATGTGTATAATTGTCCCCCTGTGTCATGTTTAGTGATTGCAGAGTGTTGTCACATGAATGTGCTGAAATCAAATCTGCTGGAGCAGATGGGCTCCAATTGTACACCATTTTATTTTATCTTTAAAGTTTATTTATTTAGAGTGAGCATGAGCGGGGGAGGGGCAGAGAGAGGAGAGAGAGAATCCCAAGCAGGCTCTGTGCTGTTGACATGGAGCCTGAGATGGGGTTCAAACTCACGAACTATGAGATCATGACCTGAGCTGACCATGAGATCATGACCCGGGCCAAAGTCAGGTGCTTAACCAGCTGAGCCACCCAGGTGCCCCTGTACACCATTTTAAAGAGCGATGTTTGCTGTAGAACTTTGTACTTGCCGGATTATTTCTTTCAGGACAGCCTCCAGTAAGTGGAGTTATAGGGCTCAGAGTTGGGTAGACAGCCTGCACCGTGACCCTCAGTAAGCCCCACTCCTGATAAATGCATTCCTAGGCTTGTATAAGCCCCATTCCTCGGCTGTGGCCGGAGACGAGTGACCTTCTTCTAAGGAACAGAACACAGGGAACGGGACGGGATGTTGCTTTCAAGATTCACGTCACGAAAGACTGTGGTCCGTCTTGTCCACGCTCCATGCTTGTTTGCTTTGAGCAAAGCAGGCTGCCCTGTTGTACGCTGTCCCGTGGTGAGGCCTGCGTGGCAGGGAGCCCAAGGCCAATGGCCAGTGAGAACTGAGACCCTTGGCCCGATGTCCGGTGACGACAGGTGTCCTTCCCACAATCCCCTGTCCTGCAGTCAAGCTTTCAGATGAGCCTTGGCTGACACCTCCACGGCAGCCTCGTGAGGGACCCTGAGGCACAGGCACCTGACCACGCCGTGGCTGGACTCCTGACCTGCTGGGGCTGTGAGACCTGTTTCCTGTCTGCGGCTGCTACGTCTCAGACGACTTGTTACAGAGCAATAGGGAACTAGTACAGAGGGGATGCACATCCTTTTGATGTGTACTTCCATCGTGCCTTCCAGAAAGCTTACTTCCATCCCTACCCACCGCCCTAGCAGATAGGAGTGCTACCAGACTAACTTTCAGCAGGGACCCTGCTGATGGCCGGGGCCACCGACTGCACCCCTCGTTCTGACCAGCCTCTCTCTCCAGAGGAGCCGGTCCAGGGAGCACGGACAGTGTCTTGAGAGCCAGCCTGCTGTCAGGGAAACTGTCGGGGTGTGTGTCCTGACATCTTCACACCAACTCTGGCACGGCTGGGAAGGGTAAGCAGGTTAAGCGGGGTGCTCCGTCACCCTAATGGACTTCCAGGGCATCTGTGCACATCCCACTAAGCCATTTATTCGTCTCCGTGGTACTTAGCTTTTATTTTAATTGCAAGAAAACCCGATTTGGTTTTTCAGATTGAATTGATGTGTCCACATTTTGAATTCCTTTCAGACCCCAGCGTATTTCTTAACAGGTGCCATACTTTTGAAATTTAATAGACGCTGCGGAAATTCCACGGCCTTCCAGAAACAAACTGTCCCCCTTTGGTGGTGAGCAGAAGCAATGCGGAGCCTAGCCTTGCACTTCTTTCCCTTCCTCGCCCCCCTTCCTCTGCTGTGACACCCTACGGGGGCACGTGCAGCCCCCTGCACCCACCCTGTGCAGCCCCCCGCGCCCACCCCGTGCCTCCGGAAAGGGGAGGCCCCTGGGGGCCAGGCTGCTCTGAAGGGAGCAAACGGCTGTCTCCAGGCTCCATCCCTTCCTCCCCAGGAACCTGGTGCCCTCTCACTGGCCGGGCTGTGGCGAGGATTAATGGAGCTCGGCAAGGCTCTAATGGATCCATAATCGGTTTGCTTCATTAGGGTCTGCTGCCTGCGGAAGCTAATTGTGCACTTAGAGATGCGATAAATGTGGCTGTTCTGTGGGGCTCAGAAATCGGGAGATCTCTTGTGTAGACATCAAGGCTTCCTGAGAGTCTGACCCATCCTCAGAAGCCAGAAACTTGGCCACGGGAAGCAAATTAATATTATGTTCTTCATTCATCAGCATGCCTGAAGGCCTTAAGGAAATAGCTCTTAATCTTTTCTGGGTCACGGACCCCACCGAGAATTGAAAAACTGCACGAATCTCCACTTGCACGCTGCTTTTTATTGGGAGGGGGGAGGGTGGGTCTCATAGGAAGTTCATGGATTGACCTTCTTTCCTTCCGTCCCCCACGGGACCTCTTGAAGGTGATCCTTGTGTGTATTTACTCATTTATCAATTCCCTAATTTATTTAGCATATTTTTATTGAGTGCCTACTATGTGCCAGGGTGATTATCTTCCTTTTGCCGAGTTTTGAGCCAGGCCTAAGGTGAGAATAAATGAGAAACATCTTTTAGGGATAAAGCAACTGACTCTAAGTGTGCTTTCTGTTTTTTTTTTTTTTTTTAATGTTTTATTTTATATTTGAGATGGAGAGAGCGCGGAGGAGGAGCAGAGAGAGAGGGAGACACAGGATCCCAAGCAGGCTCCAGGCTCTGAGCTGTCAGCACAGAGCCCAATGCGGGGTTCGAACCCATGAACTGTGAGATAGATTATGACCTGAGCTGAAGTCTGACGTTTAACTGACTGAGCCACCCAGGCACCCCTGTTTTCTCTTCCTCTCTAGGTAAGACCAGGGAGTGAGGGATGGGGATAGATGTCAGTGAACATTTTTATCCCTTCAGCGTGTTCTTCTTGGCCACAGGAGAGGGGCCATTAAATTAAGTATCTTCCTTCTATTCTGAAGCAATATATGCTTATTTCAATCTAAATTTGATGTCTCCAAATTCTACCAGCCCACGAGAATGTTAGAATCGCCCTCCACCACCTCCCCCCATATGCTGCCCTGGCAGAAAGGGTCACCTGCTTTTTCCACATGGATCAAAGGATTAAAAGAACAAGTCCTGTGATGATTCTAGAGCTTCAAGCTTTTCAGAATAAAGAGTTCTGTCCTGACTGCTATGAACCCGCTCTTATACAAGCTTAGTCTGTCATGCCCTAGAAGCCCGTCCACCACCGTCTCACATCACCACTGTGGGACCTCAAGGCAGAACTTAGCAGAAATGACGGCTATGGAGCTAGAGGTGACTGTCGACTGTAGGAGAGATAGATAAAAGCAGGTACATTGGGGACTTCCAGTTCTGGCCAAAATGGAGTCACCGACAGTCAAAACTGATGTCAAATAAATCCTACCAAATAAGGAAGAATGTATACCAATTCTACACAAATGAGGAGATTGAAGGGGAGGGCACAATTTTCAACTCATCTCTGAGGCCAGTATTATCCTCATACCAAAACAAATAAAGATATTGCAAGAAAAGAAAACCACAGGCCAATATTCCCTACACATATAAAAACTGCCAACATTTTATTAAGTTAATTCCAACAATGTATTAAAAAGTTAATATATCATGACCTAAAGTGGTGTATCCCAGTGATGCAAGATTTATCAAAACTGAAAATCTATGATTGTAATTCACTCTGTTAATAGATTAAATAAAACATGATCATGTCAATGGATTAAGAAAATGCATAATCCAAGATCCTGTATTCCTGATTCAAACTCTCAGAAATCTAGAGAAAGAAGGGAATTTCCTCACCCAAGAAAGTCACCTATGGGAAAGCCACAGCTGACATCGTATTCAGCAGTGAAAGAGAAAATGTTTCTTTTTAAATTTTAGAACAGATGGCCATTCCCACTATTTCCATTCGACACCAGCCAGGCAAGTAGTCAGTTCTAGCCAGTGCACTAAGACAAGAAAAGGAATAAATGGTTTCCTGATTGGAAAGGAAGGAGTTAAACTGTGTTCATTCTTAAAGCACATCCCTGTGTCCATGGAAAGTCTACTGGAGTGTACAGAAAGCTACCGGAACTAACAGCTGAGTTTAGTAAAGTTACAGGCTATAAGATCAGTACCTATGAATCTTTTCTTTTTAAATGTTTTATTCATTTCTGAGAGAGAGAGACAGCATAAGCAGAGGAGGGTCAGAGAGAGGCGGAGACACAGAATCTTAAACAGGCTCCAGGCTCTGAGCTAGCTGTCAGCACAGAGCCCGACGCGGGGCTCAAACCCACGAACCGTGAGATTGTGACCTGAGCCGGAATCGGATGTTTAACCGACTGAGCCACCCAGGTGCCCTGAATCTTTTATTTTCTTTAAAAAAGTTTTATTAGTTCTAATTTTTAAATGTTTATTTTGAGAGAGAGTGTGAGCAGAGGAGAGCAGAGAGAGAAAGAGAGAGAGAGACAGAGACAGAGACAGAGAGAAAGAGGATTTTAGGCAGGTTCCACACTGTCAGTGCAGAGCCTGACACAGGGCTTGATCCCACAACCCTGGGATCATGATCTGAACCGAAATCAAGAGCCAGACGGTCAACCAACTGAGCCACCCAGGGGTCTCCCAAATCTTTTATTTCTACATACCAGAAACAAATAAAAATCAAACGTTAAAAGTTTCTATTTATAGGGGCGCCTGGGTGGCTTAGTCGGTTAAGCGTCCGACTTTCGCTTAGGTCATGATCTCGTGGTTCGTGGGTTCGAGCCCCGCGTCGGGCTCTGTGCTGACTGCCAGCTCAGAGCCTGGAGCCTGTTTCAGGCTGTGACTCCCTCTCTCTCTGACCCTCCCCTGCTCTCGCTCTCTCTCTCTCTCTCTCTCTCTCTCCTAGAAATAAATAAAAAACATTAAAAAAAAAGTTTCTATTTATAAAGGATAAAAATATAAAACATTTAGGGAGTGTATTAGTTTTCTATTGTTAGTGTAAGAAATTACCACATACTAACTTAGGGCTCTCACACAAACAAGACAAATTCGTCTTTCGGTTATAGAGCTTAGAAGTTCGAAATTTGTCCCAGTGAACTAAAATCGGGGTATCCATGGAGCTGCCTTCCTTCTGGAGGCTCTAAGGGGGGGAATCCATTTCCTTGCTTTCCCAGGTTGCAGGAGTGGCTCAATTCCTTGGCTCATGGCCTACCATAGACTGACCTCTGCTCCTTTCTTCACATCTCCGTCTTGCCTCTTGTAAGGATCCCTGTGATTACGTTGGGCCCATGTGGGTAACACAGGATAATCTCCCCGTCACAACATCCTTAACCAGATCACAATTGCAGAATCCCCTTTACCATGTAAGGTGACATTCACAGGTTTCAGAGATTGGGACATGGACATGTTGGTGGCCAACCACAATCTGCTCTTTGTCCCCCAAAGACTCACATTCCAACCTCTGGGCTCTGGGCCCTGTTTTCAGTCATTCTCCCTTTTGCATGAAGGACAAGCCTGTGTTGGAAGCTGAGTACAGGTTTCCCCCATTACCCGAAAGTTTGTGTTACGCGACTTCCTTTTTATGAAAGAACACATGAGCACCTGTTTTGCTAACCAGAAGAAATCGGAAGAGGATTTTCCCTTTCATGGGATGATAATTGCTTCTTTTCTTTGCCTTCAGCTTATGGAAAGTTTCAGAGGAATACCCCATTTTCAGATAGTGGGGGAGACCTGGGGTGTATTCGCACCCCCAGGAGAGCCACATCCAGTTTCTACCCCCATCTTCTCTTCTACACCGAAAGGCAGCCGTTACCACCCATTCAGGAGCCTTTTGAGGGTTCTGGGGTGTAAATTTGGTTCTTCTTGTCTTTTTCCCTGGTGGGCTTAGGCTTCAGACATTTTGGATCTGCTAAGTCACTTACTCTTCCTCCATTTGCCTTCCGGCTTCTAAATTTTGTGATTGTTTTCTCTTCTCCCCGTAAAGAATGAGAACAAGTTAATATGTGTGTTTAGTTTGCTGCCCTGTCTCTAATATGTCTCTACTCCCTTCTGAGCGATTATCTCTCCGGTGTTTGGGGAGAGCTCTTGACTGACTAGATGGAGGTAGGATGGGAAGGAGAGGGGAGGGGAGGCTCAGGGAGGGGAGTGGTGGAAGGTCTTGCAAACCTTAGGACGGATGCAGGCAGTGCAGATGAGCCCTGAGGACCCCCGTATTTTGGCATGGCTCTCCTGGGGCGGGGGGAGGGGGCGCTGCAGCAAGCACAGCTGGGGGGGGAGCTGAGAGGTGAGGTTACCGGAGACTCCCCTCACAGACCCCCAGGTTACTCCCGGTCTCCCGCACTGGAGGGCTGGAGTGCACCCGCTCTGGCCTCAATGCTTTTCAAGGGCCCAGGAACCTTCCATTACATTTGCAGCTGGCCTGGCACCTAGCCTCAGCCCCCTTATGATCTGCTGCCTCCAGCACGGAGGATGGAAGACGTCCACACCCACTTCCCAGCTTCCCTTGCCGCCACGGCGGGCCTGTTGCCCCCTCTTGCCCTGGGCGCACCGTTGGTTCACGACCTACAAGAGCCACCTTGGAATTATGAGGAGGAGGCTTGGAGGCCATGACGGCTAAGCCGCAAACCAGTGTCAGATTTCTTATTAATGTGAGAAAGTAAATCCTTGTTTGTTTAAGCCACTCTTAGCCAGCTTTTCAGTTACGTGCAGCTAGAACATTCCTAACAGAGACACCGCCTTTCGATATGGGTCTTACCTAGCAACCTCTGGATGACCCTCTTCCCCAAGATGAAATCCCCTTGTTCTTCTAGACTCCTGGGGATGCTCCGATCAGACGGCTGCTGTGCCAACCTGCTCTTACGGCCCCCAGGGCCTGCCCCAGTGGGAACGGTGTAGACGTATTAGATCCCTATCCCTAGGAGTGACCTGACAGGGGTAGGTTAGCTAGCCAGTCCCTCAAGGATGAGCCAGGGAGTTACGCTTGCCCACCATCATCCATGGTCATAGCCCGAGGTTCCAGAAACAAGTAGAAAGATCTCATGGGCCACAAATGAGCCACCCAGCAAGGAGGATGACACAGGCCATCGTGGGTCAGAGGCGGGGACTCCGCGTAACTGTGGGGCTGCAAGGTTTGGCGTTGCTGGTTGTAGCTCACAGGCAGGCTGGTGTCCCACTGGTCTGGACAGAAGGCCAAGGTCTGCATCACATTTCCTGGAAACCATAGACCCCTCTGCCCTTCCAGGGGAAAGCCTTAGCCTTGGGAAGGTCCGAGGGGCCTGAGCCCTCACCTTGTGTGCACCGAGCCCTTCTGGGAGCAGCCTTCTAGGCAGGGGTCCCCCTGGGTGAGGCTGCGGGCAGAGTGCACCCTTGGGAGCAGGTGGTGAGTGATGAGGGGGGTTGTTTACGGTGCCCTGGGCCCTCTGGGTTGTGGGGAAGCAGGGCTGTGGTTTTGCATGGTGACAGCCTGTCCTGGAGCCTGTCCCTGTGCAGGGGTGGCGTATTGTCCTCTGTGGGGAGGACCCCAGCCCGGGGGTCCCTTTCTGTCTCAGCAGAGAAGCTGGGTTTGCGTCGGGCACATGCTTCCCGCCTTCCTTCAGGAAATAGCTTCTGTGTCTTCATTTCTGCCACTGGGCAGATGGTGGGGTACGAAGGGTGCTCAAAGGTGAAATGCTGCTTGGGAAATGATGACGCAGGGGAGGGGGTACCTCGCTGGGGGGAGTCAGTGAGGGATCCTCTCTCTGCAAACAGAGGTGTGGCATCCTACACGGCCCCTTTCACCACGAGGCAATGGTTCTGATTTCCTCGGCTCGGGGAGCAGCACCCAAGGGCCAGGGTCACAGCCCTGCTGCTTTCTCAGGCCAGTGCTTAACTTCTCTAGAACTTTCCTAACAGGGTTGTGGTGAGTGCTAGCTGAGGCTGTTTCCCAGCACAGCACCAGGCACCCAGGGACGTCTGGCGGGTGCTGTAATAGGGGAGACAAGGAGGTGCCATGACAGACAGCCCAGTTCACCAGGGAGGGTAGTCTGGGTGGCTTCTGGGAAGGGGTGAGTGTGCCGGGTCTGAAAGACAGAGCAGGGTTCCTGAGGGTGCAGCCATGGGGGAGGTGGAGGCGGCCGGGAAGGGCTTGGGGGCTGAGCCTGGGTGCACCAGCTTCTGGGAGGTGAGTCTGGCTAGGTCGTGGAGGGTGGCACGAATCAGGTCAACAGCTTGGACTGCTGATGGTTTTAGGGTGAGGATATTATATCCTACCTGGGTTTGTTGACTGACTGACTATCACAAGAACAAATAAACCATATTCATAGGAGACAAACTGGGGCTCCTGCGCAGCCTGGGAGAGGCTCTGAGCCGCAACAGAGGGCTGTCTTAGAAGCAAGCTGTGCCAGTAGGGAAAAGACCGCACGGGAGGGGATGACGGAGGGTACGCCGGCTGCTGCCAGCCCAGGAGCACGGAGGCCCCCTCCTCCTCACAAGAATTGCCACCTTCGTCTTGTGAACAGCCCTTCATGTGGCTGGGGCTGGAGTCTTACAGAGAGCAAATGAGGGAGCGGAGATGGGAGGTCATAATAATCCAAGAACCTTTGTTCGGGGCACAGCGCTATGGAGCCATGATTGCATTTAATTCTTACGGCAATTCTTTGACTCAGGTGTAGGTATTATTCCCACTTTACAGATAGGAAAACTGAGGATCAGAGGGTTAAAACATTTTTTTAAGTTTATTTATTTATTTTGAGAGAGTGCATGTGAGAGCAAAAGAGAGAGAGAGAGAGAGAGAGAGAGAGAAAGAGAGAGAGAGAGTCCCGAGCAATGCAACCTCATGAACCGTGAGATTATGACCTGAGCTGAAATCAAGAGTCAGATGCTGAACTGTCTGAGTCCTCAGAGAATCAGAGATGTTAACCGCCCAGAGATGGGCTGACTCCCGAGAGCAAATATTCCTTGAGCATCAAACCTGTGTCAGGCTGTGTTTTGGGTACATGACCTTGACGAGTCTTCACAAGAGTCTCTTCAAGTTCCTTCCCGCATTTTGGGATTGAGGGAAAAGTGAGTGTCAGGCTCAGGAGAGAGGCCAGTCCGCCTAGATCCCTGTGCACCTGCTGAAGAATTTGCACATGACCCTGAGGGCTGCAGGTGGAGTCCCGTGGATGCTTCCATCATGCTCTGTGCTGGAGATGACAAATCAGAATTGAGGCAGCCACCCCGCCACACAGTAGGTGCTCCATAAATGTTTGCTGTCAAATGACAGAGGGGATGGGAAGAAGCGGGGAGGATTCAAGTGCTGTTTTAAACTTTTTTTAATGTTTATTTTTGAGAGAGAGAGACAGACAGCACAAGCGGGGGAGGGGCAGAGAGAAAGGGGACAGAGAACGTGAAGCGGGCTCCAGGCTCTGAGCTGTCAGCACAGCTCCTCCGATGGGGAGGAGGAGAATGTTGTCTGTCTTTCTGTCTGTGCAACTGGGGAGAAGGCGGGGGCCTTCACTGAGGAGGAACAGGTTTGAGGCCAGAAAGACAAGTTCTATTCCGGACACCCTGGATTCGACATGTCCGTCTTTATTCTCCTGCAGTCACAGTTTGGGAAACGAATCTCAGGGCTGGGCTGGCTCAGGGGCGGGGGGGATGCGGGGTCTTCTCTAGGCCCCAATTGACTTCATCTTTGGACAAACCGAGGCCAGGAGTGAGAAAGGACTTGCTGTCTGAGCACCAGCCAGCTGGAGGTGCCTGCTCCCCCCACCCTTGCCCGCCCCCCATAAATAACAGAGGGAAACCAATAGCCTTTCAAGATTTCAGGTGTTTCCTTTCTTTGTGCCTCAGAGTATTGTTCTGGAAGCAACATCTGGAGGTACCTGTCCTTCCGTGTGGGGTCTTTGTTATCAGAGTGGAAACTTCTCGACTCTCATCCCAAAGAGACAGAATCCTCAGAGGAAACTTGGTAACGGGGCCAATCAAATGCCTGGAACATCGGCTGGAAGTATGTGTTTCAGAACTAACAGACGTCCTCGGGAAGTGGTTTTTTGTGGTCACGTAAGTCAGGGGAAGTCTGGGCTCCATATAACAGACGGGGCTCTGGGTTGCAGGACTCCTCAGGGACTTTAGAGGTGCCAAGCCAGTCCCCAGGAGGAGGCTCCTGTGCGCCGGGTTTCCCAAGGTTACAGGACCCACAAACATCTCCGTGGGACACCCACCCCCCGTCTCCCAGACCTGCTGCTGTGGGGTTGTGGCTCAGGGAGCCACCATCAGAGCTGGGTTGCCTCCGGGTGCCCTTCCCAGACCCCTCAGCCTTTTCCTGGGCAAACTGAGGCCTGGAGAGAGAAGGGAATTGCTCGGCATGGCCAGCAGGGGACTGTGGCCTCAGGAGCCCTGGCTAGATTCCCTTCTCTTGTGCCTGATTCCTGCCCAGGGACACATGAGCTCCAATTTCCTGGGTTCCCGCAAGGCCCTACCTTTTCTTTCCACCAGAGCCTTCTGGAAGGTGTTTGGGAGAGTGGCTGCGAGCTGGTTGCCCCCATCTGCATCCAGGCATCTCATGGGAACCTGTGTGGACATGCCCTTCCTCCCGCCAACGTCAGAGAAAGCGGTGTCTAAGCACTGAATTGGAGTCTGGGCAAAAACCAATTTTTTTGGAAGCAGGAACATGCCTGTCTGGGTGGTGATGGCTGTAATAGGGGCTCTGTGGGCCCTGAGATGAGCCAACTTTGGCCTCTCTGAGCCTCCCAGTGGGGCCTGTGGACAGCACCACGGAGGGCCGCCCATGCTGTGGGCACCGTGGCTGCCGTGGGCCCAGGGCGACCGTGCTTGGCTGAGGTGCAACTCGGGACGGGCAGGGAGGGGCCCGGGCATCAGGAAACCCAGACTGTATGGTGGTCTCACCGTGTGACCCTTCTGGAAGGGCCTTCACGTCACCGTGCACAAAACGGGTGCCGCCTTAATTCATGGGCTGCAGATGCCTGTACGGGGGCCTGGCCATCCCCAGCCTCGCGTGGGCCCTGGGTGGAAGCAAGTGGCTGAGCTTGCGTTCCCCACGTGAAAGACCTGAGATGAAGGTCTGGCTGCCGATAAGCTCCTGGGGAGCTGAGCCCCGGAAGCAGGAATGAGGAGCAGGAAAGGAGAAGAGAAAAGGACAAGAAGCTAACATAAGGCCCTCGGAGGTCACTGCTACAGGCCACGATGCCTGAACTCCCTGGGCCTCCAGCCGTAAGGCAGACTCTCTGTGGGGAAGCTAGAGCCGGTCCACCTGCTGGTTCAGCCCCCACTGTCTGAGCTTTTTTTCCCTTAATGTTGATTTTTGAGAGAGAGGGAGAGAGGGAGAATGAGCAGGGGAGGGGCAGAGAGAGAGGGGGACAGAGGATCTGAAGCGGGCTCTGTGCTGACATCCCAGTGTCGGGCTCGAACTCATGAACCATGAGATCGTGACCTGAGCCTGAAGTCAGACGTTTAAACGACTGGGCCACCCAGGTGCCCCTCACTGCCTGAGCTGTGGCCTGGGGATTAACCCCCGCATTGCCAGCTGCATGTGCTGGCCCAGCAGGCCCCCAGGTGCTTGGGGACGAGCACGGAGCAGATGTGAGCAGATGCTGCTGAGGCCGAGGGACTGCGAGGTCATCTGACATCTGTCCCCAAGGCACAGTGGAGTTAGAGGTGGGTCCAGGGGGGCCATGGGGGGTGGCGGGAGTGTCTGCCACCTGCTGCCTGTCTCAGGGGCAGGGTGAGGTTGGATGGTTTCGGGCTGGGGGAGAAGGGAACAGAGCGAGCCCTTGTCCTGCCCCCCGCTCTTGCTCCCATGTGACAGTCTTTATAAGCTGTTCGGTGTCATCTAACAACTGTCCCCACAACATTCTACTTTGAAGAACTGGTGGTAAAGGGGGGATGCATTTGGAAAACGTGGGCGGGGGGGGCCCGGATCCTGCCACCCCCCTTCCTGGGCAGGAAACCTGCTCCACCACTAGAACATTCCTAAGAAGCGTCTGAGTAATGATTTACCCCCTGCCTTCACATTTAGGCAGTCTTATCTGGCTTCTTCAGAAACCATAAGTGAGAAAATCGAGCTGATTTTTTTCCCCATAGAAGCTGAATTAGTAATGTAATTTTTAAAAACGTGATCATGAAAATGTGAGTCTAAGCCCTCAAAATGAGCCCTGCCTAGCCTGCTGAGATGCCTCTTAAAATCTAGCGGCTGCACAGTTTTGTGGGAGGATTTTCTCCCTATTCGGTGTGTCTGGAGTGTGTGTTTGTGGGAAGCTCCCCTTCCGGGGAGCTGCATGACAGGGCACGTGTGTCCTCGAAGTCAGTGACTTCCCAGCATCCCCGTGGCCAGCCAAGCATCGTGACGAGGGCCTCCTGTCCGAGCAGCACTGACTCTCAGCCTGTCACGCTGGCTGTTTCCGGGCTGCCTGCTCAGCAGGGCCTGGTGTCCAAGTAATTCAAGTGGAAACGTGGGTCCTTTCTGCCATGTGGGGGGAAAGTGCTCTTGGAGCTGCTTGCCACAGGATGGGTGGGGGAGCTCAGGCCAGGAGCCTCCCTATTCCTGCCGCTGGGGAGGGGGGTGTCACAGGACATGCCAGAATGGAGTTGATGGCCTGCACTGGGCCACCCAGAAGAGCATCATCATCTGCAGGTAGGACCCAGTCCCAGGGAAAGAACAGCCCCCCAGCCATAGCCATGACCATGTAAAGAACATCTTCATGTGGGTAGCACTGAGTCCCAGGGCAGGGGTAGCCCCCAAGCCATGACCATGAAGATGACCATGAGTAATGACTATGACTGTAGAAGATGTCTTCATCATCTGAAGGGCAGTACGGGCAATACTCAGTGACAAGGCAGGGACAGCCCAAGTCATGACTATGAGCATGAGCTTATTATAGAATCTGATGGGCTCTGGGGCCTGTGGGATGTACAGGTGAGGTCACTGGTCCGGAGACCTTAGGCATGGGTGAGGAGCTCTTCCTGTGGGCAAGCTTGAGAAACCAAAGCTAGTCACCATGTCCTTGGCTACCTCTGTTTGTGTGTTTGCTGGGGGGGGCGGGCGGCTTCTGTGGCTGACGGGATTGGAGGGGTGAGGGTGGGGTGTTCTGTGGGAGCACAGCAGACCAGTGAGGAGGAGCCATGGGCAGATGCAGTGGGATCTTGGGGAATAAACACAGATGTTAACACGGGATTTAATGTTTACTTATTAAAAACATTTTTTAATGTTTATTTATTTTAGAGAGAGAGAAAGACAGAGTGCAAACAGGGGAGGGGCAGAGAGAGGGGGAGACACATGATCCCAAGCAGGCTCCAGGCTCCGAGCTGTCAGCACAGAGCCTGACTCGAGGCTCGAACTTGCACTATGAGATCTTGATCTGAGCTGAAGTCAGACGCTTAACTGACTGAGCCATCCAGGTGCCCCTGACATTTACTCATTTTTGAGCCACCCAGGTGCTGCTAACAGAGAGAGACAGCGTGAGTGGGGCAGGGCAGAGGGAGACACATAGAGTCTGCAACAGGTTTCACGCTCTGAGCTGTCAGCACAGAGCCTGACACGGGGCTCGGACTCATGAATAGTGAGATCATGACCTGAGCTGAAGTCGGATGCTTAGCCCACGGAGCCACCCAGGCGCCCCTACACAGGATTTTTAAAAAAGTTTGGATTGAGATGTTCCGAGTCATCTTCCCCTTCACCTCTCCAGGAAAATTTCAGTAAAATCTGCAAGACTCGACAATGATTTTGAGGTTGGGCATCTCAAACGTCTTCGTCTGGGAGCCGTGTTCCCTAAGGGCCACCTCGTCACCAACCGCAGCACGCCCTCCAGACGGCTCAGATGACCCTCTGAGCCCCTTCATCAGAACTTGTCACGGAACTGTGCCTCTAGAGCAAAGGTCCTTCTGCATCCTGTCTGCTACCGGGAGACCCGGAAGGCAAATAGGTCATTTGAGAAGCCGGGTTGAAACCACTGTGGCATATCTCAGGCGAGACAGGTTATAACCCGGGGGGCTTTCTTTCCAGTGATGGTGGAGACAGACAGCGGCCAGGGAAGGAGCAAAGAGAGAGAGAGCCGTGGAAATTCCTGCCTGGTGTCCGTCCCGGAAAGTGACTCGTGCGGAATTTCTCCGTGGAATCAGCGCCTTTGCTTAGCTTGGCGAAGGAGATTGGGGCTGCGGCCATTTGTGGGGCGGCTGCAATCCGGCAGCTTTTTGTAATTATCTGTTAGTAATTATCTGCTAAGACTTAGGTAAACAGCAGCCTGTTTAGCCACCCTTGAAGGATTAAATCATTACGTTTATTGCTCTATCCACTCGCTATTAACCTCCTAAGAGGCTTTTCCACCTCAGAACCGGGGTTTTCATTGATGAACTCCAAGGAGAACATCAGAGTCGGGAGGCAGTGGGGGTGGGGTGAAGCTCTCCAGGGCGGCTGGAGGTAAAGCTTGGTGACTGTCACTCTCCATCAGCACGTCTGTGGCCGGCGTCCCTGAGCGTGCACACACTCTTCAGGAAATAGGGAGGATATCTCAAGAAGCAAAGGGCCCAGCTTAGTGTCAGGGCCTAGAGAGTTCTTGCAAGAGACTTGGGTAGACAGGTGGGCTGGGCTTTTCATGGGGGGTGGGTGGCGGCAGGGATGGCACGCTTTGGGGTCATGGTCTGTAGGGCCATGGTAGAGGTCTTTGTGTCTCTTGGAGGGGGCAGTGAGCTTGGCTGGTTGGATGAAGGACAGATTAAGGCCAAGGATATATTTTCAGCGAGGGTCTGCCCTGACTTTCCCTTTGGGCTGAGGTTGCCTTTTCCCATCTGGACATTTTGAGGACAGCCCCAAGCCATGACCATGAAGACGAACCCGCTGCAGAACTGATGGGCCCCCAACCCCTGGGCAAAGCTTCTGATCTGGAGGTGCTGGGCAGGGATGAGACATGCCTCCCAGGGGCAAGCCTGAGGGGCCACAGGTGGTTATGACAGCTTTGGCTACGGGGTATTTGCTGGCGATTGTCCTGCTGGCTGGCGTCTGTCAGCCAAGGAGATTTGGAGCAAATGATGGTGAGGGTGTTCTGTGCTCAGGGCCACCTCAAGGGGCATGGTGGGACGCAGGGGCAGGGGGTGCTGCACACGTGAGGCACAGGCCAGCCCCCCAGGGCCTACTCTCGGGAGAGCTGGGACTAGCTGTTTCCTCTGAGGGCCCCTTGCATCGGCAGGCGCGAGGCACGGCCCTGGCCCACAGCGGTCAGGTGGCGGGTGTGGAGGGAGCGCCAGGCAGGGGTCACCAGGGCTCTTCTCCTAAATGCCTACTGTGTGCCAGGCAGTGTGCCGAGCGGAAAGGCTTAATGGTGAGCAGACCTCGACTCGGCCCTGACCTTCATGCCGATGCTGGTCTAGGGAGAGAACCGTAATAGATCTTCACACGTGACCGGGACCAGTCAGGGCGGCAGACACAGCCAGGCCTCCGGTCTCAGGCTGCTGAATCTAATAGGGGATCGGATGTCCAGGCTTCATTCTCTAGCTTGTTCTTTGGGCTCTAAAGTCATTAGACACGAGGAGAAATGAGAGGAAATAAGTGAATAGGATCAATGGAAATCCAGTTTGGAAGAGGCCATTACAGTGGTTCATCTTGGAAATCCTTCTGGAGCTGGCTTTCTCCATCTTCTGCTCAGCAATCAAGAAGCCTTAGGTAGAGAGTGAGGAGAGGTGCGAACCCCCAAATTGGACCTCAGGATTGGTCAACAGCTTTTGAAAATGTTAATTAATTTACAGCGAGGACTTAATAGCCAGAGCAACAGAACGATCCCCATTTTAGTATAAATGACCCTCATTGCTAAGTTTAGGAAACAGCGATTATATCAGAAAATTGGGGGTGGACAGTCGCTTTGCCTTCAGAGTCAGGGCTTTCAAAACTGGTTTGCATCAAAATGACTGGCAAGAGTTTAAAACAAAAATGACATTGGGGCGCCTGGATGGCTCAGCGGGTTAAGCGTCCGACTTGGGCTCAGGTCATGATCTTGTGGTTTGCGGGTTCAAGTCCCGCATCGGGCTCTGTGCTGACAGCTCAGAGCCTGGAGCCTGCTTCGCATTCTGTGTCTCCCTCTCTCTCTGACCCTCCCCTGCTCGCGCTCTGCCCCTCCCCCTCAAAAAAATGAACATTAAAATTTTTTTTAAAAAATGTTCTCCCAAGATCTACTAAATCTCAGATCTCTGGGGGCTGAGGGTCCCAAACCAGGTGGCCTGCCAAGGGGTCCCACGGAGAACTGGAGGGAGTGTGGAAAGACACCGACGCCATGAGGGAGCCACCAGCAGAAAACAGCCCATAGCCTGGGTTGCTTGCTGACTCTGGCGAGCTGCG
Organism: Hyaena hyaena; assembly: GCF_003009895.1. Lineage (NCBI taxonomy): Eukaryota > Metazoa > Chordata > Mammalia > Carnivora > Hyaenidae > Hyaena > Hyaena hyaena. Next base: position 2,041,466 of record NW_024080763.1, read on the forward strand.
TTCAGGGCTGTCTTTGGTCCGGCTCAGGTCCTCTTTTCCTTTCTCTCCTCAACTCCTCCCCACCCTGTTCTTGCTGTATCTTGCTGCCCCTTGGGCTGCTCTGTGACTCAGGCTGGGATGGATTTGCTCTCTGGGGGCAGCACCTTCCAGACAAGCCCTGGGAGATGACCCCCCACCTCCACCCCTCCACCCCCATCAGCACCGGTCGTGTTGTGAGTCTGAAGGCTTCCTCTCCGTCCTGCAAAGAAGGGGAAGAAGAAAGGACTGCAGGGCACCACGCCTCCTGCCCCGTCCTGTTTACAAAACTGCTCGGGTGACGGGCTGCACACCCAGGTACTGAGTGCACCTGTCGGAGGACCTGTGTATTTGATAGGCCGTGGCCTCCCTGAAGCCGCAGGCAGGCGCCCTTCCCACCATACGCCCATCAGTCACCGTCGGGCCTGGTGTAGAGAACCTTCCGCTGGGTCAGAGCCTGTGCTGAGCGGTGGTGGGGTGCTGGGGGCAAAGTTTACACTGGACTTGTCACCCGGGAGGGAGGCCGGTGGGCATCAGGCGACATGCATCGAATCTGTGGATGGAGGTGCCTGGGTGGCTCGGTCGGTAAAGCATCTGACTCTTGGTTTTGGCTCAGGTCATGATCTTCTTGTTTGTGAGTTCGTGCAGGAAGTAGTGTCTGAATTGGGCTTTGGAGGTTGAGTAGGGGCTCACAGTAGGAGAAGAACATGACAAGGAGAGGGCATGGGCCCAGCAGGGCCAGTCACATTCAGGGATGCTACCGAGTGTGATGTGCCTGGGCCACGTGTTCAACATCGGGCTTCCTCGATTCCATCCAGTGGCGCGCTTGCCTGGTGGGTGCGGTGGTTGAGCTCTCAGATGGCGCCCAAGGAGTCTTCCATTCAGGTGTTCGTGCCTTTGTGTCGTGCCCTTGGCACTGAACGGGGCGGACCTGTGTGGCGGGAGAACACTGCTAGAGCAACGCCATGTGACTTCCGAGGCTGGGCCATGAAAGCCTTCTGCGGCCTCTGCTTGGTCTCCCGGCTCGCGTACCACGGGCAGGCCAGCCACCATACTGCGAGGACACCCAGACAGCCCTGTGGCGAGGAGCAGATGACGCCACCAGCAGCCGGCACCAATGCACCCGTCGGTGAGTTGGCCACGTGCCAGTGGCTCTTTCAGCCCCCGTCAAGCCTTCGGAGGACTGTGGCCCTCACTGATGTCTGCCCAGTCCCACGAGAAACCCGAAGACAGAACTGCCTGGCCAAGCTGCTTCTGAATTCCCAGTCATAGAAACTGCAAGAAATAGTAAGCCATTATTTCAAGCCACTAAGCTTCAGGGTAATTTGTTACACAGCACTAGATAACTAATACAGTTGATTATTGTGGTTCTTCTAAGCTTCTAGGATGGCTACCAATGATCTTCCAGCCTCTGGGTTCATGCCCTCACATAATGCTCTCCCCTTGAGTGTGGACTGGACACAGTGACTTGTTCTAATGAAGGAATAGGGCACATTCCTTGTCTGTGCCTGATGGGGTGTCACTTTGAGCTTATGTTTCAGAAAGACTCTGGCTTCCGTTATGCTCACCTCTCTTGCTCTCTGAGGAAAGCCAGCGGCCATGTTGGGAGCTGCCCTGTGGAGATGCCCCCAGAGCCGAGAATCGAGGGGTGTCTCCAGCCAACAGGCGGTGAGGAACCGAGACTGTGAGTCCAGCAACTCGTGAGGAGCAGACTCTCGTCAGCAACCGTGTGGGTGACTTGAAATGGCTGCAGCCTCCCAGCAGACTCTGGTTCCAGACTTGTGAGAAACCCTGCACCAGGGTCCCAGATAGCTGCCTCCAAACTCCTGCTGCACGGAAACCGCGAGGTAGTTAATGTTTGCTGTTTCAGAGCTACTGGGTATGGGGGTCATTTGTTACGAAGCAGTGGGTGACTAACACAGTTCTGATGAAGGGCATCGACCTCCCCTCTCCTATCCCAGAGTTGCCGCTTGGCTGTGGTCTGGACTTGGGTCTCAATCAGCCACCCTAACCTGGGTCAGAGAAGGTCGGGGGGCGTTGAGGAGATGGTGGGGATGAGATAGGAGGGGGCACAACTTAACACCTGCCATTTTCTGGAAAACCAAGTCGGCCTCCATAGGACCAGAAGAGGTGAAGACACATGTGAGTGAGACATAGGTTCAAGGCCGGGCTCTACCACCTTGTACAGAGGTACGAGAACTCCTGGGGCTCCACTTCCCAAGGGGCCCTCTTGGAAGAGACGGGAGCCACAGAAAGCCCAAACCGCCAAAGAGCTGATGTGCAGACAAAGCCAGAGGAACTTGGGTGCTGGCTCCTCATGGCAGATCTGTTGTCACAACGTCCTCACAGTGTGGCCGGGTGTCCAGAACAGGGAGGACCTCAGGAGGATGCCCGCTCTTAGGGACCAGAGACCTCGGTTGTGCAATCACTGCCGCTTTTCTGGGGGCTTCTTGAAGGACGCTTCCCCGGGCCTGGTCATCCCCTCATCCACTGAGCCTGAGCCTGAGCTCCGCGCGGCATCTTGCCCGGAATAGCAACGGCTCGCTCAACTTTCTGGAAGTCTCCCTCTCTCTTCCTGCGCCCTGAGGGTCTCTGCCTCGCTTGGGTGTTTATTTCTTGCTCTACGAAGCAATGATTTAATTCTTGCCTGGGATATCATTCAGCCCCAGTTCGCGCTGAAGTGAAACATATTTCAGCACCCAACAATTTCCATATAGATAAAAAAAGAAAAAAAAAGAAGGAAGGAAAACAACCTCAACCCGCATCTTCACAAACTATGCATTTGAAACCTGTTTCTTGAAGATAGATTGCTCCATCAGGCTGCTAAGAGGTTTTTCTTGACTTGTCAACAGTTTTATACCCCCACAAACATTCGTGGCTATAAATTATTCATTGCCCAGTTAGTGGTTAAAAAAAAAAAGGATGCCTGTGGCCGAGGTACATTCTTAATTCTCCCTCTGCTCTTCAGATCCAAGTTGTTTTTTTCCTTCCTGCTGCTGGAAAAGTAGAAATAAATGCAAGTCTCTTGCCGGGGAGGTTCATGGCCATGGCCTAACAAGAAAGCCTTGCTGAGCCCAGTGTGAGCTCGGCCGGGAGGGTGAGGGTAGCCCTGTGCAGCCTGGGGGAAGGCGGGACACTGGGGTAGGAAATAGGTGTGTTTGGGGCTTTTTTCCCCCCCCTTGTTGGCAGGAACTCAGGTTTTCCAAAAAGCAGAGAGGAGGCTTGATTCTATTCTAGGACCCGTGGTTTCAGAGACAGCAGGGAAGGATCTGAGACTTCTGCTCACCTGATGCCACCCTCCCTGGGCGCCTCTGGGGGCGGGGGTCCTGCCAGATAGCGGGACCCTTGTTTTTCTCCGTCGTGCCCACCCTCTCTTGTGGGGCACAGCCTGGGACCTCCCCACGGCTCCGCCTGGCCTATTCCAGCAGGGTCCTCGAGTCTGCCACCACCCGTGGGACTCAGGTAGCGGCAGTGGGGCGGGACTCGGCCTCAGAGCTTGGGGCCGCTGCAGGGCCCTCGGAGCTGGATGGCTTGAAACAACAGAAATCCATCTTCTTTCTGTCCTGGAGATAAGGAGTTGGAAACGAAGGGGTCAGCAAGGCCGCGTTCCCTCCAGCCTCTCCCTCGCCCACCAGGGAGAACCTCCCTCGCCTCCCCCTAGCTCCTGGAGGTGGCCCTCCATCCCTGGCCTGTAGCCGGAGTTTCCGCTTCATCGTCATGTGGCCGTGTCGCGTCCCTGCGTGTCTCTGGGCCCAGCGCTCCCCTTGCAGAGATGCCTGTCCCGTGGGATGAGGGCCTCCTCTCCTCCTCATCTTCATGTCACCTGTTACACCTGCAAAGACCCTATTTCCAAGAAAGGCCACGTTCACAGGGAGCAAGAGTTGGGACTTCCGCATACCTTTCGGAGGGATGCAACTCAGCCCACAACACGGTCGGAGGAGGGAGGGGCCTCCAGCGATCGGGCCCAGAGCAGAGATCGGGAGCGTCAGAAGGGCTAAGAGCTGGCGTCCCGCGGAGGCTCACCGTCCCGCACCACACTCTCGCCCGTCATTATCCTGAACAAGTGTCTGTGTTCACTTGGCCTCAAGGCACAGCGTCCAGGGCCCCTTCTCTGACTCCGGCTCCTCTGCGGGCCTGGAGAGCTGTTCTTTCACACGGGCACGGAGGGAAAATTGGGCTGACGGTGGAGCTGACCCACCTTGAATGGGGACCGGATGTCCCTGAACAGGAGCTGCCTTGGATCTTGTCCAGGGACCTGGTTTGAGAGCACAGGGTCCAGCTGTCTCTGGTGGCAGGAGATGTGGCCTCTTGGGTGTCTCCCTGCCCCACCGCAACCCCCAGTGCCGCCTCCTTCTCCATGTTGCCCCCAGACACTGGGGGTTTGGCCAGGCAAGGCCTGCGAGTGGGTTCCGGGAGGGGTCTGGGGTCCCCTCTCCATCTGGAGAGAACTGGCCAGTGGCATCTCAACAGCCCCGTGCCCTGCTGGGTGAGGCGGTGTCACACGGGAACTGATAATGGGACTGGACATGCAGTGATTTCCCCACCCCCACCCTGTACCCTAACGTGGCGGAAAGGATTGCTCATTTTGTTTTCTAATATTTGGCATAGGGAAGGCTGAAGACGAGGTGCGGCGAAGAGTTCTGGCTTCCAGAGAGGACTTCTTCCAGAGGCTGGGTTTGCATTTTTTTGTTTGTTTTTTTTAAATTATATTTTATTTATTATTTATTTTTTAATTTCTTAATGTTTATTTTCGAGAGAGAGAGAGAGAAAGAGTGCAAGCTGGGGAGGGGCAGAGAGAGGGGGAGACACAGAGTCCAAAGTAAACTCCAGGCTCCAAGCTGTCAACACAGAGCCAGAAGCAGGACTCGAACCCATGAACAGGAGATCATGACCTGAGCCAAAGTCGGGTGCTCAACCGACTGAGCCACCCAGGTGCCTCTAAGCCTGGGTTTGTAAACACCAGTGGAGATTAGGTTTCGTCAAGACCATCCAGCGCCCGGCGTCGTCACCTTCCACTGGCCCAGCCATGGCTACAGGGGGAAGGGGTTCCGTTCCGCAGACAGCAGACCGAAGAGGCAGCGTTGAATGGTCCCAATTCATCGCGTGGGATGTGGCTGCTACTTTCTTCGTTCCTCACCTTTGGTTCAGTTTACGTTTATTCTAAGTGAGACTAAGCTGCCTTTACCGGGAGCCGCTGGGGCTCCTCTGAGCCCAGGCCACCCCGAAGTGTGCCCCTAAGTGTGGCCATGAGGCTGTTTGGAGCACAGGCGGCTGAGGGAATGAAAAGGTGCTCTGTCGGAGCCCTTGGCCCATAACAGTCGAAGAAGCCAGGAACTAAACACCAAGCACTCCACACACAGTATTTTACTCCCTCCTTACCACAGCACACCCACTGCACAGGTGAGGGGACCTTGGCTCCAAGAGACCAAGAGATCTATGTTAGGTCACCTAGATCTAGAAGCTGCCTGAATGGGAGGTTTCTTCTTCAGGCAGGTAGCTTCCGAGTCCCTCTGGTCACATAGTGACGGGTGGTGGCTGAGTCCAAATGATCTTTGGGAAAATGAGGCTCCTTCCCAGGGCTCAGGATCTGAATAGAAGCCCTTGGAGCGGAGGGCTGCCCCCTCCCTGGCCCTCTGGGGGGCTGCAGGCCAGCACATCTACGAGGGGGCCATACTGATGGAGGAAATGCAAACCCCAGGATGGGCTGCTTGCCCATGGGGCACCTGCTGGGGGATTACTCAGAGGAAGAAGACAGAGCAGGCAACAGAGGGAACATGCTCTCCTGGGAGCAGCTGGTGAAATTTCTCATTCAAAGGCCAAGAGTCAAATAAGAGGAGGTCTTCTGAAATGAGGGCTTTTCAGGGAGTATTTGGAAGCATTCTGGAAAATTCCAGACTGTTGTAAAAGCAACAAGAGTGATGAGGGAGCATAAATCAAGCTGACAGCAAAGTACAGGCCTCCCCCACCCCCATAGGTGTGACCTTCCTCGGCACTCCTGGCTGCCCAAGAACAAAGGAAAGGGGGAAACAAATGGTTCACTGATAGAGATCACAGTCACGCAAGACGTGAGTCTCCATTAATTTACAAACATCTTAGTAAAATACAAGGACATTTTATCAATAGTCCAATTTCCAGAAACCTACAGACTCCGTTTCCTGGAGCCCTAATACCAGCCTCCCCTCCACAGTGATGGAGGAACAAGGGTGAGAAGGGAATGGCAAGTGAAATTAAATTTCCTTATAACCTGCAGCCCATTGACAAATACCTGAGGCTAATACAGGGCAGAACATTTCCCCAGGAACCCTCCACTGTCCTCACGGTAATGCCTTGCTAGAGGGAAAACAACCTTGCCTTGAAGGTAGCAAGGCCTCGGGTATCTTGGACGTTCTTGGAGGTCCTCGTTAACACATCAAAGTCCTTCTGGAGGTTTCCCTTCTGCCTTTACCTCCCCAGCTCCATAGCATATAATAATCACCCCACAACCCCAGTGCAGCTCTTTCTGCCCACGGGTCCTGTCCCCGCGCTTTAATAAAATCCCCTTTTTTTTGCACTAAAGACATCTCAAGAATTCTTTCCTGGCCATTGGCTTTGAACCCCCACCATTCCAAAACCCCATCAAATGTAGCAAGATGTCCAAGAAATAAATTATTAATTAATTCCATCATCTTTTCTTAAGACAGGATGTTTTGAAATAATACAGAGAGGACTGTGTAAGTCATTTATCTTCTGTATCTTTGAAGTTTATTTTATTTTTTTAACATTTATTAATTTTTGAGAGACAAAGCGTGAGAGGGGGAGGGGCAGAGAGAGGAGACACAGAATCCGAAGCAGGCTCCAGGCTCTGAGCTGCCAAAATTTATCTTCTGTATCTTTGAAGTTTATCTTATTTTATTGTTAACATTTATGAATTTTTGAGAGACAGAGAGAGACAAAGCATGAGAGGGGGAGGGGCAGAGAGAGGAGACACAGAATCCGAAGCAGGCTCCAGGCTCAAACCCATGAACTGTGAGATCATGACCTGAGCCGAAGTGGGAAGCTTAACCGACTGAGTCACCCAGGCGACCCTTAAAGTTTATTTCATTAAAAAATTTTTTATTCAAGTATAATTAAGATACAGTGTTACATTCATTTCAGGTGTACAATATAACGATTCAACAGATTTAGACATTTCTCGGTGCTCGTTAAAATAAGCGTACTCTAGATCTTTTTTTATTAATAATTTTGTTGAGATGTAATTGACTCATCATATAGTTCATTCATTCGGAGTGCACAACTCGGTGGTTTTTAGTATATTCACCACATTGTGCATCCATCACCACGATCCGTTTTGGAACATTCTTTAACCTCTGAGGGTATGTTCTCATTCTCCCGCAGAGCCCCTCCACCCTGGGAAGGCAGTGGTTTTAGCAAGGTCCTCTTTGTGTCTGTTCCCAATCTCTTTGTTAAATTCTCTGCTTCCTTTGGTAACAGACCCAGCCTATTTCCACTAATCACCGGCTGATTGCTCAATTGTTTTCAAAATGCCCTGGGGTATAAATTGTTCCCTGGTCTGATCCACTTAAGTTCAGGCAGTCTTCCAGGATTGTTTGGAGTCCAGGAAGACACTTCTTGGCTGTCCCTTTCCCTGTTTCTCTCCCACGGAACAGCTAGCTTTTGGTTTAGCTGGTTGCTCTTAATTAAGAGGGGCTGTTGTTTTCAGGAGTGCCCTTAGGCTTGAACTTCCCCACATTCTGTTTTAAATACAGTCGGTTCCCTTGGAAGCTCTTCGGAACTCTCCTTTTGCTGGCAGTGCCTTCTCCCTGGGTGAACTCTGAGCTCCAGCCCTGGGTGCTTCCTGGCTTTCTAGCTTGTCTCTCCCATGGATACTGTGCCTTAGGAGCCCTCTGGGAGGGGGTGGCTGGCAGGAAGGAGGCCTCCAGCTCTCTGCCACACTCACCAGGAATTTAGCCTTTTCCACTTGGAGTTGGAGGACATGAAAATGCTGGTGGCCCATCTTTCCCGGCTGATGGGACAGGGAGCCCTGGCTTCTTGGCCGCACCCACCCAGGGGAAGCTTCTGTCCAGCTGAGCCCGAGAGGGGAGGGAGAGAAATGTGCTTGTGCCTGAAATGTGCTAGATTCTTGCTGCTCTTCTAGAGTTTCAGAAGATTTCCTTGAATAGACATTTCTTCATTTGTCATATGCTCTTAGGACCATTCCCAGAAACATAAAATGGTTGTGTTTTTGTTTTGTTTTTTTTTTTTTTAGAAATAGTTTTTGCCAGATTTGCTTATTTCATTAGGGAGTGGTCCATGGAGTTATTCATACTTTGTCCCAGAAGGGGAAACTGTATTGCTTTATTTTAATAATGAGGGCATCTTTATATTAATGAATTTACCACCAAATAGAGCTTTGATGGTATGTGATGAGTTTCGACACGTCATATTCTAATTTTCTGTTGTATTATTTATTTTCTAAACTCAGTAGGAAGAATATTTTAGTTTTCAAATAGGCTATTGTCTATTGATATCTATGTAGCTATCTATCATCGGTTGATCTGTCTATTCTCTCTTTCTCTCTCTGTGTCTTTCTATCATCTGTCTGTCTGTCTGTCTGTCTATCATCTACCTATCCATTGTTGGTTTTCAGATTTTTTATCATTCCAGTGTAGCTTTTTTTGGATTCTGTGGTTTGGAAATTAGCTTGTATACTTCCTGCTTTTTGTAATTTAAAAAGTTTATCTTTTTGGACATGTATGTAATAACTTTTGTAAATGCTCTATCACCAACCTGAGAAAAAGGTATATTTTCTGCTTGTGTGTCACAAAACTCAGTATCTAGTAGTTTAGCCTTGTTAATCATGTTGTTGGATCCCCAAATGTATGATAGACAATGCTCCCAACAGTAGGAGGTACGGTAGAAGGAACAGAGACGTTGAGAAGCAAACTGGTAGAGCACCTTTGGCTAGCTCGTGGTCATTCCGTGGGAAATGCTACTTGACTCGTCTTCCCAGATGCCCATCCAGGGAGCACAGAGCACAGATTCATAGAACTTTTGGATTAGAAGAGCCGTTGGAGATTTTCCTGCTCTACTTCCTTGTTTTACTAACAAGGAAAATGACTTGCTCAGGGTCACACAGCTGGCAAACTCTGAGGTTGGAAACAGAATCTAGGTCCATGGAGTCTAGTAAGGGCATGGGGGTCTCTGGTTTTGCCCTGCGTCTGGCGTGTTGTATTCTATTTCAGTCTTTACTCTTGTTACTGAGACAGTTAGTGCCTTAAGAAGAAAAAAAGTCCTCTACGGTTATTTGTAGGTACTTTTATTTCTTTAAAAAATGTTTTTTAATGTTTATTTATTGTTGAGAGAGATGGGGGCAGAGAGCAAGCAGGGGAGGGGCAGAGAGAGAGAGGGAGATTCAGAATCGAAGCAGGCTCCAGGCTCCAAGCTGTCAGCACAGAGCCCGATGTGGGGCTCAAACTCATTAACCATGAGATCATGACTAGAACTGAAGTCGAACGCTTAACCAACTGAGCCACCCAGGCGCCCCTTGCGCCTCCTTTTTAAATATATTTATTTATTTAGAGAGAGAGAGCACAAGCAGGGGAGGGGTAGAGAGAGGGAGGGAGAGAGAGAATCCCAAGCAAGCTCTGTGCTGTCAGCCCAGAGCTCACTGCAGAGCTTGAACCCACAAACCGTGAGATCATGACCTGAGCTGAAATCAAGAGTTGGATGCTTAACCGGCAGAGCCACTCAGGCATGCCTATTTGTAGGTACTTTACAATGTGCAAGGCATACTTTTATGTGCCTCATCTACTTTAATCTTCACAGTCCAGTGATGTTTAAGGCAGTGCTGGTACCCCAGTCCTGTGGTGAAGAACTCCGGGCTTGGAGACTGGCAGTCCCTGTCAGTACTGGGGTCTTCTTCTGCCATTCCCCCCCCCCCCCGCTGCCACCTAACCCAAGGCTGTGCCTTTAATCACAGGGCCCTGGGGTCAAGTTCCACCTCGGCTCAGAGCCAATGCTCAGACTCTTTCACTTCCCAAGTGGTTCTTTTGGGGTAAAATTGTAACATCCTGTAGGATTTTTCTGTCCTCTCTTGGAGCCATGCCCCGGATAGCTGGTGGGGGTTCGTGAACGCAGTGCTAGGTCTGGGAAATTATTATTTTAAAAATATCACTCTACTTTCTGCACCTGCGGTCCCTAGGTTATAATTGACTGGGTGTACGCTGGAAGCATTTCTCTGCTTATCTTCTGGGACCCTCCTAGCACATTCAATGCCTTTATTCTCCTCCCTGTGCAGGGGCACTTAGACAGCCGTGTCTCAGCTGCGCCCTTCCCCCGGCCCCCCAACCCAGCCTCATGCTGCTATTGAATGGCCTTTCTTGTTCTCATCTGGGAGTTTTGGACCACCTAAATAGGCTGCGCAGTGATCGGAGGCTCCTAACCGCCTCTCCTCAAATAAATGGCCTCAAACAATAGTTGCTATGTAGGGTTGCATTGATCATCTATTGCTGAGTAACAAATTACCCCCAAATCTAGTGGTTTGAAACAGCAATGCACACTTACTGACTCAAACAGTGTCTGCGGGTCAGGAATTTGGGAGCGGCTGAACTGAGTGCTTCTGGCTCGAGGTCTCCCATTAGGGTGCATTCAGACGTCCCCTAGCGCTGCTGTCATTTGAAGTTTGGTTCGAGGGTGGAGGATCGATTTCAAGGGGGCTCCACACACGTGGCTGGTAGGCTGGCGCTGCAGTTCCTTCCGTGGAGAGGTCCACGGGGCTGCCTGAGCATCCTCACAACATGGCGTCCGGCTTCCCTCAGAGCAAGTGAGGCGGAGAGAGAGAAGTCAGAAGCTCCATGTCTCCTGTGACCTGGACTTGGATGCCACACCAGCCATTTCTGCAGCACGCCAACTGGTTACATTTCCGCACTATTTCTATTCAGCGGGGAGGCGAAGGACTCCGCAAGGCTGTGAATCACCTTGGTGACAACCACCAGGGGCCGTTTGGAGGCTGCCTACCACAGGGTGCGCCAAACACCAGAGCCCGTGCTAGCTGCTTTATATAGATTTCTCCTCCCCACAGCTCTGTGAGGCAAGCTTCATTGCCCTCTTTACAGGAAGGAAACAAAGAGATGGGGTCATTTCCCTCTTGATGCTCCATGAAGATTTGGACCATGTTGATCTGAGCTTCAGGCCATAGCTTATGCATAAGCTCCTTGCTTGTACCAGCTCTTGGTGTCTTTTATGCCTTGTGTCTTCCAGCTCGTTTCGTGCTCTGCTCAGCTGCTCCCCGAGAGACTCAGAAGCTCCATGTGGGGACAGCTGGGCTCTTGGACTGGAACACAGGACCGAGCCAGCAGCCAAGAGTGGCCTCCACTTGAGCTCAGGCCGGATCAACAGAAATATGGTGTCCAGAATCTAAGATATAGGATCAGGGAGGCCACTGCAAGAAGTCTGCGATGCTGGAACGTTTTTAGGAGGGACAATCCCAGGGCAGCTGTGGGACTGGGGCTACTTAGGAAAAATCCTAGGAAAAAACAACCAGGAGACTTTGAGATGGAAGGTGGAGGCTATGGGGAGGCGCCTGGGTGGCTCAGCAGGTTAGGCGTCTGACTCTTGATTTCGGCTTAGGTCATGGTCTTGCAGTTCACAAGATCGGTTTATGAGATTGAGCCCCGCGTTGTGCTCTGCGCTGACAGTGTGGAGCTTGCTTGGGATTCTCTTCTTCTCTTTCTCTGCCCCTGTCCCTGGCCTGCTTGCTCATGCACGTGCTTGCTCTCTCTCAAAATACATAAATGAATAAGCTTAAAAAAAGAAGAAGAAGCTGGAAGTTGTGGTGACATTTACGCACTTCCATGTATGGCCTGCGGCAGGGAGGGCCCTGTAGGTGACTGCCAATCCCATACTGTTTCTCCAAGACGCTGACTTCACCTCTTACAGCCTATGCCCCTGAAAGCAATCAAAGACGCTCATTCTCACATGCAGATGTCACACGTCGTGCACCTGCTCAGCTACCTTAGGCTTTGCGCGGAGACTGTGATGGCAGACTTGGCCATCAAGGCCCAGCTTCATCTCGTGCTGCGGGACTTGCTGCCTGTGCTCCCCCCATACCCACTGTTCTTTTCCTTCTGCAAACCACCCCTGCTCACCCACGTGCATGGACGCACATGTGCATAATAAACACGCTCACGCACAAAAGCATGACCACACCCGCCACATACATGGACGCACACCCATCCACAAAACATACGGACACACAGGAACATGCCCCCACACTGAGACACACGAATACACAGACACACACACAGATACACTCACCCATAGGAACATGTCCATACTCCCCCCCCCACGTATACACAGTCACACAAGCATGCTCACACCCATGTATCCAGAAGCTCACATTCACATGTACATGAACACACTGACACACAAGGACATTGTGTCCATGCTCACACTCACACGAGCACACAGAGACACACATACACGCACTCTCATATTCAAAGATATGTGCTCACGCACATTTACATGGAGTCAAATACTTCACATACTCATTCTGTGCACATCTATATGTTCACGTGAACATGAGTCATACTTGTTTGCACACACACGCAAACACACACACACACTCTCACACACAGACCCTACCTTTGTCTAAGTCACACCTGCTCATTCTTCAGCTTGAGCCAAATTCTCAGGGGAGCCTTACTGACGGTCCAGATAAAGTTCGACCTGTCAGTGTGGGTGCTGTCCTAGGTGCTGACCTAGGTGTTACCACTTGCAGTTACTTGTCAGAGGACCGTTCCCCCCCAGACGTGCACTGCGGCTGGATCTGCTAGGACAGATCGAGGGTGTCTAGGGCAGTGCATGGGCGAGCGGTGGAGGAGTGTGGGCTGTGTTCTACACGTGGCACTTGTTGAGGGTGACGTGGGGAGAGCTCAGACGTCAAAGTTGGGGGACAGATGACGCCTTGATCTCTCTGAAGCCCAACGGCCTCTGACTGGACCACAGACTCCCTGTTTTCTGGGATGCAAAGTCCTGTTTCGGGAAGTCACTCGGGAATGATCTTCGTCTGCCATCCTCAGAATCACTCTGAAATTCCTGCTATGCAGCCCGCTGCCGTGGAAACCGAGAATACCCGTCTCCTCCACTGTCTGCTGCTTTTTCTCACCAGTGACACGTGTTGGGTCTGCCACGTGCCAGGCGCTGTGTCTCTGTCTTCAGGTCTGGGCAGGGGCTTCCCAAGGGCCCCCCATGGCCTCAGGCTGGCATCTCCCTCCCAGGGGCTGCTATTTACCCATCCCTCTGGTCTTTCTGTTTAGGCCCCAAAATGCAAGGCAGGCCCTCCCCTTGGTTCACGAGCAGACAAGATGCACTGGGCCAGGGGCTGCTGGTGGGGCAGAACGGGGGCAGGTGGGCTGTCCCGGGCCCTCCCTGGTGCCTGTGGAGGACAGAGTTCACAAATCTGAAAGAAGTGAGGCTGCAGTCTTCTCTGTCTGTGGATTCCAAAAGAAGCGTCTTGGAATACCAACTTCCCCTCTCCCTGGGCCGTGTGAGCCCCTGTGTAAGCTTCCGTATTTAAATCGTACAGTTGTGGAGACAGCTTCCAGGAGACAGGGATCTCTGAGAAAGTCAACGTGGTTTGACGGACAACACAATTCCAAAGCAGAGAATGGTTTCCTAGGGCTTTAAAGAATCAGAACTCAGTCCTGGTTTTGGCTCCTACCTCGATGTAACCCACTGCTTAATCTCCATGGGCCTCAGTTTCCTAATCTCTAAAATGGGCCAATAAGCCCATCTTTAGAGAGAAGTATATGAAGCGGCACATCTGAAAACTCTCTGCGCAGAGGTGGTGAGCCCCCCCCCCCCCCCACTGAGTCCGGTCTTTGGCTTTCCCGCCCCTCCCTCGTGTGGCTGAGGATGTGTGAGGCTTTTGGACACCCTTCCCCCCCATCATTTCCCAACAGGGCTCCACCTGTCACATTCTTACCGAGGACGCATCCTAAACAGACTCACTACGCCATCAGGAGGCCGGCCAGTGAGGAGGCGGTGAAGGCCTGGGGCTGGCACTGAGTCCCAGAAAGGGGGTTTGAAGTCTCAATGTCCCAACCCATATATGGGATGATGGCTCATGTAACCTTCTCCAGAGCAGAGCTGTGTTCCCTGAGGGGATGGATGGCTGCCCCTGGAGCTCACAGGGAGGGCCCCCTTCTCCTCCTCCCGGCTTGGCTCTCTGGAGGTGGGGTCCTTGCTGCACTGGCTCCCCTAAATGCTTGCTCTTTGGGGCTGACTCCAGAAACTCTGGCACATTATTGATAAGGTGGTCCTTCTCGATGTTTCCTCTGTGAGTGGGAAGTTGCCGGAGGATGCCCGGTGGAGAGTTACCAGTTTACTGGGCAGTTTGAACTGGGCAGTGTGGCCTTTGAAGGTGATTGCGCATTGTGCACCCATTAGGTTTAGGAAACAAGCCAGAAAGGGCTGAAGGCGCAGACGGACCTGTACCAGGGCCAGTGAGATGGGACCTCTCCTGTCTGTCGCTCAGCCTTAGGGTCCGCCACCTTCCCGGAGTGGGCCTGGCCTCCCCCATCTCCTCCCGTCCCTGCCTGCTCTCCCCGGCTTAGACGGCATCACGCTGGGCCTGGATGTCTGCAGCTGCCCATCCTGTCTCCTGCTCAGTCCCTCCTGGCTTCATAGGCAACCCCATGCACCATCCTAATGCCACCCTCTTCCTTGCCTGGGAACCATTCATAGCTCCCCGCTGACCTCCAGGGAAGTCTGAGTTCCCGGCCTGCAGTGCAGAGTCTGCTGCTTGCCCAGTCTACCTTTCTCGTGTTCTTTTGCACACCTTTCCTTCGTGCCGGGGATAGTCCGCTGATGGGAGCGCCTCCATCCTTAGGCAGTGCCCAGGGGGGCAGGAATGGGGTGGCCCATACCCCAGTGACAGAAAGGCCACCAGGAGAGCCAGGGCCGACCACAGGAGCGCCACCCAGGAGATAAGCCCACCCAGGTGAGCCACACGTTGTCCTTCCCACCTGGGCTTCTCCTTGTTGACCCTGTGCGGCTTTGGTGTGGGAAGAGACCCTGCACATAAGGCTCAGGGCTCTGAGCCTTCAGGCAAGTTACTTAACCCTGTGAGCCTCACTTTTCTCATCTGTAAAATGGGATTGATAAAAATACCCATCTTACAGTCATGAGGATTGAACGGGATCATCATTAGAAGCATTGGACACATTGCCTGTTCGTGTCAGTGCTCAGGAAATGATGGCTGTTATTTGCGGTATTTTTGTGCCCGTTAATCAGTGGCCCCTTGTTGGCATCTGATCCCCTAAGAGGGAGCCCCAGGGGTGCTTGCTATGGAGCATCAAGCGTCTGTTTGGGGCCTCCCTCAAGAGGCTGCTGAGCCTCGGGGAAACTGCCCAGCAGCCCCACATGTGGGGTGACAGAGGAGGAGCCACCAGGCCCCTGAGATCACAGAGGGGTAGGACATGGGTCCAGGCTCCAGTGTTTGGAAGGGCTTCTGGAATCAGCCAATAGGGTCTGGACGGGGGGAAGAAGGTGAGAGTGCAGGGAAGGAGGGCAGCCAATTTCCCTTAGTTCTCAATCCTCTGTGCTCTTGACCATCCCAGGGGACCAGCCACCCTACAATGATCTGTTGTGAATAGAGATGGGAACATCCTTGGCCCTGTACCGGGGCAGGGTGGGGGAGGGGCGGAGTGGGGATGGTGAAGAAGAGGCAGAAGCAGACTCTACGGGGTCCCCAGTGCTTGATCCCCCTGCTTTCTGGAAGGGGGGCTGGGTCACATCTGTGTGACTCAGTGTGTGGCCCGAGGACCTCGCCAGGCATGGGCTATTAATGATCTAGGAAGCACAAAACTGTAGAGCCGGCATTTAGATACATGACAGCCATTTGAAAGAGTAATGATCTGTTGAGCATAATAATATGATCTATAATATTATTATCACGAAAGATGATAATAAAAAAAGTTGGCTTGTGTTTCGTATCCACTTTTCCATGTCATTTGTCTAGTAAGTTATTTTTTTTATCCTATTTTACAAAAGTATCAATCCATGATGGGTTGGAAGTTGAGAAGCAAAATCCACACTAGTTTATCACTGTCATGATTCAAGTGCTGGGACCGGGTGCTTCCTGGAATTTCCCCTCATGCTGAGTCTAGGGCCCTTCGAGGGGGGTGCAGCGACCTTGGGCCCTGACCCCTGGGAATAATTGCCGTGAGAAAAAGATGCACGGCTGACGTGTTGGCCCTGAGCCTGGCTCTGAGGCCTGACCCTGGCCTCCTCGCCTTGTCTGCAAAGTAGAGCCTTTATGTATATCATGTTGTACCTAGAAGCTCCTGTTCTTATTTAAATGTTTGGTACTTTGTTCATCAAGTTTTTGTTTGTTTTGTTTTGCATTCATTTTGATTATTTAGAATAACATTACATTAAGATATTATTTTTCGTGATTAGAGTTTTTGGTACCACTTACATTTTGCATCCCAGGTCCATGCCCTGAGTGGAACCCAGGGGCTCCGGGGTCACCCAGTCCGAGGCCCCAGTGCCGGAGGGGAGCTGACAGCCAGAGCAAACCAGTAAAGACTCTCAGAGGTGGGGCACCTGGGTGGCTCAGTTGGTTAAGCATCTGACTCTTGATTTGGGCTCAGGTCAGGATCTCACAGTTCGTGGGATGGAGCCCCACGTTGGGCTCTATGCTGACAGCATGGAGCCTGCTTGGGATTCTCTCTCTCAGTCTCTGCCCCTCCCCCACTCATGCTTGCTCTCTCTTTCTTCCAAAAAAAAAAAAAACATAAAAAACCTTCCAGAGGCTTATGAAGAGCTCTTCAATGGGACCAAGGCAGGCGTATTGTACATGCTGGGGGTAGGCCCCAGCGGTTAGAAGAGGAAGTGAAATAGTGAAAAGGCTCTGACTGAATATTAACATTTACCTATGACCCTCCACGGGCTCATGTTCTGAGAAGCTCATTCTAGTTGATAAAATCTTAAAAACTGACAGGGCCTTGCTGACAAGTCGGCTGAGTATGTCATGGATGGAATGTTCTCTCAACTCACCCACCTGGCCGTTCTGTTCCCTCCCTTCACCTTTTCCTGTCAAGACTGACTTTATGGGAGAGACACCTGCTGGTGTTCACACACGAAGAAGGGGTGCCCTCTCCTCAACACAGAAGGAAGTTCTGGAAAGTCCTTTCAGGAATGTGGAGGGGTGTTTACCCATTGATGATTTATCTACCTTGATGTGGTTCTGTAGAGGCCTGATCCATAAGGCGACCTCACAGACAGCAGCGCTTTTTGAGAAGGAAAATGTTAAATACTTTAATAATGTTTTCTACACAGGCCACTGTAACAGAGCACCGTAGCCCGGGGCGTGAACCACAGGTATCTGTTTCCAAACGCAGGGTGCCGGCCCGGCTGCCCCCCAGCAAATGCTCTCTTCCGGGCTTCTGGCTCTGTCTTCCTTGGAGGAGAGAGAGCTCTGGCTTCACCTCATAAAAGAAAGACAGTCCCGTAATGGGGCCCCACTCATACGATCTCATCTACCCCTAATTATCTCCCTTCGGCCCCACCTCCAAATATCATCCCATTGGAGGTTAGGGCTTCAACACACGGTGGGGGGGGGGACACCTCCAGTCCATGGCAGCCTTCAGTCATCGGCTTTAGAGGGGAGGATTTGTCCCCACCGATTTTCTGTTTGTGTTTCAGCTTGTGAGGCTGGCACTGTGGCTACTGACATTTAGGAGAGCTCCTTAGGGTTTCCTCTGGCCAGTGTTTTGGTTTGGGGGCAAACTAGTCTCAGATACTGAAACTCAGGGCCCAGTGACAATGGTTTCTTTACCATAGCTCTTCCACCAAACCTGAACCCCAATTCTTGGCAGGTGGCTGGGTGCATGCGCTCTGGCGTGGAGGGTGTCCGACAGCCACGCTGTGGAAGGAGCCAGGGGCCCCACCACCCCACAGTCTCTTGCTTCTGTGAGCTGTGACTCACATGTTTTATTTTCCAAGTATGAAGGGATGTTGGCATTCGGGTTCCTGGGGCTGTCGAGCTGGCCGTGTCGGCTCACCTGTGGACTGGGACTTACATAGTGCACAGGGAAGTGGTCCCATGATGTCTGCCGACCGTGGGTTCACTTGGGGAGGGGTCATTCATCCACTGGGCCCCAGACTCTTTGCCCTGGTTGAGCTCCTTCTGTCATATTGTCTCTAGAACATTCCCACTTGTTCTCCAAGAAAATGTCCCTAGAACAAAAAGGTGGAAATAAATAAATATGAAACTTTCACCAGTTCTTCATTATTTGACTACAGTTTTTACAGTTACCCATGCTCTTGAAGTTATTCATGTCTTTTATGTCTGTGTAGTGGACCCCCACCTCGGTGTCCTGTGATGTGACCTTTGCAGCTATACATGGGTTATGATGGTAGTATTTACACAGAGAATTTGGGCCTTCCTCCACAACCCACCCTTCAGAGATGAGAGCCTGCCGTTACCCATTTACCTGCACACCACTGGAAAGAGGACTAAAAATGAGCTCAAGGTTTTTGGTCTAAGGAACTGAAAGAATGGAGTCCCCATTGCTAGGAAAAGTGTAGCAAGAGGCGGTGTGGGGTGGAAATCAGTCGTTTGGTTTGAACGTTTTCCGTGTGACCTGAAAATCATGCATCTCGTTGGAATCGTTAAGCAGGCAGTTGGATATATAAGTCTGGCATTCGGCAGAGAGGTCTTAGGTGAAGATCAATATTCGAGAGTGATCAACATTTGCATGACAGTCAGTGCCAGAGGTGAGAAGAGATCAAGACAGTGCGTGAGATGGAGGAACACGGTCCCGGGGCCGTGCCTGGGGTCCTCTAACATTTACAGATCAGAGTGAAGCCCAGCTACCAGCAGAGGAAACCAGGAAGAATGACCGATGGCATCCAAACAGAAGCAGGAGGGTGTGATGTGCCCAAGAAGCCAAGTGAAGACAGGACTTCCAAAAGGGGGAAGCGCTCAACCGTGTCAACTGCTAAGAGGTTAAATAAGACAATGACCGGGAATTGGTCATCGCATCGGGCAGTGGAGAGCTGCTGATGACCTTGAAAAGAGTCAAGGGGGTGGTGGAAAGAAAGCCTGGCTGGCGTGGGTTCAAGAGAAGATGGGAGGGAAAGAGGTAAGAAGAGAAAGGGGAGACAAGTCTTTTCAGAATGTTGAAAGAGAAGCCGAGGATTGACATTGTCCCTGGAGAGGCGTGTGAGTGCAAGTGAGTGGAGGTTCCCTTTCCTTACTTTTAGATGAGGTATGCTTGGGCACACTCGGATAACGACGGCAATAATCCGATGGCGAGAGGGAAATGGATGGTACAGAAGAGAAGAGACAATCGCGAGAACGATGTGCTTGCGTAGTTGAGAAAGAATGGAACTCAGAGCGTAAGTGGAAGGCTTGGCTTTAGGTGGGAGCATGGACCAAAAAAAATGTCCTTAGAGTCTCAAAAGCCCCGGGGATGCTGAAGCCGGGACTCCCCGCCCCCCCCCCCCCCACCATCTGAGTGAGCAGGAAGTCTGCAACTTGCAGATGGAGTGACAGGCCTTCTGTTGGCCACAGCTGCCACCTGGCTGGGCCCCCTTCTTGTTTCCAGCTCAGGTTTCATTTGATTTCGGAGGGTGCAGGGCTGGGTATCGGCCCCCACCGTCCTGGGGGTCGGGGAGAGTCATTCTGCAGCCAGGCCAGCCTGCCCTGTGGAGAGTCTCACCCGGGAGGCCTGGGGCTGTGTCTGTGTCACCCAGGTGGGGAGGTTTTGGGAAACACTGGGGATTCCCCAGATGGGCTGCCCACCTGCGTCCGCGGGGTCCTGCCCCGGATCCTACCCCAGGCCAAGAGAATCGGAACCAGGGGCGCCTGGGGGGCTCTCACTTAAGCATCAGACTTGGGCTCAGGTCATGATTTCGCGGTTGATGAGTTCGAGCTCCGCGTCGGTCTCCGTGCTGACAGCTCAGAGCCTGGAGCTGCTTCAGATTCTGTGTCTCCCTCTCTCTCTCTGCCCCTCCCCCGCTCATGCGCTCTCTCTCTCTCTCTCTCTCTCTCTCTCTGAAAAATAAGAAATGAACACTAAAAATTTTTTGAAAAAAAAAAATCACACAGAACTGCCCTGAGGAAACCTGTTTTTCGAGAATGTGCCAGGTGATTGAAATAATAATAATAATAATAATAATAATAATAATAATGGTTTTGTTCCTTTTATAAAAGATACACTCTAACTATAAGGAGCTCAAATCACACAGAAAATTCGAGAAAGAAAGACAAAAGTCATTCCCCACCGTACCGTCTAGGAGCAGGCATCGTTAGCTTTAGGCAGGCGGGAGCCCCACGTTTCTGTGAGCGTCGATGCTGGCACAAGAAGGCAGGATGGACAGGCAAGGCCGCCACACGTCCCGAGGCCCCCGTTAGGCCCCCGTGGCGCAGGGGACGCTGTCCGGGACCCACACACCCTGACTGAGCGGGGCCGGCGAACACTCACACGGCAGGAGACGAGTGGCGGGTGTCGGGGGCCCGACTGTATGAACACAGGCAAGTGCACACATTTGCGTTCTTCTCTCTCCTTCCCTCCCTCTGTCCTGGAGCCAGACTCTGCCACCACCTCACTAAGCCATGAGGCGCCCGTCCTTGGGGGAGCGGAGCTCTGTTGCCGGTGAGCCTGGGGGGCCGTGCAGGTAGGGGAGTCCGATGGGGCCTAAATTGGTGGATGAGCCGGCCTGAGTGGAGGGTCTGGGCTTGACGGCGCAGGGAGGCTTTGGCCGAGAAAGCCGCTTGAAGCTGCAGTGGGACCTGAGGAGAAACCAGGGCTCAGGTGTCGGTGGCTCTGAGGTCGCGTATGGGGTCATCTTTATGAACTTGAACGGTAGCCTCGGTCTCTCATCTAGACACGACAGGCAGAGGTCCCACTCTTCGCTAAGGACGCTGATGTCCAGTAGGTACTGCTCCCCGTCTGGGGCAGGGGGCTGGTGTGCTCAGTCACCGGGCTCAAAAGAAAGCCAGGGCGCCTGGGTGGCTCAGTCGGTTAAGCGTCTGACTTTGGCTCAGGTCATGGATCTCGGGGTCCGTGAGTTCGAGCCCCCTGTCGGGCTCTGTGCAGACAGCTCAGAGCCTGGAGCCGACAGTTCAGAGCCTGCAACCTGCTTCAGATTCTGTGTCTTCCTCTCTCCCCGCCCCTTCCCTGTTCATGCGCTGTCTCTCTCTGTCTGAAAGATGAATAAACCTTAAAAAAAAGAAAAAAAGAAAGAAAGGAAGGAAGGAAGGAAGGAAGGAAGGAAGGAAGGAAGGAAGGAAGGAAGCCGAGCCTCTGATTAATGAGTCTGGGGTGAGGGAGAGTTTACGTGAGGCCGACTCAGGACCTCGGGGAGACCCACCCACGCCACGGCCAGCCTGGGCTGCGGGCTGCAGGGGGTGCCCCGCCTGGGTGGCAGAGGTGAGAGGGAGTCAGTGGGGGGCTGGGGAGGTGCGGGCAGGCGAGGAGGGGGGCCAGGCAGAATGGAGGCCAGGGGTGCCGTGAGCAGGATTTTCAGCAGAAGGGGGAGGCAGGGGGGTGGATGTGAACCCTAGGCCTCATGGGAAGGGGTGAGAGAGGAGAGGCAGGCTGCCACACCTCTGCCATTAGTGTCTCCTCCGGCCTGCCCTGCACCGACATCCCCAGGGCCACCACCTACCAACCTTTTGCCGCGGGTTTCGGATCCGGCACGTCCAGCCCGAGCCAGGAGCTGGCGGGTGGTTTTCGCGTCCCAGCTCCTGGGGAAGGTCACAGCCTCTCAGGGTCTCAGCCTCCTAGGTTGCAGACTAGGGGTGATGACGCTGCTGATGGAGAGGAGGGTGGGGACCTGCCTGCGAGGGAGGCTGTGATGACCAAAGAGCATAAGTCAGAGAGCCCCAAAGAGCAGGTCTAAGGAACATAAAAGCAGCCAAACTTTTGAAACCCGAGATGGTGATCATTCTAGAACCGGGGCACCAATAAGCTAACTGCCCAGGGGAGGGTCCTCGGCTCCCGTGGGCGGTCCCGCCACACAGGTGTGCCAGGGCTGACAAGACACAACGGCTGGCCTGGGCTCCGCCTGCAACGCAGAGGCTGAGGAGACGGAGGGTTTTTCACGGGGCTCTCACCCCCGGCTGCCTGGCCACCACCTTGCGCCAAGTCACTGGCAGACTGGTGCTTCCCCCGAGGAAACCGAGTCCAGATTCCAAAACATGTCACAACCAGACTCTCCAGTTCCTCTTTCTCTCTAAAGTGGAAGAACGTAACGCTAAGCCGGCTGGATAAAACCCCGCAGGAGCAGAGGACGCAGACCACCAGCCGCCCCTCTGAAGGGATGGGGCAATTTCCTAAGTGCTTGAGTTCTCAGGAACTTGGGGTTCCCAAGGTCACCAGTTATTCACGAACGAGGGCAAAATCAGTACCACTGAGAAATCATCTGTCCACAGGAGGTTCGTGGGGACAGTTCCTTCTGCGGGCTTCCCCCGTCCCCTGCCAGGCACCCTGCTGGGCAAGCACTTCCCTGTTTCCCATTTCGAGGTGGCCTCCTTTCCCGGCTGTTCGTGCCACGGTGCCCACTGCGGGCCCACTGTCCGGAGCCACCAAGGCCTTCCTGCCTTCTGCCTCTCCCCTGTGACTGTCCCTCTGCCCCATCGGTGTCCCAGGCACCCCTGCTCACCCGCCACCCGGGCAGAGTGTCCCCCGAGGGTCCCAAATTTCGAGGCCAGTACCCAGCAGGAGATGGCCGAGGCTGTTGATGGCCGGAGGAGGCCCTGGCTGGGGACTTCTTCCCAGAGGCTCGGGGCACCCACCATCTCTGCACTTGGGTTGCCCTTGCACACGCTGCTGGCAAAGTTCTGCTGAGCCTCGGGCTACTCCAATCCAGCTGTTCCCTCTGACGGGTGTGGGCCTGGTGCCATTTCCTCCAAACCAACACCTGGAACAAATGGGAGCAATCAACCATGAACAACGTGAGGTGACACGTCAGTGGCCCACCCACCGCGGGTGGGTGATCCTGCTGGAGGCTCTGATCAGAGCTTCCCAACAGTGGTGCCATTCAACCTCTCAGCCCACGGTGA
This sequence comes from Hyaena hyaena, assembly GCF_003009895.1. Classification (NCBI taxonomy): domain Eukaryota; kingdom Metazoa; phylum Chordata; class Mammalia; order Carnivora; family Hyaenidae; genus Hyaena; species Hyaena hyaena. Next base: position 2,064,537 of record NW_024080763.1, read on the forward strand.
GGCTGGGGTGGGGGCGCATAGGCGACGAAGCCCCCAGGCCAGAAGGATGGAGCCAAGAGGCCTCGGTCAACCACCGAAAGGGCAGAGATGGTATCTTCTTCTACCCAAGCCGGAGTATTAGTGTCCTAGGCCTGCAGCGACAAAGTACAAAAACGTGGTGACTTAGCCAATGGAAAGGTACTTTCCCACAGTTCCGGAAGCCAGAAGTCCAAGATGTGAGTGTCAGCAGGGCGGGGCTCCATCTGGAGGCTCTAGGAGAGGGTCCTTCCTTGCCTCTTCCGGCCCCTGGTGGCTGCTGGCATCCCTTGGCTGGTGGCCACATCGCTCCCATTGCTGCCTCTGTTCTCACACAGCCTCCTCTGTGTGCCTCCTCTTCTGTGTCCTATAAGGACACTTGTCATTAGATTTAGGGTCGCTCCTAATGGAGAATGATCTCATCTTGAGACCCTTGAATAGGATCTTCAGAGACCCTTTTTCTAAATAAGGTGACAATGACAGGTGCTGGGAAAAGGTTTGTCTTTCTGGGGTCACCATTCAACTCCACACAGCTGTGCCAGGAAAAGCGTGTCCAGGAGCCTGGAGTAGAGCAGCAGGGCCCTGCCCAGCCTCGAGAGGTGTGACGGGCTGGGTGTGCATGTCCTCCCCTCCCCCCGCCCCCCATACCCATGAGTTGAAGTCCTAACCCTCAGAGGTGTCGGTGTTGGGAGGTGGGGCCTTCAGAAGGTGATCAGGTCACGAAGGAAGAAACCTCAGGAGTGGTAGGTATCATTGCCCTTTTCACAGAGACCCCCGCAGAGCGCCCTCATCCCTCAACCCTGAGTGAGGACACAGCAAGGAGCCTGCGACCCAGACAAGGGCCCTCGCTTGACCGTGTGGGCTCCCTGATCTTGGACTCCCAACCTCCAGAAGCGCAAGAAGTAAATTTCAGTTGTTTGTCAGCCACCCAGTCTATGGTGTTTTATCATAGCAACGGGAGCAGAGACGAGAAGTTTCTCGGACCAAGGCTCTACCACTGTGTATGCCTCAAACCAACTGCCTAAGCCTGGTGTGGGCGTAGGAGAGCTTCGGTTGCTGAACAACGGGGTGCTGGGAGGGGGTGTGTCTGGGGAGCGCATGGGCGCCCTGGGCCCCACTCTCCACCCCGAGTCCCATGTACCTCTTTCACCTGGATGCTCATCGACGTCCTGTATCATATCCTTTACTATACACCCAACTGGTCGGTGTAGGTGTTTCCTTGAGTCCTGGGAGCTGTCCCAGCAAACAATGGAGCCCGCGGAGGAGGGGGCGGGACCGGGAGTCAGAAGTGCAGGTGGCGTGGAGACCTGAGAAGGGGATCTGAAGCGGGCCCTCCACTCGCAGGGTCTGTGCCGACTCCAGTTAGTGTGAGAATTGGATCAAATCCCAGGACACCCCAGCTGGTGTCCCAGAGAAGGGCTAGGCGAGTGGAAAACCCACATCTGGTGTCAGAAGTTGTTGCGGGTGTGGGAACGAAGGAGAAACACGGAAGTGTTTTTTCCGATCTAGGAGGCCAGGAAAAGGGGCCTCGCGTCCTGTGTCTGGAAACATAGGAAGCCATAGAGCTCAGCCTGGGGACGTCCGGTTCGGCCTGGACACCTCCTCTCTGCAGCCCAGGGGGCTTCCCGGGCAACAGCCTCCAGGTGCCCATCGGAGGGGGCTGGTGGGGGGGATGTCTGCCTGGGAAGCTGAGTTCAGGGGGAGGGGGGGCATGCAAGCCTGAGTTCTGCCCGGCCTTCCATCCTACCACACTTTCAAGATGCCTGCTAAGTGCGCAGAGGTGCATAAGTGGGGGTTGGCTGGTCCGCTGCAGGGACAGCCCTGGGAGATGAGCACTGGCCCCAGGCCCCTGAGTTGAGCCAAATGGACAATGGCCATGTGAGGAAAAGGCTCACTCCCCCGAGGAAGGGGACCTTGGCGGGTCAGAGGAGTGTGAAGGCTGGGGAAGCTGTCCGTTAGCAGGGCGGGGAGCAAAGGCCTATCGAGGGGCTTTGGTGGGCTGAGGAGGGAGCGCAGGAGAGGCCCCCAGCTCACCTTCTGCTGTGCGGTAGAGATGGGGGCAAATTCTAGGCCAGGCCTTGGGGCAGGAATGGAGCGGCGGGGCTCACGGTGGCCCCTGTACCTCAGCAAGCAGGCCGCCCTGCCCCAAGCCCCGAAGTCTCGGTGCACCAGCCAGAGCGCTGGTTTCCCTGCTCTGGGCCCCTCTGGGGATGCGTCTGTCACTCTCAGGCCCCCGGCCCCTCCAGCGCTGGACTGGGTCTGAGTCACTGCAAGTTCACGTTCATGCTCACATGGTCAGTAACGATATTGCTAGTTTCCTACCACTGCTCCAGTAAATCAGCACAAGCTGTTCCTTCGGGAGCCCGGGGGAGAATCCATCTCCTTGTCTTTTCCAACTTCTATATAGGTGCCCACATGCCTTGGCTCATGGCCTGGGGCTGCCTCGACCTCTGCTTCTATTGTCACAACTTTTTCTCATCAGGAGCCCTTCCTGCCTCCTCTTGTAAGGACCCTTGTGATCACTCCGGGCGCACAGATGATCCACCCCCTGTCCCCACCTCTAGAGCACTGATTTAATCACCTGCAATGTCCCCTTTGCCACATAAGGCCACATAGTCACAAGTTCTGGGGACCAGGATGTGGGTAACTTTGGGGCCCGTGTTCCATCTACCACATGCTGTGGGAGCCACAGCTCTAACCTAATGCAATCCTCACAACAATCCTGGGAGGTATTTGCGATGCCCATTTTACAGATGAAGAACTGAGGCCCAGAGAGGTTAGGCAATTTGACCAGGAACCATACCTCCCTGGGGTCCCTGAGCCCTAACTCCTGAATTCCCTTGGGCTTCCCTGGCCTGAGATGAGGGGAGGGCATGAAGCCCAGGTCCTGGGAGAACAAGAGAGCTGGAAAGGGCTGGCTCCCTGTGCACCAGTGGCCAGGCCGCACTGCTGTCCCGGGGGGTGGGGGGTGGGGGGTGGGGGGGAGCGTCCTGTTCTTTCCAGCTTCCGGGTGTGAGTCCCACCCTGACTACGAGTAGCCACAGACAGGCCACCTCATCTCTCTGAGCTTCAGTCTCTTCATCAGTGAAATGGGAATAACCGTTCTACTTTCTCAGAATTAGTCATGAGGTTTCCACACGGTGAAGCAGGTCAAGTACTTTAGAATAGAACTTGGGCAGACGTGCCCATAAATAATGATTAATAGTCACGACTGATAATATCTTTCACTGAAATGAGTCATTCGATCTTGTCAGCCTCGAATGCCATGAGGCCTCTGCTAGCCCGGAGTGAGAAAGCGGGTCTGGGGCTCTGGGCTTGGCGATGAAAGGGGCCCCTCTGGGTCTTGGTGTGGCCTTGGGCAAGTCGTTCCCCCTCTGTTTTCCCACCTGTAAATGGGAAAATATTGACCTGCACGAAGCCTACATGAAGCTTCCCAGCCCCACGCTCTAGGGAGCTGTGAGGTGGTGTCTTGGGGTGGGGACAGAGAGGCAGAGGCCACCACGTGGTCAGAGAGGAAGAAACCTGCTTTCCGGAGGGCACTGGGGGACATGCTGGCTGGCACTTCAGAGACATGGTGGTCAGGGCTTAGGGCACCTGTTGGAGGGATTCGGGGTCACGTTGGGTAAATACGCAGAAGCGGAATTGCTGGATCACATGGCGTTTCTATTTTAAGTTTTGAGGAACCTCCATAGCGTTTTCCATGGTGGCTGCACCAACCCGTGTGCCCACCAGCAGCGCACGAGCCTTCTCGTCTCCACACCCTCGCATCCACATTTCCTTCTCGATTGTCTTTCTCTCCATAAGGCAATTTCAGGACGGGAACTGTCCTTACATACGCTTTCTCTTGTTCTTTTAAGCATGCAGCTGTCCACTGATTGTAACTTTGCCCCCAGCTTCCCTTGCTGAGGGAGGCCACGGGACGCACGCAGGGACCCCTTCTCCATGCCCTCTGGGGAGACAGAAAAGTACTGAACATCCTGTAGACAGTGTCTGAGCAAACAGCCAGCCCGTCATGGCCAGAGAAGGCCGCCCCCCCTGCCCCGCCCAGCACTGGCCCCCCAAACCCCCATCTGCTGGCCAGCCTTGGGATTGCCCCAGCGAGGCAGCTGTCTGCACTTGACCTTCCTGCTGTGGCTGCACTTTTTCTTTCCAAGCTCAGCGTCCATGGTAAACAGGAGACACCAGATTTCTTTCCGTCGTCTGTCCTCACCCGCGTCAACACACCAGACAGATGTTTTCCACTGGTCCTTCCTCCTCCCAGGCAAGGCAAGGTTTTGAATCAAGAAGGGGAAAAAATAATTGCAGTGAGGAGTCAAACATCTTTACCCTTGGAGGAGAAAGTGGTTCATGTACTCGATGGGTACTTTCTGAGTGTGGCCCTGGGATGTGATCAGGTCACAGACCACATCCCTCAAGGTGCTTATAGTTGGGGAGCGGCCCCCTGGGGGGGGTGAAGTGAAGGTAGGGGCGGGGGCGCTGTAGTAGAGAGAGCCAGAGACCAAGGCGGAAAGCCTGGGGAGGGGTCTTGGAGGGAACCGAGAGCTCTCCAGGGGAAGAAGGCCTGCCCCATGGGGAACAGCATCGGCTAAGCGACAGTGAATGAGGAAGGGGGTGTGTAGGGGAAAGGGTGCGACTGGACTTAAGGTGGACAGTCCATGTGGCAGGGAGAGGCCAGATGGAGCAGGGCCAGATGAAAGCCTTGAGTGCCAGCTAAGGCTCTAGGGCTGATCTGCAGAGGGACAGGGGGTCCCTGGAGAAGCTGAGCAGGGTACCATGTGCTTGTGCATCACAGGACAGGCTGGAGGCAGCCCCCGGGAGCAGTGGCCTGGGTGGGCCCGGCCAGGGAGGGGCTGGGGCTTGAGAAATGCCTGTAAGATCAGAGCAATTCATCCCAAGGGGTCTTGGGGTTGAGGAATGAAGGAGGGGCCGGGTGTTTCCCGGGAGGGGTCAGCACCTCGGACCCCACTGGGCTCCAGGCTCGAGTCAGCTGGCTGGAGCAGGTTCCATTGTGGCCGGGAGGAGCGGGATCCAGGCTGGGTGTCAGGGTGAGGACGGGAATTCACACACACATGCGCGTGCACACACACACACACGCGCGCACACATGCACACACACGCACAGGTGAAGACTGAGGTGTAATAATAACAGACGTTTATTGGGTGCTTACTCTGTGTGAGTAAACGCTTTACACATACTAACTAGCTTAATATCTTCTTCCCATTTTACAGATGAGAACGTTGAGCTCTGGAGAGAGCACGTGGGTCACTGCAGGTATGGCTGGTGATGCCAGAGCTGGATCCTAAACCAGGCAGTCTGAGTGCAGAACGGCTGTGTCACCTGAGGCTCCGACAGGGGGACAGGGCGTGCCGGAGCCAGTACGGTGGGTGTTGGGTCTGCTGGCTCCACGCCACGCTGCCCATTGGACAGAGCTGTCCCTCTCTCTCTTAAGCCAGGGGGCACGCCTTTCAGGCCCCTTCCCTTCTGTTTAACGGGTCCCAGCTGTATGGAGCTGGACGACACGTCACCTTTGTTGATGACGCTGCCTGAGCTCTCCACGCAAGTCCCTCTTCCTCCCTTTCCTTCCTCCTTCCTTCCCTGGCTCCTCCCTCCCTGTCTGCCTTCCTGTGTTTTAACCTAATAAACACCCATCAATCGGCATCCAACAAGAAAGCTGGAGCCCTGACAACAATTGCCTGTTGTGCCCCCTTCTAGAACCTTCCTCCGCCTAACCCAAGGGAACAGGCTTCCATAAATCTTCTGTTTATTATCCCTTGAGTTTCATTTTATCACATCTAAATGTAGCCTCAAAGATATTTTTAATGTTAGTCATTTTTAGCTGTAAAAAGGGTATTATGCTGTATGATTTTACTTATTTATATTCATATTTATTTATTTAAAAGTTTATTTAATTATTTTTGAGAGAGAGAGAGAGTGCACACACAAGCAAGGGAGGGGCAGAAAGAAAGGGAGACACAGAATCCGAAGCAGCTCCAGGCTCTGAGCTGTCAGCACAGAGCCCGACGTGGGGCTCGAACCCAGGAACTGTGAGATCATGACCTGAGCCGAAGTCGGAGGCTCAGTTAGAGAGAGAGCAGTAAAACTGAACAGCGGTAGGGAACAGAAATGTGAATGAATCTTCAAATTTAATTTGCATGGAAATAAAAGGAAGTCTGAGATTTTCCCCTCCTTGGTATATAGGGAATTCCAGAAAGTTCTCCAGCATTTAGGGGCAATCCTCGCCAAAGGCCATCACCTCTGAGAACAGGAGGAGCGAAAGCCCACAGAAGAGGGCGAGGCTCTGTCTGCAGGGAGAGCAGGGTCGGTTTGGACCTGAGACATGGCCAAGTTGAGTCAAGGTGACCAGAACTGAAGGTACCTGTAGAAAGTTACAATGCGCCACAGTTGAAGCCTGGAGGGCTGGTGTGGGAGGGGCCGCTGCCGGGACCGGAGAGCGAGAGGGAGAGGAGCCGGATCCCAAGGGAGAGGCCAGGGTGAGAAAGACCCTGAACCTGGCCCAACGAGTGTTGCCGTCAGCAGAGAGAGAGAGAGAAGCCCAGAGCGGGGCTGGGGAGCTCCTCCAAATGCCGCCCCAGCTGAACAAACTGTCCCTCGGCCCCATCCAATTTCCATGCTCACCTAGCAACCCTCGTATTTTGCTCAAATAATTTTTATTATAAAACAGTGCATCCTTATAAAAGGAAAAATCTTAATGCATAAAATAGAAAGAAGGAATGAAAAGCATCCATGCTCTCAGCCCTCATGGTTGCCTTTTGGAGTGTTTTATTTCAGGCTTTTTCGTATACTAGTAATTGTATCCTACTCGTTATTTTAATTCGTGTCTTTTATCCGAGCACATTTTCACAGTATAAACCTTTTGTAGCCACCATATGTAATGAATGTATATACTTCACTGAGTGGAATCAGTCTCTCTCTAGATCCTATTTTTTTCTTTCTTTTTTTAAAAGTTTATTTTTGGGGGGGGGAGGGGCAGAGAGAGAGGAGGACAGAAGATCCAAAGTGGGCTCCACGCTGACAGCAGAGAGCCTGATGTGGGGCTCAAGCCCATGAACCACGGGGGATCATGACTTGAGCCTAAGTCGGCCACTCAACCAGCTGAGCCACCCAGGTGCCCTTCTCTCTCTATCCCATTGATTATTGATCTATCTATCCTATCATCCATCCATCCATTCATTTATGTAGTCTTTCATAGAATGTCATATATATATGACATGTAATATATATATGACATATAATATATATATATATAACATATTATATATATATATGACCAGCCGTCGCATTGGAATATATATTCCAATGGCTGTTCTCCAATGGCTGGTTATTTTGGCTGTTTCTAGGTTTTCACTATTATAAGTAATCCTGCCAGGAATATCTTGGTGCAGAAAGCTTTTTCAGTATTCAAATTATTTCCTTAGGAGACATTCCCAGAAGTGGAATTATGAGATCAAAGGGTTTGAATATATTTAAGGCTCATGATACTTGCTACCAGATTGCTTTCCTTTTTTTAAAAAAAAAAAAGTAATGTTTTTTTTTTTTATTTCTGAGAGAGAGAGAGAGAGGGGGAGAGAGAGACAGAGAGACATTGTGAGCAGGGGAAGGGCAGAGAGAGAGGGAGACACAGAATCCGAAACAGGCTCCAGGCTCTGAGCTGTCAGCACAGAGCCTGATGTGGGGCTCAAACCCATGGACTGTGAGATCATGACCTGAGCCGAAGTTGGGCGTTCAACTGACTTAGCCCCCCATGCTCCCTGAGCACCTAATTTTAAAATGGCTCCTCTGATGTCTGATGTCCAGTCCATGGAAATCAGTGATGTCCTAGAAAAGACAGGAGGGGCCCTAGAGTATCGAGTCCTGGGAAGGCTCTGTCCTGTGTGGTGAATTATGCTGCCGTCAATTAGGTTGACTCCTAGCTTGCCATCATTCGACTCCATGGGAGCCAGTCCCCTGTGCAAGCAGACCAAGTGGAGTTCTCTGGTGAGCTGGGCTGATGCCCAGACCTGCGGGTTTGAAGGCCAAAGGGCCCAGCCAGGCATCTCTTTGGTGTCTCTTGACTGCAGCGGTTTCTGGAAAAAGGAATGCGAGAAAGAAGGAAGAAGCTGACGGTGCCAGCCCCTGATGGCCACTGGTAACCACCCAACACCTCTTTCCCTCTTGCCGATGCAAAATGAACAAACCTTTCAAAAAATTATAAAAAGAAAGGACAAGAGTTTTATTGGAGCCCAATAAAGAGTTTTATTGGATCCCCAGCTGCTGGGGATCCACAGGAAGAGAGTGCTCAGGGAAGGAGCATTTGGTGCAGGGCAATATGTGCATCGTGACAAAGGACATCCCAGACAGTTACAGACTTTATCTTATGTTTTTAGTATGTGCAAGACCGTATGATTTTAATCTTTCGAGACCCAGGGAGGTTTTCTTTGTTTTTCTTATCTTTACACTTGGAATGTTGCTTTTTTGTTATTTTTCTCAATGAAGCGGACGTACAGTGTGTGCTCAGGGCAGAAATAGAGCTGGTTCTTTGGGGTTTTGGACCGCGCTAGAACGTTAGCGGGTAGCTTCCCTAGGAGCCCAGGAGCAGTCCCCACACTCATTAAAAGTTGAACATTTCCTTTGTCGCTCCCTCTTCTTCCCACCAACAGACATGCAGTTTGTTCCTGTAGCTTCCCCGATCTCAGGGAGGGGGACCCCCCGGCCCCAGCCCCAGGAGACAAATCACAACCAGACTAAAGCCTGCAGAATAATATTCCCGCTGGCCAGGGCTTGGTACGGGTGGGCATGTGATGCCGTTTGGGTCAATAAAATTTGAGTAGAAGTTGGCAAAGAGTAGAAGCAAAGTAAGAGTAAAAGGTGGGACATTAACTGGCAGGGGCCTTCTGCCCTTTGCCCTATGTTCTTCGTGCTGCCTGGGATGCACATGCAATGTGAGGGGCACGGCAGCCCTCTTGTGACTCTGAGTTGACAAGCATGAGGACAAACGCGCCAAGGATGGCTGAGCAGAAAGACAGAGCGAGCCTGTGTCCTTGAGCAGGCCACCCACCCTCGAACGGCCTCTTCCAAGACTTCTGGCTATGCAGAAAGGCCATCTTATGTTTATTTATGGCACGTTGGTCGGCTTCTCAGTTACTTGCATCTGAATGCATTCCTACCAGGAGACAGGCTGGCATTCTGCACGAGCCCAGGATGGGTAGTGCCAGGCGCTATGTTACAAGGGCTCAGTGGCTGAAGACCGTGAAGTTTGTTTCTCACATGTCACAGTCTGATGTGGCTCCTCTAAGCCATGACTCGGGGATCTAGGCTCCTTCCACCCTGAGACATTATCTTTTTCAACACATGGTTCTCGGGGTTGCCAAGCGAGGGCAGGCGGGCACTGACAGCTGTGCCCACAATCTTTTGGCCAAATCAGTCCGCGGCATGGATCACGTTGGCTGACAGCTCCTTGGCCAGGACCCCGGGGTAGGCTCTCAGTCTCACTGCAAGAGAGGCTGGGATGTGGTGTTTCTGCGTGGCCGGGAGGAAGAAACGGGGCCTGCGAGCAAGCAGCCGGCCTCTGCTCCACACTCGCCGAGAGGGAAGCGCTCCCAGGACGAACACGCTGGCATCACAGTTTGCCAAAGCCCCATCTGGGAATGTGCGCTCTGGATCTGGAAGGCGAGCCTGCTCTACGGGGCAGCGGCCCGGCTGTGCCTAAAGATCAGCTTCCAAGGGCAACCTCGCCAGATGCCTACTTTCTGTTTTCGTTGTTTTTAGTGCTGTAAAAAAATGATACTGACATTTTTCAGAGGTGTGGGTTAAAGAATAGTAAGACCCTTCCTCCCTCCCTCCCTCCCTCCCTCTCTCTCTCTCTCTCTTCCTTCCTTCCTTCCTTCCTTCCTTCCTTCCTTCCTTCTTTCCTTCCTTTTTTCTTTCTTCCTTTCTTTTTTCTTTTCTTTCTTTCTTTCTTTCTTTCTTTCTTTCTTTCTTTCTTTCTTTCTTTCTTTCTTTCTTTCTTATCTTTCTGTCTTTCTTTTCTTTCTCCCTTCCTCTCTTTTCCTTCCTTCCTTCCTTCTGTTTGTATTTTCTAAAGAAATGGGTGACTGTAGCTTGGTTTGGAATGGACTTGTCAGAGTCTAAATCACCTTGGTCAGAATTTCTTCTCTTAGATACTGTTTCTGTAAACTCACTTATTAACAGTCATAGGTACTGACTCTGTGCAAAACTCTGGGGCCACTCTTGAGGCCCAGACTCACATGTATTGGGATTCTTACCCTCAAGGAAGCAGCCATTTTGTCGGCATCTATGTCCACAATAAGGGGGGAAGGACAAGAGGGAGAGAAAAATGGGCTCCATGGCTGAGGGCCCGAGGCTCATGGAACCACACATGGTCACACAGGGGAGGATCCCTGGTCAGGGCTTCTCAGAAATCTTGGTGCCATCATTCATTCCTTTAATCAGCCAGTATATGCAAACTGCTGAGAACTGTGTCTGGTACATGACACGCTCTTTTCATCCATCCATCCATCCATCCATCCATCCACCCAGCAGGGAAGGAACACTTCTTATGTCCCGGGCACTGGGCTGGCTCTGGGGATAGGCAGAGAGTGCGCTGTAGAGTTGTAAATCTGGCAATCCTATTCTGAAGCTCCTGTCCAGCTGAGCTGCTGGTCAGACAAGCAGACAGTTACAGCACAGTGATGGCAGGTGTGCTTTTTACTGGGTTAGCACACAAGTGGGCACCTAACATCTTGGGGAGGTAGGGAAGGCTTCCTGGAGGAGGTGGTGCCTAAGCAGAGCCTTGAGGGATGAATGGGCAGGAGCTAGCCAGGCGGAGACGGTGATATATATAATTCACAGGGCTCAAGGCAAAGTGAAAATGTAGGGCCTCTTGTTCAGAAAGTAAGGGCAAGTAAATGCCATTGAAAGGCCCTAAAATAGAAAACTTTTCCCTTTCTTCATGATCTCTCTTGTGTCATCATGGGGTCTTTTTTTTTTTTTTTATCTGCAATTTAATGATATTCTAAATAAAGAAAAATTAAAAATTACAACGATCAGCACACATTTACCCCTCATCTTTATGTCATGTAATGGCAGTTTTAAATGGAAATAGAAGGGCATTTAGCTCATAAGCAGAATCACTGAAATGACAGGCCTTGCACGCACCTGTATTTCCTTCTTACCAGAAAAGTGGGAACGTTCAACTACTTTCACTTTGCCTCTTGAGGAAATCGCATTCCACCCACACACCGTGCTTTCACCTTAACTGCCAGTGAGGAGCGGCTGAAGCAAAGGGAGCCCTGTCTCTTCCCTTCCTTCTGGGCCTTTACGTTTATTTTATTTTTTTAATTTAATGTTTATTTATTTTTGAGAGACAGAGACAGAGCATGTGTGGGGGAGAGGCAGAGAGAGAGGGAGACACAGAATCCAAAGCAGGTTCCAGGCTCTGAGCTGTCAGCACAGAGCCTGACATGGGGTGCGAACTCACAAACTGTGAGATCATGACCTGAGCTGAAGTCGGACGCTTAACCGACTGAGCCACCCAGGCGCCCCTGGGCCTTCACCTTCAGCATAAGTGATTGGCTAATGCAGAGACATAGCAGGACTGAGAAAGGGGGACACAGTTCCTTGGACCTTCTTGTTTCTCAGTAGCTGCATGCGTGCGCGTGTCCTGAGGTCTGATTTGGATGCAAGAGCGGCCACTCGGAGCCTCCAGCAGCCTCACCGGCTGCAGACATAACTCGCTAGCCGAGTGCTCACTCTGCATCTGAGCCACACGCATCCATGGGGTCACCGGGATTTCACGCTTATGGATCTGCCGGGAACAGCCCATGCGTACGCCGCGTGCATCTGCTCTGCTCATGTGCAAGCTTCATGGTCCCAATGGATCCTGTTTTCAAACCACAACTTTGTCAAACATGAAACCATGACTTCTTTTAAGGCAGTGACAGCAGAGTGCTAAACCAAGTGAGGAAGCCTTCTCGGCGTCGGGCCAGGTACCAGGTAAATGTGTTACAGAAGACTTGCAGGGCGGTGAGTGTGGGCAATGCTGTGCGAGTGTGAGAAGACACGGGGGGGGGGGTGGCTGATATGCACGCGGGGAGCACCTCCTCTGCTCACACACAGGCTCCGTGGCCCCTCCAATGTCACTTACAAAATACAAGGGTCAAAGATAAAATTGTTAAGAATTTCAAGATGGCAACGAGAGAACGTTAAGGACCCTGCCCTTGTGAGCACCGGGCCCTTCTGAATGTGGAGCCCTGGTTGACGACATGGGCCACCAGGTCATGAAGCTGCCTCTGGGGCCACGTGAAGGGAGGCTGGACTGACGACGGCTTCCAGAAGCAGGGGGAACGCTGTGGGAAGGCCCCGGTGCCTGCCCGGGCTCTGTTTCCCTTCTGTGATTCATAGGGGGAGCCCTGTACCCCAACTTCCGTCCATTGTGTCCATACCATCGTGTCCCACAACTTGATATTTCCTAGAAACAAACGCCTGTGTCTGGGCGTGCTGGACCCCACGTGACCAGGGCGGAGAGGTGGCTGCCCTGGGAGCAGGCAGTACCTCAGGAAGGCCTGGCAGACAGAAAGCTTCTGGAAAGCCTAACCGGAATGGGGGTCTCTTCCTTGGACTGACCCCAAGGCTGCCTGGAGTGGGGGTCCGGCTCAGCCTCCGTTGGCCTCTTCTCCATGTGCCTTAACGTCAGAGGGCAGCTTTTGGAAAGCACCCTCGTGTCTGCATCCAAACCTTGAACTGCCAGTTTGGCCCGTCATCCTTGGCTAGGGTGCGAGCATCTCTGCGTCAGTCCCCTGCCCGCCTCTCCAGCCTCATTTCCCCCCTGCCCCGTCTCTTTCCAACCTCATGGCCAGGGCAAGTCACTACATAGGGGCCAGGATGGGCGGTCCCGGGGGAGTGAGAAGGGGGAAGCTCAGCCCCTCAGGGACTCTGACTTCCGGTTCTGCCAAGTCAGCTGGAAGCTGCCAAGGCCTGAGCAAAGCTGGTAAAGAAGCCACAAAGCAACCAGAAGTCTGGAGGGAGAACAGGCCGGGCCGGACGCGGAGGGCAGAAACTCCGTCCTGGCCGGCGCCTCTCCGCCTCTCCTCCGAGCTGCCCGTGATTAGCTGCCTCTAGTTCTCTGTGGGCTGAGCCGGGCTGCGCTGCACTTCCGGAAGGCCTTGAGCGTTTCTGGCCACTTCCGGTCCAAGTGGATCTATTTCTGGCAGTTTAATTTTGGATGCTCTGCTCCTGGCGTGGGAAGGAAGACAGGAAGGGCATTTGGGTAGCTGGAACGGAGGGGAGCCGTGGCTGCCATGACTTTTCAAACCGTGTCCCGTTAGGAAACAGGCCGCCCTTGGCAGCTAAGCTGTCCACCCACACCTACTTCCTGGTGGGGGACCCCGAGGGGAGGGGTTGGCTGAGCAGAGGCAGAGAAGCCCTTCTTACACTGAAGGAACCAGGGCGTGTTTACGGAAGAACCATCACATTCTGAGTAACTGGGGCCCCCTGGTAAGGACAGGGATGGGCTTAGAGTCAGCCAGGTCCCAGGTCATGACCCCAGGAAGACGTGAGGACTTATGGAAATAACATGTCCAGGGCCAGCTCAGTGCCTGGCATCCAACACGTGATCTGCCAGTGACCTTCTTCAGCCTTCTCTGTCTCTCCCTTCTCCCCATCCTGGGGGTGGGGGGTTGGTACGGGAAGGGGGGGAAGGCGGCACAGGACTGGAGAGCTTGTCTTCGGGGACTCCAGCCAGTGTAGAAATCCACAGGCCTGAGGGTGGAGGCCAGCAGGAAAGAATTTGGGTGGGGATGGTCTTTAAAAGCCAGTCACAACAGGAGTGGTGACCGATAAATATCCTGATACTTAAGAGGAAGAAAGGCTAGGTTTCCAAATCACCCTGAAGGGCTGTATTTTTTTTTTTAAGGTTTATTTATTTAAGGAATCTCCGCACCCAATGTGGGGCCCAAATTCACAACCCTGGAGATTAAGAGTCATAGTGCTCTTCTGACTGAGTCAGCCAGGTGCCCCTGATTGGTTTTACTTATTTAGTTTATTTATTAAAAAATTTTTTTATGTCTTGATTTTATTTTGAGAGACAGAGAGTGAACAGGGGACGAGCAGAGAGAGAGGAAGACACAGAATCGGAAGCAGGCTCTAGGTTCCGAGCTGTCAGCACGGAGCCTGATGCAGGGCTTGAACTCACAGACCCCGAGATCATGACCTGAGTTGAAGTCGGATGCTTATTCGACTGAGCCACCCAAGCGGCCCTGACTGGTTTTATTTTTGATGGAGCTCATCTCTGGCATGAATTCTGGGACCCCTTACAAAACAAGAGAAAGTGGGGACCACGGAGAAGTCTGGTTTGTTCTTATTTTGTTTCTTTACTTGTTTGTTTACTTATGCGGCTGAGCAGAGGGCCGGTGCCCAATCTATGTACTCGAAAATGAACTGCCAGCAAGCCAGGGTGATGCCATTTTCCTTTGGCCTCGGGGTCACTATGAATGTCCCAGGAAAATGCCCTGCACGGAGGCTATTTTGAATGGCAGGGTGTTTGAGAGTCCCTCCTAACTCATGAGCCACAGACGAAAATAGGAACTGAATGTGGGCCAATTAAGGTAGGATTGAATTTGGTTGTTCATCCAGCTATGAATCAGGTGAACCTGTGAGATCACCAGTATTTGACTGTTTTGACCTACAAACACGGCCTTTTGCATGGTTCACCTGCTATTTATTAGACTAGGAAACTGCCCAATTTCCCTCCAACACAAGGCTTTGGTATTGCTAGGAGACTCTGTTGCCCGGAGAAACTGGAATGCCAGCACTGCATGGAAGGTGAAAAGACTCCGAATCTGGGGTCAGAGGCTCTTGGCTCCAATTCTGGCCCCAGCCTTCCCAGGGTTCATGAAAGAGCATGCACGGTGTGCCCAGCACCGTGTCTGCCCACTGCAGGATTCTGGCCTCTCTCTGATGAAGGTCTCTGCTCTGTCACCTGGGGTCTGCCATGCCTGGTGTGAGGGGCTAAGCAGGAATGAGGCCAGGAGGTGTAAGGTCAGAGCTGCGAGTGGCAGTGCATTGGGTCTGGGATGCAGGAGAGGAGCGAGGCTAGGGGAACCATGTGCAGCAGATAGAGCCAAAGGATGGGAGGGACTAGGGAGATGCCGTGCGCATTGAGACCAGCATTGGCAAAAATCTGGGGCCGAAGATGTAAGCAGGACACTCGAGTATCTAGTCTGTTAGTCATTGTCACAAAATGCTGCAAAACCAACCCAGAGCCCCCAGCTCAGTGGCCTCCAACAGCAAGTCTTCATTCTCAAGATCAAGAGTCTGGCTTGGCTGGGTGGCTCCTTCAGGCAGTGGGCTGGGGTTTGTTCTGAGGTCCAGGATGAAGAAGAGACAGAGCTTGGCCAGGGCATATTTTCCTGCAGGGGTAAGTGGAAACATGCCGTGTTCCTTAAGTCCTGTCACTCCTTACCCAAATCCCATTGGCCAAGGGAAGCCAAATGGCCAAGCCCAGTCTGAATGAAGCAGGAAGTGATGGGGGAAAGGGAGAGAGCGATTACTGAAGGAGCATCTATTTCACCATCATGTTCAACAGGGGGACAGAGGCAGCAGCCACTGGCACGAGTGTCCAGGCCTGCTGGAGAGCCTTTCTGGAGAAGGCCAGGGCCACACTTGTCACACAGCTTCGTAAGGGTGCTCCGTGACTCCGAGGGTTTATGGCCATAGACACAGCCACTTCTCCTATGCCCCTCCTCCTCCCATGGTTGTGTATGTTACTGCTGACCCTCACCAGCCTTGCCAGGTGATGTTGCAACAGCTCCATATCCTGTTTGAGGAGCCCAGGTCTTCAAGAGATCTGTTGACATGTCCTGGCCAATAAGGGATTTCAAGGCAGAACCAGGATTTTAAGACAAGGTCTGGGCTCCCCAAGGTCTGTATAATCTGTGCCATTTTTAAAAGTGTTTTATTTATTTATGAGAGGGAGAGAGAGAGAGCATGAGCAGGAGAGGGTCGGAGAGAGGGGGAGACACAGAATCTGAAGCAGGCTCCAGGCTCTGAGCTGGCTGTCAGCACAGAGCCCGACGCGGGGCTTGAACCCACAAACTGTGAGATCATGACATGAGCCAAAGTCAGACGCTTAACCAACTGAGCCACCCAGGAGCCCCAAATCTGTGCCAACCTTGAAGGCCGGCGACGCAAGGAGATTCCAGCTGCTAATAGGCTGTGGAGAGGTGTTCATGGGCAGAGAGGGCTCTCCGTGGCCCCACTGATAAAACGGAGTCCTGTGCCTATCTGGCTGCTTTGAGAGGCCAGCCATAGGGACTGTCCTTTCATGAGATGAAACTCATCCTTAGTCACCTTTATGACGTGTGCTAAAATGGCTGCCTCCAGACCAGCATGGGGGTAAATTTGGGTTCTTGATGGGGAAATGGACCATCCTGAAGACACCACACTGGTTCCTTAAAAGGTAGGAGACGATAAGGCCATCAATGTTCATCGTCGCTCCTAAAGCATTCGTCCTAAGCACAGCTCCGCGGCTGGCCGCCCGGCCACGGGTGCTCAATGAGCTGACAGACTCTTAATTCCACGCCTATTACTGTGGGTACCTTTGCTGGGACCGCTCGTGTTCCCCACCATTGATCCTGCCGGACAGATGGCCCTGTGCTCGTGCTAGCCCTTCTCATAGACCCTGCATCTGAGCTTTGGGCAGCCTGGCATGCAGGTCACCCCTGAAAAGGACCTTAGAAAACCATATGTCGGGGCCTTGGAGCAGGGAATTTGTATTCATGAGAAAACTGACGATCCCATTCCTCTGGGCTATAAAAGGTCCTTGGTGCAAGGCTGATAAAACTTCAGAATCCATATTCTGTGAGGTCCTAAGTGTTGGGGAATGAGATCACTGTTTGCTTCAGGTTCACCTCTGAAATTAGATAAATTAATGCAATGACTTCTCACCACCTATGTGCATACATTGCCAGTCTGATTTTCGAGAGAAGCATTGGAAAAGACGGTGTTGCGGATGCACGAGTTGGGTTTGGCCTATTTTCTGAGCTGTTCGTGTCTTCAAATGAGGTTGTGGTGTCACACTTTAGAACGAGCCGGAGGGCCTCGGCCCGCACAGAAGTGAGTCACTGGCCCAGGAAAGAATACGGGGTGGCTTGTGAGCTTTGGGGACTCTCTGTGCATCTGGTGGTATCTGACTCAGCCGTGACCTTGGGAAGGTGTCTCGATCAGGGGGCCAGCCCACAGCCTGCATGGGTGTTGGGAGGAGACCACGCCCGGGCTGGAAGTCCCCCGTCTGTGCTCGTCTCCTTCTCTCTTCTGTGTCCCTCACCCCAGCTCAGAGTCTGGTGGATACAGGCCGGGAGGGGTGACCCCCACCCCAGCCATCTCCACGTGGTCCAGTCTGGAGCCGAGCCCAGCCACACGATATGGAGAGTGGAGCACTTCCTTGCTCTGACAGCACCCCACACACTTGGGAAGCCAGGTGCCCACTGCGGTGTGGAAAGAGCCAGATCTGGCACTGATTTGGGGCACACCCCACCCCACCCCTGCCCCCAGCTGGTATTCAACACCAGTTGCTTTCGCTGGTGAGTCCTGGGAGCACTGGCTCCTTTGCTGGGCTCCTGGCGGAGTCTCGCTCTTAAGAGAGGTGGTTACGTTCCCCCCACGCTGGACCATGTCCAGGCCTTGGCCCCGGGAAGTAAGGCTTTGCCATTAAAAGAAGTCTTTTCTCCTGATGTGTGGCAACAGGGGCCTAGAAGCCTGGAGGATGAGTGGGAGAAGCTGGCAAAGGAGGGCGTGAAATCTGTGTGAAGGGTCAAGGTTTCTCAGCCACGAGAAGGAAGCAGGTGAAATTGTCAGCCCCCTGCTAGAAGCCTTGATGACAGCCCTGTCCATCTGCCAGCAGGTGACTCGTGTGTCCCTGCTGACAACGGTCATGGGGACATCTCACTGCTCTGGGGACAGGCCTCACGTCTCACTGCCAAGCCTTTGTTCACGGAGGAGTGCAGGAAGGCTTGGCCGACGCTGCTGACCCGGGAGCTGGGCTCCTCATGGCCTCCTGGGGCTGAGTACTGTCTACGTCAGGTCTGCCCCTCACCTGGGCTCCTCTTGTGCTTACACTCTGGAACATTCCGGGCAGAAGTTTTAGCCAAGTCCGTGTATAACGCCGTGCACTGTGGGAGAGTGATGATCTGGGTTGCCACTGAACAGTGGGAATTGGCAGAAAAGTGTCACCAATTTTACCAATGGCAAAAACCCCCAAGACAAGTGACAAATGTCCCTGATGCAGGAGAGGCAGGAAGGAAGTTCTGCCCAGAGTCTAGGTGCCTCCAGGCGAGGAGGCTGGGTGAGGCAGTGTGGGGCCTGGCGCTGCCCTGCGTTGGCACCCTCGCTCCGTGTGCCTCCCCAGACCCCCTCACCTCGCCCACCTCACTCCGGGGTTCACTGCTCATCCGTTGCTGGGATAGGGACCCCCGAAGAGCCTTGAGGTCCCCCTTGGGCTTCCCTGCCATTCCCCGCCCTCGGAAAGGGAGGAAAATAAGGAGGAGCAGTGCCCTGTGGGGTCAGACGGCCACCACACCAGGGCTTTCATGGTGCCTGGGTTTTCACGGACAAGACGCGCCTCCCCAGATAAATTCCACCCTTGGGCGGGGGATTCCCTCTGGCCCAGTGTCCCGTTCTGCCCCAGGCATAGGATGCCTCAGTGCTTGAGTCTGGGTTCTGTACGCTCAATGTCAGTTTCAGGGCAAATGACTCCCTGTCCTTGAGACTCAGTTTTCTCTTCTGTAAAATGGGCACAAGTCTGCCTCCTCCACAGGCTGTGGAAGGAGCAAAGGGCATACACACATGGGAGGGGGCCTTGGAAGCAGTGGGTGCTCTAGGCGCATCTTGGTGACGACGCGTCTGGTTTTCGGGGGGTGAAGACGCGGTTCTCCAAACCTTCTACCTTGATGTTTGACAAGCCCACTGAGAACCTGTTGGGAAGATACTAGGATGGCCATTTTACAAATGACAAACTTTTGATGAATCCCAAGGAGCAGGAGAAGCAGAAGCCAAGGCGGGTGCTTCTGGGTGGGTGATTTCAGCTTTAATCGTTGTTTCAATCCGAGGCACTTGCAGCTGGCCTGGACTACAGCAAAGGGCGTGCTGGCCCCTCCCTGAGTGGGGGTGCTGCTCTGAGGGGCTGTGGGAGAAGGAACAGAAAGACCAGATCAGGGAGATGGGAGGGAGGGAGGAAGCCTGCCCGAGAGTGGTGTTTGCAGGAAAGTCTGTCCCTGGAGCTCCTTCCTGCCTCCCACTGAGGAATGCGGGCCAGGCTGAGGGGAACCAGGTGGCCTGTCTGCAGGTTACAGAGCCCTCCCGGGCTGCCTCCTGCCTTAGGGGGCTCCTCCATGGGTGTGCTGGATCAAGAAGCCCTTCCCCAGGCATCGGCTCCATGGAATGTTACCCGGTGACATCCTGGCCTCCTCTGGCCTCCTGGGATTACAGTTTAAGCTCAGGATGAGCCCTGACCACTAACCACAGCCTCAACAGGGAGTTTCCCCCGTACCCCACATGGGTGTTGGGCCGAGGGTTGCAGGCGTCAAATACCTTAATCGAGGGTCCAGGCTACTGGCTCAAATGCAGAGGGGGGATGGGACAAAGCAACTCCCCAAAGAGTGGGGGTCCCGCTCTGAGCCTGCAGGGTGCTTGGTCCCTGTCACAGAAGAGACACAGGCTGTGTGTGCGTGTGTGTGTGTGTGTGTCTGAGAAACCTCCCCAGTTTTTAAAAAATTGTACTTCCGGTGTAGTTAACACACAGTGTTATATTAGCTTCAGGGGTACAGTATAGTGATTCAACAGTTGCATACATGGCCCAGTGCTCATGACCACAAGTGCCCTGTTCAGTCCCCGCCCCCACCTCCCGCTCATCTCGTTCTCCGTAGGTAAGTCTGTTTCTCACTTTGCCCCTCTCTTTTTTCCCTTTGTTCATTTGCTTTGTTTCTGGAGTTCCACATATGAGTGAAATCATATGGCATTTGTCTTTCTCTGACTTATTTCACTTAGCATGATACTCTCTAGATCCCTCCATGTTGCAAATGGCACGATTTCATTCTTTTTTATGGTTAAATAAGGCTCCACTGTATATCTACACCACATCTTCTTTATCCATTCATCTATTGATGGATACTTGGCCATAATTTGGCCCTTGTAGATAATGCTGCAGTAAACATAGGGATCCATAGATCCCTTCGAATTAGTGTTTTTGCATTCTTTGGGTAAATACCCAGTAGTGCGATTACTGGATTTTAGGGTAGTCTGTCTTTAATTTTTAAAGGAACCCCCATACCATCTTCCACAGTGGCCGCACCAGTTTGCATTGCTGCCAACTGGGGTTGCTTTTTGTCTACATCTTCACCAAACACCTGCTATTTCTTGAGTTTTTGATTTTAGCCATTCTGACAGATGTGAGGTGATATCTCATTGTGGTTTCGATTTGCATTTCCCGGATGACGAGTGATGCTGAGCATCTTCTCATGTGTCTGTTGGCCATCTGTATATCTTTGGAGAAATGTCTGTTCATGTCCTCTGCCCATTTTATTTTTTAATTGGATTATTTGCCATTTTGGCATTGAGTTGTAGAAGGTCTTTATGTGGCTACTAAGCCACTATTGGATATGTCATTTGCAAATATCTTCTCCCATTCCACAGGCTCTTTTAGTTTTGTTGATCGTTTCCTTTAGTGTACAGAAGCTTTTTATTTTGACGTAGTCCCAATAGTTTATTTTTGTTTTTGTTTCCCTTGCCTCAGGAGACATATATAGAAAGATGTTGCTATAGTCAATGTCAGAGAAATTACTGCCTGGGCTCTCTTCTAGAAATTTTATGGTTTCAGGGCTCACATATTGGTCCTTAAACTATTTGGAGTTTATTTTTGTATATGATGTAAGAAAGCGGTCTAGTTTCATTCTTTTGCATGTGGCTGTCCAGTTTTTCCAACACCATTTGTTGAAGAGACTTCCGTTACCCCATTGCATATTCTTGCCTCCTTTGTTGAAGATTAATTGATCATATAATGGTGGATTTATTCCTGGGATTTCTATTCTGTTCCATTGCTCGATGTATGTATTTTTGTGCCAGTATCATACTGTTTGATTACAAAGCTTTGTAATACAACTTGAAGTCTGGAATTGTGATCCCTACAATTGTGTTTTTCTTTTTCAAAATTGCTTTGGCTATTTGGGATCTTTTGTGGTTCTGTAAAACTTTAGGATCGTTTATTCTAGTTCTGTGAAAAATGCTGTTGGTGTTTTGATAGGGATTGCATTAAATCTGTAGATTGCTTTGGATGGTATAGACATTTCATCAATATTTGTTCTTCCAATCCATGAACATGGAATACCTTTTCATTTCTTTGTGTCATCTTCAGTGTCTTTTGTAAGTTCTTTATAGTCTTCAGAGTACAGGTTTTTCACCTCTGGTTAAGTTTATTCCTAGGTGTTTTATTATTTTTGGTGAAATAGTAAATGGGATTGTTTTCTGAATTTCTCTTTTATTGTTAGGGTATAGAAATGCGATGGATTTCTATGCATTGATTTTGTAGCCTGTGACTTTGCTGAATTAATTGACCGGTTCCAGGAAGTTTTTGGTGGAGTCTTTCGGGTTTTCTATATAGGGTATCATGTCATCTGCAAATAGTGAAAGTTTTACTCCTTCCTCACCAATTTGGATGCCTTTTACTTCTTTATCTGGCCTGATTGCTGTGGCTAAGACTTCCAGTATTATGTTGAATAAAAGTGGTGAGAATGGACATCCTTATCTTGCTTCCGACCTCAGGGGAAAAGTTTTCAGTTTTCCCCCATTAAATATGATGTGGTTTTTTCATATAAAGCCTTTACTGTATTGCACCAGGTTCCCTCTAAACCTACTTTGTTGAGGGTTTTTATCGTCAATGGATGTTGTACTTTATCAAATGTGTTTTCTGCATCTATTGACGTGATCGTATGGTTCTTACCCTTTCTCTTGTTGATGTGATGTATCACGTTGATTGATTTGTGAGAACCACTTCAGATGGTTTCGGTAACGGTATGAAGAGCTAAGCGAGGTCTGTGGTGGACCAGACGGTGCACAAGAGACAGACAGACAGAAGGTTGCCCCCTTCCCTTCCTTCTCCAGGCTGGTTGGTACATAAGCTGCAGGGGCGTGGCCTCCTGGCCCCTTCTCCCGGCTGCCCCTCCTCCTATCTTCCCTTTCTCCGTGGCCATGTCTGCCCTCCCGTTCCCTCCCTGAGTGTCACTCTGCTATCCCTTTGGGTCCCTGCAGGCCTGGCTCCGGATCTTGCCTGTTCTCCTCCGATCTCCCCTGCTGTGCTGCTCATGGGCTGACTGGCTAGGCAGCAATAACGAACTGATCACAGGATTTCTCTCCGCCATCACCTGCTCTGCTCCTGGGTGACCTTGCAGGATAAAGATAGGAAGGGGAGGGAGGGGACATCAGCAGGGACTTTCTCAGCCCAGCCGCGGTGTGACCAAGGTGAAACACGGCGTATTCCCAGTACTCCCAGGATGAGGCCACGAGCAGAAGGGCAGCTGGGGGAAGAGGAGTGGTGCTCCTTCCAAGCACGTTCTCCAAAGGACACACCTGGGAAGGTCGGAGTCCGCAGTGTCTGACGGTGGCACAGGCGGACGGCGGGCTGCTGGAGCGGGCAGAGTGCAGGGCAGTCCGGGGGAGGGAGGGAGTGCTGAAGGCGCCTTTCCCACCTGCTTCTGTCCCACCGGCCCCTGGCCCGCTCCTCTGGGTTAGAACCAGGCTAAGCCTCGGGCCTTGAGGCCGTGGGACTCCAGGGCAGCGACAAGGCCATGGTCACCTCCGGTAGTGCCTCTGGCCAAATGAGAGCCCTGGGCTCCTCGCTCAGGGAAGATGCTTTGAAGTCAGTCCATCATTGCATCATCTGAAGAGTTGGGGAGGAAGACTTTGGAACTCTGCAGGCAGCAACTCGGGCTGCATGTGTGTGTGCGTGTGTGTGTGTGTGCGTGTGTGCATGCAGATGCACATGAACCTAACTTCCTGCCGAATCACACAGCTCCTGGGCACGGGAGCATTGTATCTGGTTTAGTAGGAAGAAGTGCAAATCAGGCCTCAGACAGCAAGGGGGGACAAGGGAGGCAGCTTGGGGGTGTCCAGAGGGAGATGGGCACAGTGTGTCAGTGTGCTTGCTCCTCTGACTGTGTACATGGCAGTGTGGGTTAATGCAGAAGGGACTCCCCCCTGGCCTTTCTCCTCAACCTCACAGACTGGCCAGGATGTCTAGAACTCCATGCCCGCCTGTGCATTCTGTGTGCCATGTCTACAAGGTGAATGAAGTCCCCTCAGATAAGGCACCCATGTGCAGTGCACAACTTGAACACCCATACAGGGCCATCCTGGCTTATAAGTGCAGGTTTGAATAACAAACTCCTAAGCTTGAATCTGGGCTCCGCTACTTGTTAGCTTGGAACAGTACTTTGCATAAATGAACCACTCAACATGTTTAGCTAGTACTATCATGGAGCTATGAAAACAGGCAAATCCTGGGTTACTGGGGCTCTGAGTACTGTCGGTGTTATTGCTCTCAGCTAACCAGACAGGCCGGGGGATCCCTGAATGTGGAGTTCAGGGCCGAAAAGGAGGGCAACCCTGAATCTTTTCAAAAGGTGTGCCGGGTAATTCCAGCCAGCACACCTGGGCCCACTGCCCCCTGGATGTGCTAAACTCCTAAAGTTCTCCAAACCTCTGTCCGTGCCCCTGCTGTCCCCTGCCTGGACCATTCAAACCTGAGAAACTGACCTTGGCCTTCCAGGCTCCGAGTGAATGCCCTGATCCCTGCATAGAAAGAATCTGTTTGTCCGCCCTCCCCTTCTCTAAGTCGCCTGGCCCTTTGCTTGGTCTCCTCCCTGGACTGTGAGCAGCCTGAGGGCTGCCGGGGCGGGCAGACCCACCCTCAAGCCTCAGCGTGGCACCCAGCGCACAGGCCACCGGCAGATACGGGCGCAGGGCCACGGGGCGCCACAGTGTCCGGCTGTGCCCCCTGGGCTGTGAGCGCCTGACAGGCAGACGCTGGCTTCTCTGTGTCCGGGAGTCCCCAGGTCTCCGACAGGAGGCAGGGGCTGAGAGGAGAGAGGAGCCGGGGGTAAGAGGCTCAGAAAGCTGCCGTGAGGACCGGAGAAGCTGCTGGAAGAGTGGCTGCCCCCTCGGGAGGGAGAGAATGGGGGCGGGGAGTAAACAGCTTCCGGGCTGTGCTGCAGGACGGGGCGGTGAACTCCTCCAGAAACCGCATCACCAGGGGCTTTGGGGCTGACATTCCTGAGGAAGGACACCAGAGCATGTCCTACAAAAATACCCTTTTAAAAATAGCAGCTGTTTCTGTTTTGTTTCCTAAAGGCAGCGGAGTGCAGCTTCCTGATTTGGGAAGCCGAGTGTCTGGGCCCGGCGGCTGGTGGGGACTTCAGGCTCCCGTCCCACTCTCAGGGGAGCCCTGGGGGCCGCGTGCGGCCCCTCACCTGGCAGCTCCCCCCGGGGGCAGTGACCTGTCGCACAGGAGGCTTTTCAGTTTCATCCTTTATTGGTTCCTCCTACCCCCCTCCCTTCCTCCCCCTCCCCTGCTTTCCCTCCCCTCCCAATTCCTCACTCCCTCCCCCCCTCCTCTCCCCTTCTGCTCCCTGCCCCCTGCCCTCCCCGCCCCTCCCCTCCCCTCCGGTAACCGAGAGCTGAGCTCAGTGCTGTCACTTCCCAGCTCTTAGACCTTGAGCAAGTAAGTCACCGCTCTGACCTCCTTTCCTGCATCTGTAAAATGGGAGTAAGGAGTCCTGACCTGACAGGGTGCTTGTCCAGAAGCACAGGCCTGGAGGGCACCAGTGTCCCCTCACTGCCCCCCGCGGGGCTAATCAGGGGGGATGACGAGGACCAACAGGGATGGCTCCCATCTGCCGTCAGGGCCTCCGCTCCGTGGCTCCAAGGGCCACACAGCACATCAGGGCTGGGGGGGGGGGGGGTCTGGGAAAGGGGCCCTCTGTAGCTGGGGCCTCCGGGCTGGGACACTCAAGCTGCGGAGGGACAGTGATGTTTCTTCCTTTCGTTTCTCCGTTTCCCAAAAGTTCTGCCTCCCGCTGCGGTGTTTGTGGTCAGAAAGACAAAAGCAGTAAGTGCCCGTTTGGAAAAAGATAGATTTGCTGAGTGCTTCTGCTTTCCCATCTCAGCTGCAGCTCAGGGACCCTGGTGGGAGGGCTTCTGTGGGGGTGGTGGGCGGGGGCCCCGCCAGTCAGCAGGGGTGGGGGCGTGGCCGGCAGAGGGCAGCAGGAACTGCGGGGGTCCCCCTCCCCATCTCTGGGGAGCCCGCACCTACAGGGACCCAAGGCTACAGCCGGGGCCTGGGCTGGGTGGTCTGCAGAGGCCAGAGGATGTTCCAGCCCCTGCAGGGAAGGTCTGTACGGGGTGTGCCTGCCCCTGGCCCCCCCACTCCGTACCCCTGCCCCTGGCCCACCCACTCCCCACCCCTGCCCCTGGACCCCCCACTCCCCACCTCTGCCCCTGCACCCCCCACTCCCCACCTCTGCTCCTGGACCCCACACTCCACACCTCTGCCCCTGGACCCCCCACTCCACACCTCTGCCCCTGGACCCCCACTCCACACCTGTGCCCCTGGACCCCCCACTCCCCACCTCTGCCCCTGGACCCCCACTCCCCACCTGTGCCCCTGGACCCCCACTCCCCACCTGTGCCCCTGGACCCCCACTCCACACCTGTGCCCCTGGACCCCCACTCCACACCTGTGCCCCTGGACCCCCCACTCCACACCTGTGCCCCTGGACCCCCACTCCCCACCTGTGCCCCTGGACCCCCCACTCCCCACCTGTGTTCCCGGACCCCACACTCCACACCTGTGCTCCCGGACCCCACACTCCACACCTGTGTTCCCGGACGCCCCACTCCCCACCTGTGCTCCCGGACCCCCCACTCCCCACCTCTGCTCCTGGACCCCACACTCCCCACCTCTGCTCCTGGACCCCACACTCCCCACCTCTGCTCCTGGACCCCACACTCCCTACCTCTGCTCCTGGCCCCCCCACTCCCTCCCTCCGCAGTGGTTTTCCATCACCACCTTCCTCTCCTCTGCCTTCCAGGCACTGCTTTGCCCCATTCCCTGTCTTTAGGGACTAAACTCCAACCCCTTGGTCAGGGGTTGGGATATTTGACCCATCTCTCTCATCCTGTGCACATTTTGACCACAAGACAGTTTGTAATAAGCATTTGGATCAGAATTAGTCAACAGTGATGAGTCCTTCTCTAGAAAGTACCAGAATTCCACAGGGAACTCCATTAAGCCAATTTAATCCTTTTATCAATTTTCCGTAGAGCACAGTTAAACCATTTCCGATGTTTCCGTTTCCATTTTGCTGAAATTATTTTCATAGAGATCAATTCTTTTGCATTTAGAATTTCGCAGTGGAGGTTCGCTCCATAAATCAGTCTTTTCTCCATCTCAAACTTTACTAATCGCAGCCGCTGCCGTGGGGAGTGGCTTTCCCGGGTTGCATTATAGATCCTGTTTTCCTGAGTTAATCCATGAGGACACAGTGAGCAGTTTATGAGTCAGGCAGCCAGTGGGACAGACAGCGTGGAGGAGGCGAGAGGGAAGGAACAGAGGGAGACACAGAGGGGGCTCTGAGCAGAAACCGGGCCACCGCTGGCCTGCTGGACGAAGCCGGAGGGGCCAAAGCTCAGAGCGTCCCCTTGGCCACTGCGTCATCACACGGCACAGTCCTGGTAAATAAAGATTGTCGTCTTCCCTCCCTGCCAATCAGAAGGCTTCTCTGGGGCGTTCTAGCTGGGACTGATGGAGGAGGTATATTGCTACCTGGCACACGGCTGGAAGGTGAGAATGAGCGGCTACCAGCTGCTACGTTCTGCTCTGTGAACACAGCCCACGCAGGAGGGTCAAAGAGCACAGAATAGCGGGCCGAGAGACGCCAAGAAGAGAAGCCCGAGGGCCTTAATCATTTAAGACCCTGGATCCAGCTATGCCTGACACCAGCACCCCGAGCTGCCCTGTTACATCAGCCAATTAACTTGTGCCATTTTTTTTCTTAAGGCAATTGATTTGGGATTCTTTCACTTGCAACCAAACGTATTCTACCAAATACCCTCCAGCTCTGTGCTCACCAGGCTGTGGTGTCTGCTCCTTCGCGTGTGACTCGGTGTTCCCAAATGTCTTGCAGGAATCCCTTTCTCTTCCCCTCACCGCCCCCTCTGCTCAGTGTGGACACACCAGGAGTCCGGTTATGGTTTCTTTTTCAGATGCTTCCTGAGTGCCCAGCGTGCTGTAAACAGCATGCTGGGGGCTCAGAATGGAGTGGGGAGCAAACTTCCTAATGTCACTTCTCTGGTGCCTTCTCTGCAAAAGCGTGTCAGTCACAAGTACCGCACGTGGCTCTGTGAGTAACGGAGCTCCTGTCTGCACAGAGCAGAGCATCCAGATCGTGGTAGACATGGTACGTGTAGATGTGGTAGTCACTCGCTACTTGAACGTTGACAGAGAGGACACCCCTGGGCCTGGGAAGGAGCCTCGGGATGGCTGTATGGTCTCACTGCTCTTAGAGGGCAGGGAGCTAGTGACCTGAGACCCACCCTTGTGAGGGGAAACCTCTGGACTGAGAGGCCGAGAGGGGTCAGAGTTCCCAGAGGCACGGGCTGAGTGCCCAGCACACACCCACAGCAGTGGGGGGAGGGGGGTCAGCGGGCAGGCAGCCCTGTGAGATGGGCACTGGCTCCCTGGAGACCTGGTCTGGTGCTCAGATATTATCCCACGTGCCGTGTTTGCATTTTAGGGTGCGCGGTGGAAGCCAATGAGCCGGCACCCACCTTTCTCTCGGCGCCTCTAATAACTACGAGTACATCAGTCTCTGTTGTTTACCAGCGTCCAGCATGGAGCTTTCTGTGGCATTCTGGGCCCTGGTTCTGGCCAACATGTTTATTGGAAACAGAATAAGAGCCTCAGCAGGCTCCCTGGCGGCCCGGCCATTCGCATAGCATTACGCATCTGTGGGGTGCTGCCCTACATTCTGGGGGTGTCTGCTCAGTGGTGGCGAGGTAGCTGCAGTATGCATGTCGAAATCTGGGGGCGTGGGAAGCTGTGGCAGGTGGTTTCTGGAGCAGCATACTCAATACTCGGACATGATTTTATACTTTGATAACTAAAAGGCAAAACCCCCAAACCCACTACTGTTTTAATAAAACAGAGAGAGCAGAGCTGGAAAGATCACCCTAGCTGCAGAGTGACCCGGATGACAGGGCTTGCTCACAGGCGCAGGAGGGTGACAGATGCGCATTTGGGGCAGGGACGCACCGACGTGGAAAACTGTCACCCAGCACTGTTCCCGTCCGCGTCGCCTGGATTAGCCCCGACCTGATGCAGGATCAGCCGTCTTTCCCCCACATCCTCAGGCCGCAGAGGTGAAATGTGTCAGAGAAGTCCCTCCTTGCCATGAAGAACACATATCATGTTACAGGGATCAGGGGTGACAAGGACTGTGTAACTCACATCAATCTTCCAGGTCATCAAAAAATGCCAGGGAGGGGTGGGGCGTGAGCCCCTGTAGTGGAGCAGGGGAGAGGCCAGCAAGGGGCAGAGGAATCCACTGCGGGTGTCCCGGGAAGGGCCATTCTCCTTCCTTGAGTCCTGGCTGAGCCCCTGGACCTTGGGGGGCCCTCTCTGAGAAGGCCAGGAGCTCTGAACTGTGGTCCCCAACTCAGTCCATGGAGACCAGGAAAGACAGGAGGCAGATCAGATGACCTGGTCTGAGTTGCCGTTGTGTTACTCATTGGCTGCGCGACCTTGACCACTCCCCTCAGCTCAGTTTCCCCTGCTCCCCTGGTTAGCATCAAGAGAACCTGGTCTCCCTCCCCTGAAAGATCATAAGCAGCAAACATATCTCGAAGATCCTCGACTGTAATAACCAACACCTGCTGAGAGCATCTGTGGCCTTGCTGCCTGCAAGTGCTTTTACCTGTCAGCGAGGCCTCCCCACAACCTCGTGGGGCAGGTACTGCTGATGTTCTTCACACACGGGGCGACTGAAGCACAGAGCTGAGAGCAGGTTTGAATGTTTGGGTGCAGGCGGCCTGGCCCCGAGTCTGGGCTGCTGGGTGCCTCCTGTAAAAGTCCCACCGGTTGGTGGGTGAGTGACAGCAGCACCTGGTGGCCTCTGCCGAGTGTGGGTAAAGAAGGGTAAAGAACATCAAGGGGACAACTTCTAATATCCAGGAACTTCCTGTAGGCATAGAACCCTCAATGTTTCTTTCTCTACCTGCTTTTCCTCTTCCGCTTTCTTCAGTCTTCCACGTTGGCTTTTTGATCTTTTTGTGTTTTATTTCACGGAGAGCAGCTCCCCGTTGAGGAAAGTGAGGCACAGAGGGGTGACCTGTCCAAGGTCATGGGGCACCTGCTGGCAGGAGGTCCAAGGGCACGGGGCACCTGCTGGCAGGAGGTCCAAGGGCACGGGCACCTGCTGGCAGGAGGTCCAAGGTCACGGGGCAGCCTGCTGGCAGGAGGTCCAAGGTCACGGGGCACCTGCTGGCAGGAGGTCCAAGGGCACGGGGCACCTGCTGGCAGGAGGTCCAAGGGCACGGGGCACCTGCTGGCAGGAGGTCCAAGGGCACGGGGCACCTGCTGGCAGGAGGTCCAAGATCACGGGGCAGCCTGCTGGCAGGAGGTCCAAGATCATGGGGCAGCCTGCTGGCAGGAGGTCCAAGGGCACGGGGCACCTGCTGGCAGGAGGTCCAAGGGCACGGGGCACCTGCTGGCAGGAGGTCCAAGGTCATGGGGCACCTGCTGGCAAGAGGAACTGGAGCCTTCTGGCTGCAAGTTGCATGGCTTTGTGGCCCTGCCAAAGTAATTTCTAGACTATGGCATATGACAAATGTAATGAGGAGGGGGGGGAGAGAGAGAGAGAGAGAGAGAGAAGGGGCTCCTTTTTTTTCTGCTTTAGACTGAGATTCCCCCGCTCGGGAAATCTGCCTGGCAGACAGGCTGACTGGTGAGTCCCATCAGATCGAGGGCAAACAGAAGCAAAGTCGGTCTGCAGGCTCAGAAGCAGAGCTTAGCCAGGGACCAGAGAGGGCAGTCAGGCCTTGCGTCTGAGAGGTGACAGACACAGTGCCTGGCAGAACCCTGCTCGGTCCGGGGTTGGCACAGGACAGTCGAAGGGGCTTTGGTACTGAGGCATGGGGATGCACACCCTGAGATCACGCCTGCCCATGGCTGAAGTCGCTAGCATGTGGGCCTCGGAGCCAGGTTCATTTCCTGGCTGCAAGATCTTGGGCAAGTCCCTAATCTGCTCTGTGCCTCAGTTTCATCCTGTGCAAAGCAGTGATGATAACAGTAAACACCTCAGAGGGCTGCCGCTTGGTTAGATGAGATAG
Organism: Hyaena hyaena; assembly: GCF_003009895.1. Lineage (NCBI taxonomy): Eukaryota > Metazoa > Chordata > Mammalia > Carnivora > Hyaenidae > Hyaena > Hyaena hyaena. Next base: position 2,094,978 of record NW_024080763.1, read on the forward strand.
GCAGGTACGGTGTGTGTGCATCCAATAATGTTAGTCACCATCAGGATTAATATTATCATTAGCCTGAATACAGCTATCAGTTACATACCTGGATTGTTCAGGGGTTGCTCCTGAACAACTTCTGTGTGTGGCTCCCGGCTCTGGCCCCAGGGTGTGGGAGGGAGGACCAAGTGATGAGAAGCATTAAGTCAGAGTAAATCCTAGAACCACTTCTAATCCTTATGGGGACTTCAGTCAGTCATCTCTCTCTGAGTGTTGGTTTTCCCATCCGTAGAATGGGAATCTATTGGTTTGAAATGTTCTTCACTGGGGGTAACAGAAAACTCAACTAACATGAGTGGATGAAGAGGGATTATTGTTTAAACTGGCCTCCCCAGAAGTTTGGAGTAGATGGTCCGCGGTTTTTGCAATGACTCCCAGCAGGGGCCCAGACTCTATTTTTTTCTTTCCCCACTGTTAGGTTGTTGGCTTTGTCCTCCCGCCTGCTGCCTCATGGCCTCAAAACGGTTGCTCCACCTCCAGCCTCTGGTTTGTGTTCCAGCCAGAAGAAACAAAGCATTCTGTGCTCAGAAGGGGAGCCTGCCTTCCCTGCTGGAGTCTTGTTGGTTAGAATTACAGTGAATGATCACCCCTAACTTCAGTGGGGTCTGGGAAATAGACTGTTTTCGCTCCCTAGAATCTTTAGCAAGGGGAAGGCAATTGTGCGTACCTTTCAGGTAGCAAATCTGCAGGGCCCACCATGGGGCCTTGGAGAGGATATTTGTAAAATGCTAACTCCAGTGCCTGACATAGATTGAGTGTCCAAGGAAGGGAACACTTTATCTTTATTAGCTAAATTAGCTAAGGGATGAATTTTAAAAAGGGGAGGGATTAATATCTTACAGTGCACGTCGGGCCTTAGTAAATCGATTTCCTTCTAGCTCTTCTCTTGGCTTCTGCTGGCCTGCTTGGGGCTGCCTTCTTTGTCCCATCTCAGACAAGCTTCCACTGAAGTCGCCAGCTTTGGGGCCATTCTGAGCCCCTGCCCCTCTTCATGGGCTCCCTTCAGACTGGACGTTTTGTGTGGCCTGGAGAAACATGGCTACGCCCACCAGTCACAAAACAACCGGAGAGTGCGTCCGGCCAGGGTAAGGCTGGGCTGGCCTCCGACCTATGGGTCAGAACTCCGGGCTAACCCGCGGGTTTGCACCCCACCCTGATTCCACTGGCGACCTCACCACGGAGGCCCCGAGAGTTTCTTCCCAGCCTCCTGCCTTCTCCGGAAAGATACCATCCTGTTTCGCATGGTTTTGTATTCGAGTGTATTTTTTAAAAACCGTGTTTATCCAGACAGAGCTCAGAATTCAGGATAGCGCCGTGGGTGTTTACAGCAATAAGCGTTTCCTTTGGGCTCCTGATGGTTGCTGCCTGGGGTAGGTGATGCATGCGAGAGGTTAAGGAAGCAGATTCATTAATTTCACAGCCAACCCCAGGCCTCATCGCATAGCCAGTACCTCACCTCCAACCGGTCTCAGCAGCTAATGAATGTGAACCTCAGACTGGAGGTCATTCCCCTGGAACATTAATGGAGGCAGATGTCCACTGGTCTGGGAGCCAGGGGTGGGGTGATGGCTTAATATCAGGAACTATCCAGAGGTCTAATCAAACTGGCTGGCTGACTCCCAGGTACCCCTCACTGCGGGACAGCATGGAGCCTGGACAGAGGGTGACAGCTCTCCCTGTGAGCAGAGGCGGACTATGGCAGCTGGTGATTTATTCGAGGAACGAAGGGGGTTGAGTTGAATCACAGCCACTTGACAAGTGGGAATTGGGGGCACCTGGGTGACTCAGTAGGTTAAGCGTCGACTTTTGGTTTCGGCTCAGGTCATGATCTCACAGTTCATGAGACCAAGTCCCACATTGGGCTCTGCACTGATGTCACGGAACCTGCTTGGGATTCTTTCCCCCTCTCTCTGCCTCTCCCCTGCTCTCTCTCTCTCTCAAAAATAAATATATGAACTTAAAAACATTTTTTTACAGGTGGGAATTAAACAGACCTTTCTGCCCAGCCTCCCGTGCTTTATGGACCTTGCTGACAAATCACACATATCAGGCCATTGACAGAACTGAAGGAGATGGTTTTTTTTTTTTTTTTTAAATTTTTAACATTTATTTTTGAAAGACAGAGAAAGACAGAGAACTAGTGGGGGAGAGGCAGAGAGAGAGACACACACACACAGAATCCGAGGCAGGCTCCAGGCTCTAAGCTGTCAGCACAGAGCCTGACACGGGGCTCGAACCCATGAACCGTGAGATCATGACCTGAGCTGAAGCTGGATGTTTAGCAGACTGAGCCACCCAGGCACCCCAGGAGATGGGTTTTGATGGCTGACTTGGTTGATGCCTTTGACCAAGGGTCTCATCACTCTTGAAACTTTCAGAAAGCTGTGTGGATTTTGTGGGAGGAGGAGACTAGTTATATTTGTGGGTTAGGAAGGCTTACAAATTAAAAGCATGTTCCTGGTTGTACTTCTGGAATTCTCTGTGGCATATTACATCCGTCCTTCCATAACATCTAACATTTACTGGAGGGCTTCCCGCCTGCCAGGCGCCGTGCTGAGGTCTTTCATGGATGAGCCCCATGTATTAATCCTCACTGCCACTCTTGGAGGAAGGAAGAGCCATTGTCGTCACATTGAAGACGAGGAACATCGGGCACCAAGCAAGGAGGTTGATCATTTGGGACCACGTCGGAAGTGTTGGCCTGAGACTGACATTTAGCGTTTGATGGCAATTAATGACAGCAGGCAATCCTTATAATGACCATGATCTCCGCGTCCCTCCAGTGCTAGAGTTATTGCAATAATAATATTTAACAACTAATAATAATTAGTGTTAATAACGATCGTATTAGAATTAACTATGACAGTATCAATTAATAATGGTGAGAATTAGCAATCGCTGGTGCACCCCCTTGCACCTGTCTCAGCTCCCCAGCGTGAGGGTCTTAGCAGCACTCCAGGGGCCATCTGACCGGCCACAGTGATAGTCTTTTGCTATCAGGACGGCAAATGACCCAATTCTATTTTTAAATATTTTAAAATGCTTTATTTATTTCTGAGAGAGAGAGAGACAGCGTGAGCAGGGGAGGGTCAGAGAGAGAGGGAGACACAGAATCCAATGCAGGCTCCAGGCTCTGAGCTAGCTGTCAGCACAGAGCCTGACGTGGGGCTCGAACCCATGAACCGCGAGATCGTGACCTGAGCCGAAGTCGAGTGTTTAACCGACTGAGCCACCCAGGTGCCCCACAAATGATCCAATTCTAGAATCTTCTTTGAGAGTTTGCCTCCTATGACCACTTCTTAATACTATTTTTTTTAAGTTTATTTACTTATTTTGAGACACAGAGAGAGAGAATGCTAAGCAGGCAGAGCCTTTGAGGGGCTCAAACCCATGAACTGTGAGATCATGACCTGAGCCGAGACCAAGAGTCTGACACTTAACCCAATGAACCACCCAGATGCCCCTTCTATGACCACTTCTGAAACAAACCATCTTGGATTGGTCTTACCCAGAAGCAGACCCTGGCAAGCAGTTTATTTAGGAGTGATCTCAGGGAACATCCGTAGGTGGGTGAGAGAGGAAGCGTACAGCGGCCAATGGAAGGTGTGCTATGGGGCCGGTTTCTGGCTGTGGGCAGCTAGAGCTCGTTCCTTCTGGAGACCTGTGCATCCCTGTGAACGCAGCTCAGAGTCACCCCATGAAGGGGGCATGGGAGCCCGGAGTCACCCCATGGAACAGACAAGGCTGCTGAGGTCTCTTTCACCCTCCAACTTTCATCAGTCCTGGCTTGAGGGCTGCTTCTGGAGCCTTTTATTCTGCTGTTCTGGCACATTCAGCCCATGGGCTAAGCACGCTTTTGTAGCAGAAAGAAGCCCTTAGGCAGAGTCTCGGGTTTTGCGGGAAGCAGCCTTTGGTACCTGGAGGAGACGGTCCCTGTGGGTTGCTGATCGCATCTGCCCCAGGGGCTCGCTCACTGCTCAGAAATGGCCTATTCTGACTTTCGACGCCACGTTGCTGGAAAGCCCTTTCTGTAGATCCAAAATCAGTCTGTGGTACCCTGAAAATGGGTCAACAAGGATATCAAGTACCAATATCTAGAACCTATAAATGCTGCCTTTTTGGGGGGAAAAGGTCTTTGCAGATGTGAGCAAATCAAGGATCTACTGGAGAGATTATCCAGGACCGTTGGGGTGGATCCTAATTGTTATCACAAGTGTCCTTGTGAGAAAGACGTGTGGGGATCTGAGGACAGAGCAGGACAGGGCAAGGTGGCTGCGGGTGGAGCAGTGGGCCAGCTCAAGCCGAGGAATGCAGCTGCACCCGAAGCCGGGAGAGACAAGGGAGGAATTCTTGATTTTGGACCTGAGACACTAATTTTGGCATTCTCGCCCCGGAACTGAGAGACAATAAATTTCCACTGTGTTAAGCTACCAAGCTTGTGGTAATTTGTTCCAGAAGCCCCAGGAAATTCACAGAGTTTCTCCCTGCCTTGCCAAGACAGCTCTCTAAGCATCCATCAAAGTGCCCGTGGCCCCTGCATCTTTTTTCTTTCAGGCAAAGTGGAATAGCCAAGTATCGGCTGCTGTTTCCCCCGTGGACAGACCCCCTCTTCTTCAAGCCTTTACATGGGTAAAGCAAGAAGGTGTAGCAACGAAGCAGCTGAAGAGCCTAAGTAACATCATTTTGAAATTAAGGCCTCCATTAAGGGCAACCTCGGGCTGCACGTAGCCCCAGTTCCTCAGATTGCTGAAGGCTAAAGCCATCCTCGGACAGCCCTCAGATCAGCTAATCAAAAAACATTCCTGTGCTCTGAGTCAAGGCTGGGAACTGTAGACAGTTATTCTGTACAAACTAGCCAATTTCTCACCGCTTGCCTGAACCCCACGTGGGTCCTTTGAACTCACCTCATAATTGGTCATTTTCAAAGGATTCTCAAAAGTCATGATTGGGTCCCACCAAAGGTAATGAACACCTCACAGATACTGAATGGTCAAAGTTGTTACCATGGGTGCTGTACAATTGTAATTGGTGCTCATGTGATGATGCTATATGTACAATGCGTGCACTGTAACACCCCTGTCCCTTACCCCATAAAAACCCTGCTCACTATTGTTCGGGGCTTCACCTTGCTGCCACTGCACCGGTTGATGGGTGAGCCCCTGCTCGAGCTTGTAATAAAGACCCTTATGTACTTGCATTGGTGTCAGCTCCTTGGTGGTCTCTGGGGACTCGCGAATCGGGCACAACACAGCCAGAGCAGCCCCGGATCTTCCCCCCACTCTGGAAGCTGAGCCCAAGAATTGATGCCAGCCCCAACCAAACCCAAGCTTGCTATGCCTCATCGCATATGGTAGATCGTGCCTCTGTGTCCAGCTTTGCGGCTGGCTCAGCTGCAAGCATTGTCTCCGTACCACCTGAGGTCCTGGAATGCCTAGCGGCCACGTCCAAAAATTATAACCACAACTCATCACTAACTTCCAAAGAGTGGCCAGCTATGAAATCATGGGTTACTGGTCTCTGGGGGTATCAAAGTCCTGATCGAATTGTGCAAAGGTTCCTACCTTAGTCAACCAGGACCCCAAGACTAAAGCCTTAATATAGATCATTTGGAGATCATGAAGGTTCTGATTTGGCAGATCTGGGGCGGGGCCTGGATACCATATTTCTTCTCCTTTTTTTTTTTTTATGGTTTATTGTCAAGTTGGTTTCCATATAACACCCAGTGCTCATCCCCACAAGTGCCCTCCCCCATGCCCATCACCCCCCTTCCCGTCTCCCTCACCCCCATCAGCCCTCAGTTTGTTCTCGGTATTCAAGAGTCTCTCATGGTTTGCCTCCCTCCCTCTCCCCAGCTATTTTCTCCCCTTCTCCTCCATGGTTGGGTACCGTATTTCTAACAAGCCTGCGTGGTGCTGATGCGCTGGGCTGCAGCCTACACCTTGAGCAGGACTAAGCTGGAGACACCAAGTTCACTGGTTGAGTATTTACTATGCTTCAAATGCGAGTCATGTTCTGTGAAGTTTTAGCCAATCCCAAACACAAATCTGTATTTTCCATTGTGTAGAATGCTGTTTTCATGGTTTTGTTGCTAAGATTATTGCATTTATAACTTCAGTAGCAAACAGCACATCCCTATCTTGCCTAGAACGGAACAGCAGTCTGAGTTTTCTCCAAGGGGCCGTCTCTGCCCTTGGCCCTCATTCCCTGTTGGGCTATAGATGCTGAGTGGATTAACAATGTTCCCTTCTGCAGACTCCCTAGGGCTTCTCTTCTAGACCAGATGTCAAAATAATTCTGATTCCACATTCCAGTGGAATGTACCAGAGGACTGGATAAGACAACGACACTTTCTTCTGCTTGGGTGTGTGCCAGCGGAGGTCCCCTCCCGCTGCTGGATCCCACCTCTCTCCCTGGCCTCTGGTGTCTGTCGGATGGGAATCATGTTAGCCCATGTCTGCGGCTCTGGTCCCTGGCTCATCAGGGGCCTGAATATATGTGTGCATTAAATGTATACCTCTCCAAAGGCTTCTGCTTCATCTCCCTGCCTGAGAAGATAGGAGACTTGCCTACGGCCCCTGAGCCAGTGAGAGAGAAGGCAGATTCCTTCTGGTTTTTCAGAATCAGCCTATAATCTCATGCAGGAGAGCTCATCCAGCCTCATGAGTTGATAAATAGAGGCCAGGGAGGGCCAGGGATTTGACCACTACTCTGCACTTAAGTCTGAGAATAGCTGGGCCTGGATTCTGGCTGTACTGACATAAGTCTCTCTGCCCAAACCTCCTTTGGGGTTCTGTTTGTTTCCACTAAGAAATCAAGAGGACAGATAAAGATGACAATCTTCCAAGCTCTATAAAAAGAGAAGGAGGCTGAGCCTGTGAGTATTGTCTTCTGGGCTTGGGTTCCCAAGCTGAGACCCTGCGTAGGTGCACCTGAGATTTCAAGGGTGCTGATGTCATCTGTAAGGAATGAGACCCTGCGATGTTGGTTTGCTGGAGGCTGCAGTGTGATGCACGGGAAAGGACACTGGAAAAGACAAGGGCCAGACTTTAAAACGTGTCCACCTTATGACCCAGGCAATTCCATTGCTAGAAATCTCTTTTACAGAAATTCTTTTTTTTAATTTAAAAATTTTTAAACATTTATTTACTTTTGAAAGAGAGAGAGAGAGCATGAATGGGGAGAGGCAGAGAGAGAGAGAGGGAGACAAAGAATCCAAAGCAGGCTCCAGGCTGTGAGCTCTCAGCACAGAGTCTGGTGCAGGGCTCAAACCCATGAACCACGAGACATGACCTGAGCCGGAGTTGGATGCTCAACCGACTGAGTTACCCAGGCCCCCCTCTTTTACATAAATTCTTGTGCAAATACATGACTGTTTGTGTCTAAGGATACTTGCTGCAGAGTTGTGTTGGAAACAAACATCCACCCCTCTGCATATTCTGAAATCAATGGAAAGATTGGAGAAAGCTGCTTTTATGTACCAGCATGGGGAGATCCAGGATATGCTACTCAATGAAGAAAGCAAATCACAGAAGAGTGGGTGGGGGGGTACCCTGTTTATTATTTAATAAATCATGTATCTATATATAAATATACAGCGAAGTCCAGAAAGGATCCACAAAAGTGTGTGCTTCCTCTCGGGAAGGAAGTATATGATAAGGGATGAAGGAAGGGTAAAGGGGAGCTTCTGCTTTTAATTTTATACATCTTTTGTTTGAATTCTAATCAAATAATTAGTAAAATACCCCATCGGTGATTAAAGGAATATACAGAGGGAAACAAACAATGGCTTTGGGATTGTTCCAGCATATGTTTGATCTTTGTCTTTGTTATCTCGATGCCCAAACCCAAGGGCATGAAGCCACACGCACTGATTGGCCCATGGTCCCTCCAGGTCAGGCATCGGGCATGGCTCAGTTGGATCCTCTGGCTCCTGATCTCTTATGAGGCTACAACCGAGATGTCGGGGGGAGGGGGGGGAGGGCGCTGTTCTCTCATCTGAGGGCTCCACTAGGGGAAGGGTTCTCCAAGGTCACTCATGTGACTGTTGGCAGGATCCAGTTCCCCACGGGCTGTTGGCCAGCGACCACCCTCGGGTCCTTGCCGTGAGGACCTCTTCAGGGGCAGCTCACAACATGGCAGCAGGCTTTTCTCAAAGTGAGTAAGTCAAAGAGTGGGGGGAAAGCGAGCTAGGTGAAGCCAGAGTCTTTGTAACTGAGTCTGCAATGACCTTCCCTCACCTTTGCCACATTCTATTCATAACAGTGTCACTAGGTCCCACCTGCATTTACAGAGAAGGGGTTATTCTAGAAGGTAGAGGTCATTGAGAGCCAACTTAGAAATTGTCTACCATATTCCAAGTCTCTCTTCTCTTCAGTGTGCACAAGCTGTGAGCCGCTGGGCAGGTCACTTAAAACATGCAGCCTCCAGTCCCTTATCTGTAAAATGGGCCCATAGCAGCTGTCACACAAGCCCATTGTGAGGGTAACATGCAGTGACACGTGTGACATTGCCACGCACGATGCTTTCGTGTGGCAAGCCCCGATCTCCTTCTCTCCCGCAGCTGTGGAAGGACTGTGGATTCAACATTTTTCATGATTGTCTACAAGTTAGAAATCTATCCACGCAGACTCTGCTTCACCGGAAACTCACTTTCAGGGGACTCTAGATAAAATTATGTTTATGTCAAGGAGCCTGGGATAAAGAGTTCTCTATTTAAAGGCTGCCAACACGGCGAGGAGGCAGGATGGAGCGCAATGTTAATAATTGCTATGTGGGCATGGAGGTGCCATAGATTATAGAATGCTTGGAGAAAATGGGGCCTTTTACCGTGGGGCTCAGTCATTAGCAAAATTTCGCATTCAAAATTAGTCAGAAAAGGTAATTAGTGTCAAGGAGTGATTGCAGCTGTATCGTTAACATGACGGATGTTGGTGCGGTCTCACGCTAATGACTTATGGAATTTTCATTCAGGAGACAATCGCAGCAATTTGGTGGTCAGCAGACAGTCTGAGAATCAATCACCATGATAGTCAATAATTTATCATTTCTATTTAAAGTCTGGAATCTGTATCGGCTTCAACAGAAGTGAGTCCTGATGAAGGAAGGTTAGCATCTAGCAAAATCCTGGCTGCTGGGTCCGTTTCTCTAAGAGGCATCCATTTCTTCCAGGCACAGAGCAAACAGAGTGCTGTTTGAACTATCTGCTTCCGTCTCCAAGTTGGGATAGAAACGGTAGAAACGGTCCCACGCTGCGGGCTGCAGGGAAATCAGTATTTAGATGTTAAACTTGATTTCGCTTCACAAGTTCACCTCTGGAGATGAGAAGAACGGCCTGGACCATTCAGCGATCCCCAAACGGCATCATCAGTACCTGTGAGGTGGGGAGCGAGTGGCTCCCCCCCACTGGGAGGACACGGACTCCGAGAGCCCAGTTCTGACCTTGGTCGTGTAGTGTCCCTTTTAGCATGAACAACGTTGACCGTGACGATAATAGTAACCATTCCAGATAATAGTTCTTGGGGAGCTTTCTGTGTGCCTGGTGTTTGCTGAATGTTTTGCACATGTTATTTCAATGTGATCTTTACAGATGGAGGCTTAGAGAGGTTGAGTACATTGCTCAAGGTCACACAGCAAGCAATTACGGGGTGGATCTTCATACCCAGATCCTGGTCTCCTAAGTATAGTGTTATATTGAGCTGCTGGGTACAGGAAATTGAAGCTAACTTCTTATGACCCCAGCCATCTCATCTATAAAATATGAATAATAATGTGCTCCCTGCACAACTTCAGGAATACGTTGCCGGGCAAGCTGTTGTGTGGGGCTCCTAAAGCCTGAAGGTAACTGTGATTTGGTCTTTGGGACACACGGTCACACAGCAGGCACCCGTGTGCTGTTGGTGTGGATCGAAGTTGCCCACTGCCCGCCCCCCCCCGCCCTCCTCACACCCCCGGGGGTCCTGAATCCTGCCCCGTTGTTTTTGACTGTCTTGTTTGAGTATCCACGCCCTTTCACACTCATATCGCGTTTGGTCTATAGATGCCGCCGGATTAATTCTCTACTGTATGTCTGTGGCTCCCATCTTCTAAAACTTCCAGTGGCCCCTGGTTTCCCTTAGGATTAAATGTGGCCTCCGCAATGTAGCATTCAAAGTGCCCCGCCCCCTTGTGTAATCTGGCTCCGACCTGTGTCCAGAATACGCTCTTCTGCGCATGTCCACTGCATGCTCAAGTCCTTCCTCTTTCTCCTTCACTTCCTTCTCTTTCCTCTCCGCCATCATCATCACAGCTGTTGTCCTCCTCATGATGACGACAGCTGGCCTTCACCTCTGTGTGACCTCCACCCACATCCCTAGCCCATCAGGTTCCCAGGCTAGGGTCCTTATTCCTGGCCTGCGCCTGTCCTCAGGCGGGGACCCATGTTCTTTTTCCCATTCCAAAGGCTGGGGCTGATCAAATACGTTCTGGCACCACATCCATGCCCAGGAAGGCCCATGGCTGAGATGCGGATGGTTGAGGCTGGAGACAGAGTCTGGCCTGGAGAGAGGGCGAGCTCATTGCACACGGATGCAGTGACCACGTGGTCCAAATTTAAACCATGTCCTCTGCTTTCCTCTCTGTTTTCATATCCTCTGTCAGGCTACAGATTCACATTTTTGGTTCAAAAACTTATTGGGGCACCTGGGTGACTCAGTGGGTTAAACGTTGGATTCCAGTTCAGGTCATGATCTCATGGTTCATGAGTTCAAGCCCCTCATCTGGTTCAGACGCCTGGAGCTTGCTTTGGATTCTGTGTCTCCCTCTCTCTCTGCCCCTCCCCTGCTCACACTCTCTCTCTCTCTCTATCTCTCTCTCTCAAAATAAATAAATATTAAAAAATTTTAAGAAAAGACTTGTTTGGTTCACTAAACTTCTGTTCTGGAATATCAAGCTTTCAAGAAAAGAGAATCCCCTGAAATCACATACAAATACAACTTTAAGGCAAAGGCTCTTACCTTTCACCATTACTCATAGAAGTCCATGACCAAGTAAAGATCTGCCCAGGAGACTTCAGGTGCTGAGGGTAAGTCCTGTGTGATTTTTCAGGGTTCGGAGACCAGAGACCGAGGGGGCCCACAGGGGAGAGGAAGCATGCCTTGACTGCACCACAAAGAATTACAAATCCGCCACCCTAGCAGATTTTAACATGCTTCTCTCAGCACCTGATAGATCAAGCCAACATAAAAGTAACACGGTTGTAGAAAAGTTGAACAACACATTGATCTAACACAAATAAAAGATCCCCAGTCCCCACCAATCAGGCAATGCATCTTTTCCCCAGCACATGGTGATATTTACCCAAACTGATCTTACTGAGCCATAGAATATGTCTTGTTAGATGCTGAATCATCAGATCATAGAGAAATTATGTTCTCTGATCACATGTAATAAAATTAGGGATCACCACCTTCTGTATGACTGGAAATACCAAAAAAATCGGTATATGATTCATATATCAAAGAAGACATTATAACAGAAATCATAAAAATGCTTAAAAGTGAACAATAACAGAGCACTGTATGTTCAGCCAGGATGGGCGAGGTTATGCTAACATAACAAGCAGCCTCCAAGTCTTCGTGGCTTGTTTCTTCTGCCTGTTACATGTCTGTTGTTGGCCAGGAAGACATTGCTTCACACCTTCTTCACCAATAGACAAAGGATGATGGAGCTTCAAACTTCTGGAATGTCACCAATCCCGTAGCTTGAGGAAGAGGGTCCTGGGAAGGCTTGAATCGACACTAAAATGCTTCTGCACCAGAGCAGAACTCATCAGTCCCACTCACATTTCCACACGGCCAGGCCAAACCTGAAGGGGGCAGAGAGACAATCCTCTTGTGTGTAGGAGGGCACCAGCCACCAGTGAGGGGTAGTAATGGCGGCCACAACCCATGAAAACGTGTGGGAATCAACTCAAGCAATGATTTGAGATAAACAGGAAGCCTTACGTGCAACAATTAGAAAGAAAGAAAGACTGAAGGTAAAGGATCTAGGGGAGTGGAAAAATCTCTTTTTGGGAAGCTCCAAAGAAAGTAGAAGAAAATGATGAAATTATGGGCAGAAGTGAATGTGATAGAGAACAAAGGGAAAACGCAAAGGCTCAAAAGCCAAAGCTGATTCATGAAAAAAAAAAAAAAATCCAACAACTAGCAAGAGAGAGAAATGCATGGCAAGACAGAGTAATTAAAAAAGAGAAAAAAAACGCCCACCAGTAGTATTAGGCATTTCCTGTTAAGATGTCAGAAGGGGCAGCTCTGATAGCAGTGGCAGCCAAGAATTTGTTCTCTCTGAGCGGCGAGGAGCACAGGAGGTCTATGTGAGGTGACGGGCAGGGCCGGGGTTATTGCTGAAAACTGAGGAATGAGGGGGGGTTTCTCAGCTTGAGGGGTGCTCCGGAGAAGAAGCCTGCAGCCAACCTGCAGCCTAGACGTTGGTTTTGTGAGAGGCTGTGGGCCTTAGCAAGTGAGAGCTAACATTAATGGAGGTTCTAGAATGTTCTAGGCACTGAACTAAGCATTTATTCCTCTCACAACCCCAGGCCTAGGTACTGACATTAACCCTTGATCGTAGATGAGGAAGCTGAGGTCCAGAGAGTTTAAACAGTTTCCCCAAGGTCTCATGGCAGGTAAGTGGTGGAGTCAGATTCAAACACAGGTACGTGGACCCCAGGGCCCTTGTGCTCAACTAGGCCACTTCTGGGGCCTCCAGTCTAGAAAGTGAACCCAAATGCCTACTGACCCAGGACGCTGTGGACCTCCGCCCTGGGGTCATGTCTGGGCGTGTGTATGGTGGTTTTGCAGTGAGAAAGAGTTTTATGTTAACGTGCTCAAATATGACAGTCTTTCCCTTATTGCTTCTGGTTAGGGAAGTGTGTTCCATTGGCAGCCGTTATACACACCCTCACCCAGCTTTTCCTATGGTACCTATAGAGTCTCTGCTCTTACACTGAAAGGTCTGATCTGTTTTGGATTTTACCCCAGTGTGCGGTGGGAGCTCCAGGTCTGGCTTTTTCCATATGGCTCTCCAATTATCTTCACAGCACTTAAAAAAAAATCATCTCTCCGCACAGACTTGCGAAGCCGCCTTTCTCATATAATAACTTTCCAGATGCGGTTGGATCTATTTCTGGATTTTCTTTCGGTCCCACTGGTCTGTTTATTCATGTGCCAACACCAAACTCTAATTACAGGCTTTACAGTGTGTGTTAATGGCGGGTAGCCCTGCCCCCATATGGCGCTTCTTTTTCCGGGTTCTTCTGGCTAGCTTTGCTTTTTTGTTCTTTAGTGTAAACTTTGTAATCAACTTGCCTCGCTGCAGAAAAAAAACAAAAAAGCCCCGAAAAACTCCCCCCAAAACAAAAACCTGGTGGTATTTTTTTTTTTAATTGGAAGTGCATTAAATCTATAAATTGACTCAGGCAGAAGTGATAACTTTAGGATGATGAGTGTCTTTAGTCAAGGTCATCCATGTCTCTTCAACCAAAATAAGATTTTGAGGAGAAAGATAAGTTTCCAGGGGACACATACAAAGAAAGCCCTACTTTGGTGAACTTTATATTTTTTTTCAAGTTCTTTATTTCCTTAGTTTGAGAAAGAGAGAGAGAGAGGGAGAGAGAGAATCCCAAGCAGGCTCCGTGGAGCCTGACATGGGGCTCGAACTCAGAAACCATGAGATGATGACCTAAGCCCAAATCAAGAGTTAGACGTGTGACCAACTGAGCCACCCAAGAGCCCCCTTACTTAGGTGAACTTCAAAAACAGAAAACAACAGTCTATACAATTTACAGATTCATACACTTATAGCAAACATTAAAATTAGCATGTGAGTGATTCACACCATGTCAGGGCAAGGGTTACTTCTGGGGAAGGGGAGAGATGAAATGTGAGGCTTAAACTAATTTTAAGTGATTTCACAGAGAGAGGGAGAGAGAGAGAGAGAGAGAGAACTCTGAAACAATTATGGCAAAGTTTGATCTTGGTGGAGGATAGTCTGTTATATTATTCTCTACACCTTTCTCCATGTTTGCAATGTTTCGTATGTTAAAAACAAAGGAAGAAGGAAACCTAGCTGTTTCCATTACTTACGGGGACCCCAGAAAGTAGCACACTTCAATTTTATTTTATGTGTCTGTGGGGTGGTGTCTGCCGGGTAGACCTCTGTTGGGGGAAGCCCCTAGTTCTTTCTGCGGAAAGGGATTTTATTAAAAACTTTGCAGCCGGCTCGGCAGCTGGTGTGGGAAGATTTCCTTCCTTTAAATGGGTGTCCTTAGCAGTTCCAAAGCAGACAGGAGATGGTGGGAAATGAGGAGTTTAATGAAATCTTCCCGCAGTCGCCTGAATTTGTGATAGAAAGTCTCTCACGGTATTAAAAACCTGTTTCTCTATAGGTTGTAAACATCTCATTTTCTCCCTCTACATCCCTCCACAAGATTTAAAATCACTAGGGGGAAGAAAAAACCCACAAAAAAAAAAAAAAAACCAAAAAAACCCAAAACAGCAAAGACAACTTCCAAATGGAAGAGGGAATCACTTCTCCCGACCCCACAACGCCCTTAAAAGAACCTTATTTAGAACAGCTGACAGGAAATTGTATTTTCATAAACGGATTTATCGTGCCATCCTAATAAGTCCCGTTTCAATAGGAGTTAAGAAAACGGTCTCAAAATTGAGTTATTGAGTCGGTTCATTCGGAACAAGTTTCCTCTGTGAGGAAAAGTTCTCATGACTGAAAGCGGCCCAAGTCAAGGCGACGGGTCTGTCTGGGTTCGTCACCTCACAGGAAGGCCCGCGTTGCGTCGCTCGGCCGGGGCCTTCCCAGGAGCCATTTGTTTTCTGAAGTGGGCTCGGTGGAGCCCAGCCATTGGACATGTCCTTCATTTCTATTCCTGGCAGTGGGTTTGCATAGACTCCAATGGCCTCCTCGGGCCCACACAAGACTCCCAGAGAAGTGAGCACCGCATTCAACACCCTTGCTGTATGTGAGGAGAAGGGTGATAGGTAATTAGGCCTGGCAGACGCAGGAGGGAAGGCCCCGGGGAGCCGCCTCTGCCTCACGGAACCTCCCACTCCTGTTCTTCCTCTAGGAAAGTCTCCAGAAGCATCCTTAAAAAAAAAAAAAAAAAAAAACCCACTTAAATGGCTGGGGAGACAGTTGATTCCGAAAAAGAACTGCTAATAAATGTGAGATAAGCTTCTGTGAAAAATGCTAGGTCAGGCTGGCCTTCCCAAGAAAGGCCTGGGGGACCCTGTGTGTCTCAGGAGGAAGAAACCCTGGGGGGAAGCTTACGAAGTCGCTTCCCCCTCCCCCAAGTGGGAAGGGAGGTGGAGGAGTGCTCTTAGTGCGAGGATTTCACCAACAACAGTTTCCTGAGGAAAATATTCGGCCTTGACTGAGTTACTGACTGAAGCCATGACCATCAAGAAAGGGATGGGGAAGGAAACGCAACTAGTTTCCCCTTTCTTGTTGATCTTTCCGTCGGCCTGGACTTGGAAGTGCTGTTTCGCCCCGGGTGAGGGGGTCGAGGCAGAATGAGGGCCCCATGTGTCTGGGGGTTACAGGCAAGGGGCCCCAAAGGGGAGCTGTGAGCTGGGATTCGAGAGGCCCAAGTTGTGGCTGTTCATCTTTGTCCTTAAACCTTGTCATCCCGCCGTGTCCTGATGCTGTTCACCAACCGGCCGTGCCCCCAGGCACCCAGGCTGCAGATGTGCTGATGGGTCCAGCCGCTCCCGTTTCTTGGCCACCCACAGTCATTGGTGGTCAAAAAATGTGATTTTACCTCAAAATGCCTCTTTAATCTGCCCCTCCTAGACCCCTGGCCATGGATGGTGTAACTATCCAGGGAAACTTCCCGACTACCGGGCTGGTCTTGTTGACCTCTTTCAACAGGTGGTCAGGGATCTTAAAACATCCCTGGGCTGAGCTTTCCAAAGTACGGCTGGGACTCTTGCTCCCCTGCTCAAGAACTTTCAAATGCTCCCCATGCTCTGCAGCACGAAGTCCACGGACACTCAAGCTTCCCTTCCCAAGTCTGACTCACCTCCAGCGATATCTCAGATCCTTTTGGCTTGCCAGGCTCCAGCCATCCTGGGGTTCTAGAAGATCTTTCCAAAGTCAGGACATTTACAAAGGCTGTTTTCATAACCTGGAACCCCGCACCCCTCAGATGTTGGCTTAAATCTCACCCTCTCAGTGGAAATTTTGTGAGCTCTATTAGCAACTCTGTTATTGTGCCACATCAACACAATGTCCTCCTTTTTTTTATATTGAACAATTTATTTTAATGTTTATTTTTGAGAGAGAGACACACACAGAGCATGAGCAGGGGAGGAGCAGAAAGAGAAAGAATCCGAAGCAGACTCCAGGTTCTGAGCTGTCAGCACAGAGCCTGACTCGGGGGCTTGAACTCACGAACCGTGAGATCATGACCTGAGCGGAAGTCGAACGCTTAACCCACTGAGCCGCTCAGGCCCCCCAACACAACGTCTTTCTTAGCAGTGATAATTTATACTTATTTATTTACTGGTTTTACTTGTTTACTGTCTGTTTGATCATTAAATTATATAAACTCTACTTGTTTGCTATCTGGTTCCTCATTAAATTGTAAGCCTCACTTGTTTACTATCTGTTTTATCATTGAATCGCAAACTCCATGGGGCAGGAAATATATTTTTAAAATCCATCCATGAATATTTAGTATCTATACCTAGCACAGAAAATGGTAGATAGCACACAGTCAACGATGATTTTTTGGAGACATGAATGAATATTTTGGGGATCAATTATGAGAAGTAGAATAATTATATCAAGCGGACTGTGCACATTTTTGACGGTTTTTGATGCATGTTTCCAAACTGCTTTCCAGAAAAGGATGCAGATTGGTACTCAACTAGCAGTGCGTGTCACTGACCATCTCACCACATGTTCTCCAGCATTGTGTATTATTTTTAAAATATTTGCCGGTTTGAAGGTGAGAATAGTTTATGTGGTAACAAATGGAGTTCAGAGGTCTTTCGTATTTTTGTTTCCCATGAATTTTATTTATTTCCTTTGTTCATCTTCCTTTGGGGCTTTTTGGGAACTATTCACACCTGGTTCTGTGAGAATCACTCCCTTGACTATGGGTGTGCTGGAGAACGGTAGCTTTTGATTATTCCCTGCAAAACAATGTATACACTTTTCACAGACACTTAGCAGGGGATCCTTTCCTCTGTTTTAAAATGTGGTCTGTATTTACAACTCTTCAGACCTCATCTGTTGTCCGTGTCTCCATGACCTCTAGACCAGTATGGTAAAAACAAAAACCCTCTGACCAGCTGTTTGACATGATTGATCGTGTTTTGCACATCTCCCCTGGGGCTTCGGGTGTTGTGACTCTGGCTCCCCAGGGAAAGTTACAGCGCTCTAAAAACAGTTGTGTTTGTTTTGTTTTTCTCTTAAGAATGTCCGGCATTTTTTTTTTTTTTAATGTGGCTGACGAGATGGGGTGGGTCCTTAAGAGTCAGGGAACGCACTTGTGTCAAAGCAGATATTAAATGGGCACTGAATCTTTGCACACTGCTCTGGGCAGAGGGTCCTGAGATGCCTCAGAAATGGTCCCAGCTCAGGCCATAGGCTCCTTCATTCATTCAGCAAGTTTTAGGGGCTGGGAATTCAGAGCAAGACCAGAGAGGTGAGGCTTCCCCCGGCATGGACTCTGTCTCTCAGTGGAAGAGACAGATACTTAGAATTCAGCAAACATATAGGGTGCCGGGTGGGCTGTGCTTCAGATGAAGTGTTGGGAAAGAGAACACTGGCTCTTTCACCCAACGGCCAAGGGCAGCAAAGAGACACATTACGCAGGTGTGTCTGTTGGCTGGAGACTTGTGAGGCCTCCACCAGGCCCTGGGAGAGAAACTGTTGTCCACCGATGCCCATTCTCTCCCTTCCTATTATGAGAACCCCTGAGTTTTATCTGGACACAAGACTGCCATGCATGAATAAAAACTGGTCTCACGCCTAAGTTCAGGCCAATGGGATATAAGCAGAAAGGTATGTGCAATGTCTGCCAACTGTCGTTGATGCAAGAAGGAGTGGCCCCCTTTCTTCTTTCCTTCTTCCTTCTGGGATAGAAGGAGATGTAATGGCTGGAGCTCACGCAGCCATATTGGACCAGGAGGCAGAAGGCTCATGATGATAATGGCAAGGTAACACGAAAGAAGGAGCCTGGGTCACTGACCCGGTAGAACGCCATCACCTCTGTCCTTATTTACGTAAGAGATGAAAAAGTTCATCCTGTTTAAGTCACTGTTACTGCGTGACCAATAGCAGCATCATACTCACAGCAAAAGTGACTCCTGCCTGACGTAGGCCCTGTGGTGACATCATCTTGAGGGAAGGGATCATGCTTTGACTACTGTTAGGTCCCCTCTCCCAGAAGCTGCGTGTGGTGTGACTCTGATTGGGTGCTGTGGGGGGTCCATTTTCAAGGGCGCTCACTCCTACTGCCGGTAAGATTCCTGGCAGGAGGCCTGAGTTCTTCGTGTGGTTTGTCTCCACCGCAGTGCTTGGATGTCCTCACGACACAGGGCCTGGCTCGTCCCGGAGAGCGTGATTCGAGGGACAGCAAGGCAGGAGCTCGCTGTCTTTGATGACCCAGGCTCCCACGTCCTTCCCTGTCATTTCGCTGTGTCCTATTCTGCCCCACTCAGCGTGGGAGGAAATACGTGCTGAGTCACCCCCAGGAGGCTGGCATCACAGGAGCCCATCCTGGGTCCTGTCCTATTTCATCCTCGAGGACCTTCTCTGCCCTGCGGGAGGGCACCTCGCGGTTCTTTCTGCCACCCAGCAAAGAGAGGCTCAGCTGGGGGTGCCGCCCAGGGGCCTCATGTGCCCTGGGGTCAGTGGGACAGAAGACCACCTTGGAGATGATCAGACGGAAGAGAATGCCCAGGCTTTAAAGATGAGAGGGACCGGATCTCTCCTGCAGCGGGAGCAAGATACGGGACAGCATTTGAGCTCAGCAGGTGCTCAGGCTGATCGATGAGAAAAGAAGGTACCTGCCGACGATCGGTCCTTCGAGGCCAGTGTCTGTCTGCAGCCAGGCCTCCAGGGGGCTGGGAGCTGGTGCCATGGCTCTTTCTCAGGTGCATCCCCACTAATAAAAGTGACGTGTGGCCAGTGACTTTCAGCTGAGGGAGCAGTGGCATGCTGGAGTCAACCCGGAGTACCTCCTAACTGCTGACTGTCAACTTTCTCAGAATTTTGGGAGCAGACTGTTAAACACCGTCATTATTAAAAATTAAATTAGATAAACTCAGTTAAGTTCTGTTAAAAACAAAGGTGATACATGCTCAAAACTCACCGCTTGCTAACTGTGTTCTGATGCACATTCTGAGGTTATCTGTGTGTCTCTGTATCTGCATGATGAAGATGCTATGGGAGGCTGACTCTCTCTCAGCCCCGTGCTGGTGCTCGCACTGGTAGCTTGAAATTGGCTGTGGTGGGGCAGGAGAATTTTTATATTTATTTTTGAGAGGTAGAGTGAGACAGAGCGTGAGCAGGGGAGGGGCAGAGAGAGAGGGAGACATGGAATCTGAAGCAGGCTCCAGGCTCTGAGCTGTCAGCACAGAGCCCGGTGCGGGGCTCGAACCCACAACCCATGAGATCATGACCTGAGCCGAAGTTGGCCGCTTAACCGACTGAGCCACCCAGGCGCCCCCAGGATAATTTTTTTTTTATATCTTTGGCAAATGCTACCAGCCAAGGACACCGTCACCCCCAGAATCTGTTGTGAAGCATTTGCTGCCACAGCCCTGGGAAGGACATAGCAAAGAAGAGTCACCTGGAGCAACAGGTGTGTCACCCCGGGAAGGGTGACATCTCTCAGACTCTGGTCCTTGATCCACACTGACCTGGGGGTGACTGAGCAGGTATTTTCTTTCCTCTGGACCTTAGGAGATGCTGGAAGTCTCCGGGTCCCTTCTGGCCCAAGAGTGTACACAGGGCCCGTTAATTTTAAGAGGCTTACCTAGTGCCCCTTTGCCATGCCCCAGATGTCAGCCACCAGAGATTTCCTGCCTCGTGGAGGGTTGTTGATTCTGGAGGCTTTGAAGGAGTCCACAAAAGAGAGGACCCGGATCTGATCAGAAAGTTACATCCTTCCTGCGTCGGGGGCTACAGTCAAAAAAGGAGAGTCCCAGAAACTTGCAGGTGAGCCGGTTACCACCTTCAGAACCGTGCTGTCTTTGAGAACTTTGTGCTGTGCCCCAATTCGTTTCGCTGGAAACACCAGAAGAGACCAGGAAGGAAGGAGTTAATCCGTTGCCGCCACAGGAACGATCCCTCATTCCGCCTTTGGTGCTGCAGACCATTAAAATGTAATATTACGGGTACCACGGTCCATTTCCTGTGTGTGTGTGGAGTGCGGCGGCGGCGGGTCTGGAACTGCGGCATTTTGCGGGCTAAGCTCGGTTCCCCGGAGCCGTCGATCACGCTGGGGTGGGGAGGGAGGAGCCTGGACACGATGGTCAGCTCGCTGGGGTTGGGAGCAGTCCGGCTCTCATCAGAGCCCCTCCGCCTTGGAAATCTTGCTGGCGCCCAGTCAGGGAAAGGGGATGTGGAATGCAGGAGGCACTTGGCTTTCTCTTAGGTGAGAAGTGTGGGGTCTTTCACACTGGAGGGGACCCTGGAGATTCCATTTTACAGATGAGGAAGCTGAGGTCTGAGCAGGCAGCAGGCGCAGGCCAGATCCCCCGGGCCGAGCCAAGGCCGGGCTCTGTGGGTTCCTAGTCTTGGAGGAGAGGCGTCTAGTCTGCCGTGCAGGAAACAAGGCTGGGTATCGTTAGTTACTAGGCTTGGATCTGCCTCCTCCATTTCCAGAGGGTTCCGGGATGCAAAGTCACTTTGAAAAAATGAAAGGCATTTTTCACATGCAGGAAGGTGGTGGAGTATCTCAGCTAAGAACCCAGATTCTGGGTGCAGATAGCCCCCATCGCATCTCACCTCCACTATCTCTCAGTGGGTGACTTGGGCCTCATTCTTTCTCCATAAGAGGAGGATAATAATGGAACCTTTCTCCCAGGGTCACAGTCAGGACTTACTGAGGACATGCATGTGAAGCCCTGAGCACAGCAAAAGGCACAGAGTAAACGGAGCCAGTGGGCACGCCCAGGCGAAGAGAAGCCACCATCCAAACTCTCCCTCCTCTGTGACACCAGCCTCCTCCCTCCCAACTCTGGCCTGTGCTGTCACACATTCCCCATTCTTCAGCCCCCAGATTGGTACATGAGGGAAATTCTAGCATCTTAATTAGCCATCCAATCTCATCCCCACTCTAACACATAAACTTGCCAGGGAGTGTCTACCTCCTACTAGTAAATCCTGAGTGACCGAAAACTCATTACCTCCCAGGGTAGTGTGTGGCATCTGTGGAGAGTCCTGGAAAGTTCTGCCCCTGGTAGCTGGCGTCCCTTGGCTGAAGTCAGTTCTGCTGAGTGGCAACTCTGTGCCAAGCCCTGTGCTAGGTATGTACCCATAATGGCGACCGGGAGAGAATGTGGCCCCTGGTGCCATGTTGCCCGGCCTAGGGCAGAAAGCAGCTCAGAGCAAACCGAAGCTCCGCAGGCTGTGATGGGAGGCCATGACCTGGGAGCCCCGAGGCTCTAGAAACTGAAATCTGGACCTTGGTGGATTAGTTCATTCATTCGTCAAATAAAAAGATGGGGAAGAATATTCTAAGCGGAGGGAATGACAGGAAGAAAAGGCGCAGGAGCGAGGGAGCCCAGGGATGGGAGAGGACTTCCAGCTGCATGGACTGCCTGGGACCCCAGAGAGATGTGCAGGGTGGGATCTGGTAAGCTGCTGGACTTGGCCGTGGGCCCCACGAGCCCGCTGAGGGCCTTTGGGGACCGGTGACCTGACCCATCTGAATCCCAGGAGGCAGGCGCGTAGGGACAGCAGTAGTAGCTGGAGAGGAGGGGAGTGGTGAGCCTCTGCCCCGGGGCCAGATAGAAGATGGGGGTGCGGGCACTCAGACGAGGGCTGTGGGGGGCGATGGGGAGCGTGGGCGGTACTGAGAGACACGGAACGAGGAAGAGATGCAGGCTATGCTCGGCCAGGGGGGACGGCGTCCGGCTTACCGGCCTCTGCCACGCGCAGCAAGGCTGATGGCTGCTGCACAGACTGGTCTCAGCCTCAGGAGCAGAGGGCGCTCACCTTCCTCTCTCCACCCACTCTGCCCCGATGCAGCCCCTCCCTGAGGGCGGGCTGGAGCTGCCCTGGGTGATGGTGACAGGGTGACGGGGTCCCCTCCGTGCCCCAATTCCCCATTGCTTCCCAGGCGTTCGGGATTGGAGCTGCCCGTTGTCACTGAAAGGATTCTAGATTTGCACTTGAGTGGTGGTGCTCCCATGGCCTCGTCCCTCCTGC
The DNA here is from genome assembly GCF_003009895.1 of Hyaena hyaena. NCBI lineage: Eukaryota > Metazoa > Chordata > Mammalia > Carnivora > Hyaenidae > Hyaena > Hyaena hyaena. The sequence continues at coordinate 2,117,457 of NW_024080763.1, forward strand.
CTTTAACTGCTCTGCTGGGACCTCTCTTCCCACAGGCTCCTGTCCCCACTCAGCTACGCTGTTTCGTGAACTTTCCCTGTGTAGTCCTCTTCCTGGACCTCGCCTTCAGATGCCGGAGGTCACTCTTTCTTATTAGCACCTGGTACTGACCGCATGAACTTCCCAAGGTCTCTGCTCTCAGGGGCTTCCCCAGAGATGGCCATGGTCAGCAACGCTCCAAGGCCCTTTCCTGTGTGAACTCTATGCAACAGTAATGAGATATAGGAAGATGGGGGTGGGGTTCAGCGGCCCATCCCCCTAAGAGTAACTTCCTAACTGGAGTCCAGGAAGGAAAAGAATATTCCCCCCAAGCCTTGCTCACAAAAGGCCCTTTGGAAGAGTATTAACAATCATAATGAAAACATACTGACATAAGCACTCTGAGGATGGGCCACGCTAAGCATTTTGTTTGTATCGTCTCATCGAATCCTCTTACCCATGAAGTGGGCGCCCCTTCTCTGTGTAATCTCACCTTACAGATAATAAGCCAAGGCCAAAGAGGTAAGGTCCCCACAGTGCTACACACTTAAGGGTCAGAGCCGGGACTCTAACCTGGGTTCATTTGATTCCCAAACTCAAATGCTTAACTTCCTCGGTCAACTGCCTTCTCAGTTAGCCACTAAAGTGGACCTTGCTGGGAGAGACTGGAACCGGACAATGACGGAGCCCAGGGCCGGACAGGCACCCGCTTGGATTCCCCCCGGCAGGCTGCCGTCTTCCGTAATTCAACGTGCTGGAGGCAGTCGCTCGGAAAATTGAAAAATGATGAAGGCCCAAGTGAGGTGACCATTTTGATCAGTCAATGGTTTTATATTGTGGGAGAGCCTGGGCAAAAGCAGAAAGGCCTTTTGTCAAAGCCGTCTGTGGGGAGAAGAAATGAGCCGTAAGATTGAGCAAGGGCCAAGAGGAAGGGGCTGAAGCTTGGCCATTCGTCCCCTGTGGGCACCCGCCTAGCGGACCGCCTCTCCCACCCTCTCTTGGGCCCCCCTCCTGACGCAGCAGCTTTGGTGGGGGTTCCCAGCCCTGCTCGCTCCCTGGGAGCCCAGACCCAGCCAGGAAGGGAGGAATTTGCCCTTTAACCTAAAGCTCCCCTCTCTCAGAGATCTGGCGGCATGGGTTTTATTTTTAGTAAGAGAACAAGATTATTGAACTGACAAAATGGGCTTTAGTTAAAGCAGGAGGAGGGGCAGAGGGAGGTTTGGGAGGATTCTCGGCGGACAGAGACTAGACTGCGCCGGCAGCCTGGGTGCGCGGATGGCCTTCTGCCCAAGCGCTTTGGTCCTGGGGGCCTCAGGACCACCCCGAACCCAGGATCCCAGCATCCTAGCTGGCAAGAGGCTTGAGAAAGTCCAGGGGCCTGGCCTTGACCTGCCCAGCCCACGCCCACCCAGCCTGAGACAGGCCGGTGTTTGTCCGCACTGAGTTCCACCATATTGCCCGAAAACCAAAACTCCGGGGGAAGGTGAGGCAGTGGGCCCTCCCTCAGAAAGGAAGCTCTGTTTATTGAGTGTCTGCGGGTGCCAGGAACCATGCTCGGTACTTTATCATTTCACTCAATCCTCGTTGCAATCCAGGGAGACACGTATTAGAGGAAACAGAAGTTTGAACTGCTCGGCCTCTGCCCCGGACCAAAGCGTTGTGACACATGTTATTTATTTCTCCATCACAACGGCGTCCTGTGGTTAGGAGCACAGGCTCACACTCGGGGAGGTTAAGTCACTCACCAGGTCCCCAGAGCTAATACCTGGCAGAGAGGCAGTTAGCCTGGTCCTGTCCCCAAAGCCCATGCTGTCAGACCTCGGGGCTGCCCGTCCCTCCCCAGTGCTACTGCAACAGGCCTGATGTCAGGAGTGAAGCCCGTGGGGTTGGGGCCCCGGAGAGAACGAATAAATCCGGGGCCTCGGGGGAGAAATAAGGATCAGACAGGACAGCTAGGGTCTGGGGGTGCAGGAGGGGCCCCAGACCCCAGGGGAGGGAGGGCAGAAACCATCGTTTCATGACTTCAAGCTCCCTCGCTTGCTGCGCATGTGAAACGGAGGCCGACTTGCATAAGGGCCGTCACGACTGATCGCTGGCAATGGGTCCTGACCCAGGTTGGAGGATGCATGGAGAACGTGGAGGCTACAGGACAGCAATGCACTGAAGGCCGAGGCTGAACGTGCTTTCATGGGCTTAGAAGATTCCCGTGGCCCATGCTGTTTACTTAGTAGTCCTCAATGTCAGCCGAGGGCCCAAAGGGAGTTGGGTTTCCTTTGGCCCAGCATGGATTTGGGTTAGGCATAAGGAGAGTATTGTCAGCCCGTAAGGCGAGTGACGGACTTCTAGAAACCTGCAGTGCTGAGTCCACAACCAATGCAACACCATGTATGACGTAGGGCAAGCAACATACACTCAAGCCAGGCTCAAATCCCAGCTGCAGCAGTGAGCAGCTGCGTGAGCTCAGGCAGTTCGGGTAAGCTCTCTAAGTTCCGGAACGCCTCAGGTTCCTTGAGTGCATGACAGGCAAGCTGATAATACACCTTCCCGAGGTGTCACGTGGTGCCCTAAGCACAGTGCCTGACCTGGAGCACACCAGCCGTGGCGCCACTGGCGCTATAGTCAAAGGAGAAGGTGGGGGACCTGGCGATAAGTCATAGATGAGGAGAGAAAGCCCTGGAGGGGCTTGGGCAAAGTGTTTCCCATCTGTAAATTGGGGTGGCTTGGCGGGGCAGGGGCTTGACTGTCATGTGGGTCTTTTATACTTCTCCCAGCTATTCTAGTCTCAGATTCTGGGATTTATAAGACGTTTCTATAGGTCCTGGGAAGATAAGGCCAGTTGGCTAATTGCTCAGGGGCCCAAGTGTTGCAACCTTGGGCCAGGTGTGTACATCTCCTCCCACGGCAGCACTGAGAGCTCGTATCCCCCACATCCCCACTCCCAGAGGAGCCCCTCTGATAGGCAGAACCCTACACACACACACACACACACACACACACACACACACACACACACCCATCAGGACGTTTTTCGCTTTGCCTGTATTGATAGAGGAGTCACCAATGGGAAAATGATGGTGACTCATGAAATGGGGTCTGATTTCCCCTTGATTGCAGCCACCAGCATCCTTGTCCCCACTCTGCATGGCTTCTGATTGCTTGGCACTATCTCTGGCCCAGGGGTATTGGGAATGAAAGCTTTGGAACCAGTTCTTGCTTCAGTGCAGCCAACGTCTGCTTCCTTTGTTGGAATAGGACATCTTTGAGCAAGGACCAAAATAGCCTTAGAGTTTGGGGTGAAGGGTATAGGCTGTCAAGGACATCTCTTCCTTATTCTTCCCAGTTACTTTCCCTCTGGGAATGCAGAAGACAAAATGTGTTCAAAAGCACAAGTCTCAAAAAAAAAAAAAAAAAAAAAAAAGCTTTCGTCTAAGCTTATTTAGTTTGTTACCAACTCTCATATACTAGAGAAAAAGAGAGCATTGTCTCATTTTCTTCCATGCTTTTACAGGGCTCTTAAGTAAATATGGAATTCTACCACAATTTGTACTGTTTAGATTATACAAAAATATCTATCTTTTTGGGTTCAGGGAAAGTTTCTTTGAACCTCTCGTCTTCTCAAAAAATCATCACTGGCTCCCCAGTGCTCATGAAGAAAGTCTAGGCTCCTTAGTGCCCCATGGACTGGATTCAATGACTTCACCAGGATCTGGTCTTCTCACATCTTCTATGGATGGAGATGGAACACTCATCTGTCTTTTCACTGGACAAAATCTATCCACTCTTTAAGGCCTGCCTCCTCCTGCCCCAAATGCTTCTCCTGTATGCACGGTATTCTGGTCCCTTCACCCTACAACCCTAATACCCCCCACTCTGTAACACTTGAGTTCTTTCCTGGGTATTGTGGGTCTCCAAGCATGTGTCTGTCTGTCTGTCTTCCCCAACCTCCTCCCAGATTTGAAGTAGAGAGTAGTGCCCATGGGGGTGGGGGGCCGTCCTCATTGCCCAGCATTTAGCAGAGAGCTGGCATTCAGTCTCTGAGTAAGAAGCCCAGGATCATAACACTCAGGAGAAGCCTCTGACTGTTAGGTGGTCTAGTGAGGAAGACTAATGAAGAAAAAGAACTACTCCCGAGTCTTAAACCAGTGAGCCAATCAGGCGCTGAGCAGGCAGCAGAAGGAATCATTTAAAGCAGTGATCTAAGACCATTAAATGAAAGGATTTACAAAAATTTGGGCAAGATTGACGGAACCTGACAAGGGATGGACAGCACCCTTGGGCACAGGAAGGAGCCTTTGCCTCCTCTAAGCTCATAAGGTAGGAGGTAGGGGAGGAAGGGCTTACTAGTAAGGGCTGTAGGAAAGCCTTAGGAAGAGAAATGCAGTGATCCTTAGACTGTGGCCTGGGAGGCAATAAAATGGATAAATACCCTGACTTTTCTCCACTCTCGCCCTCTGGTCTCCAGCCTGGGCTTCCCATCGGCCAAAACCAAAGGCAGAGGGGCTCAGCTGACGCACACCCAGGGATGAGCCCCCTGGGCCACAGAGTGGGTACAGAATGGGAGAAACACCCAGGAAATGTCCAGCCACATGGTTCCTGGCTCTCCGGTGTCTGTCTTTACTCATTATACAAGGGAGAGCTGATTTACCCAGCGTGGGTCTCCTAGGTACTGTCATCACCACGACCCTTGGCTCTGTGCAAGCCAGGCCCCTGCCCAGGCCCGTAGCTTCAGAGTTCTCTGTCTCTCCGTGTGCCTGGGTGGCTCTGTCGGTTGAGCATCCAACTCTTCATTTTGGCTCAGATCATGACCCCCAGGGTCATGGGATTGAGCCCCGCATGGGGTAGAGTGCTGAGTGTGGAGCCTGCTTATGATTCTCTCTCTCCCCCTCTCTCTGCCCCTCTCCCCTACTCATGCTCTCTCTCTCTAAGAAAAGAATCTGTCCCTAGTGCTTGGAGGAGCTCAGATGACAGTGCTGGCTGGGCAGGAAGCCCAGAGACTGGACTGGGACCCATGTGGGCCCTTAATCCCATTTCTTTCCTTTGAGGGTCTCTCCAGCCCCTCTACCCACTGCTCCTTCCTGACCACACATCTACTGGGTAGACCAGATGCTCCAAGGAGCTCTGGCCCTCCCACCCTTGCATTCATCATAGAGCTGGGGTTCCGGGAGGAGGGGGATGGGGGATCGTTCCCAGTGACTGGTGTGGTACTTCTTTTTCAGCTTTATTAAGATATGGTTGGCATTAGTATCAGTGTAAGGTGAACAAGGTGTTGATTTGATACACTTATATATTGCAAAATGCTTACCACTGTAATATTAACTAATGCTTCCATCCTGTAACATAGTTAGTGTGTGTGTGTGTGGTGAGAATATTTGAGACTTATTCTAATCAACTTTCAAGTATATCACACAGCATTATTAAATATAATCTCATGGGATCTCCAGAACTCACTTGCCCTTTAACTGAAAGTCTGGACCCTTCGACCGCTATCTCCCCTCCTCCCCTCACACCTAGTCCCTGGCAACCCCCACTCTCTTCTCTGTTTTTATGAGTTCAGCTCTTTTAGATTCCACACGTAAGTGAGATCGCACAGTATTTGCCTCTGTCTGATTTCCTGTATTTAATGTAATGTCTTCAAAGTTTCATCTGTATTGTCACAAGTGGCAGGCTTTCCTTATTCCTTGTGGCTGACAATATTGCATTTTATATTCACACCACACCTGTATCCACACATCCTTTGACAGACACTTCGGTTGTTTCCACATCTTGACTATGATGAATAACGCCGCGGTGAACACGGAAGAGCAGATTCCTCTCCCGGATCCTGATTTCAATTCCCTTGGGTGTATGACCAGAAGTGGGATCGTCGGATCTGATGGTAGTTCCGTTTGTAAGTTTTTGGGGAATCTCCATAGGGTTTTCTGTGATAACTGCTCCAGACTACATCCCCCCAGCAGTGGGTGAAGGTTCCCTTCTCTCCACATCCTCAACAAGGTTTGTTCTCTCATGTCTTTACGATGGCCATTCTCACAGCTGTGCAGGTTTTTAAATTTTATTTTTTTAGCTGTGCGGTTTTGATTTGCATTTCTGGTGTGGGTTGTTTTTTTTTTTTTTTTTTTTCCAGAATCATGTGAGATAGAGCTGCTGATTTGGGGTGATTCAAATTGTTTATAGAGACAGCGTGAAAACAATATTTGTGCAGGGGCCCACACCCTAGGGAGGGCCATGTCTGTCATCTCTAAGTGCCCCCTCTGGGGTCCTAAAGTTCCACTCCCTTACTCCCAGGCATAGGCTTGGTGCACTGATAAGGCTGGAGCAGACCCCCGCTAGCTGAGTCCGCAACTGTGACCAACACTGTAGAAACCTGGGGAATTGCCAGCAGCCCCCTCCCCCCGCCCCCCACCTGGTACAGTCTCCCAAACCCAACTGGAGTCTCCTTCCAGGTGTGGCTTGCGGGAGAAGCACTCCGCCTCTGATGCCTGACTTCCTCTGCCCGCCATTTACGGGGACACCTGTCACAACCCTGAGATATTACAATATGCCAAGTGATGTTTTGATTTTACAAATGATTTACCCACAAGAAATTAATACATTCATTAACCTTCTAGGGCTCCTGGAGGGCAATGTTTTAAGGAGAGGAAAGAGCCAAGAACACAGCTAATATTTCAATAGGTGTCTTCCCTGCTCGCATCTGCCGGCAGGAGAAGCCAGTCCGGTCTTTCTGGAGGCCATTTGGCAACACTGACTAAAGCCTTTCAACTGTACTTACCCTGTGGCCCAACTGTTCTTCTAGGAATTTCCTTGAAAGAAAGAATTCAGGATGTGCTTGGAGATGCGTCTATGAGGACGCTTTTCAAGTGTGCTTTTGCAATAGGGAGATCTCAAACAGGTAGAGATGGAGAGCCGACTCGCAGGAGCATCCAGTAGAGCCCCATCCAGTCACTGAGAGTGTTGTTGCCAGAGGGCAGTTGTTGATGTGGAGAGAGATTTATTTGTTTGAGAGAGACAGAGTATGAGCAGGGCAGAGAGACAGAGACAGAGACAGAGAGAATCTTAAGCAGGCTCGGCGTTCAGCATGGAGCCAGACATGGGGCTCGATCCCATGACCCCGGGATCATGACCTGAGCCAAAATCAAGAGTCGGACATTCAACTAACTGACTGAGCCACCCAGGTGCCCTCAGAAAGAGATCTATGATGCAATTTATGTTTCTGTAAAGTAACCAAACCAAACAGGCAAAAGGGTTTCAGTTTTGTTTAAAAAAAAATTCTACGTCTTAGTATGTATGAAAGAGAAAGACTGGAAACTATGTATCAAAATAGAACCGTGGTACTGTGTTTCTTTTCCTTGATTTGAATATTTCAACAAGTATCTTATACGGCTCATGCCATCTTTTTAAAGTAATGGCAAATGATTCCTTGGGCACTGTCCCACGGGCAAGCCGATCTGAACTGGCTCCCGGTAAAGCTGATTTAAAAACCAATAATCCCAAGGGGCGCCTGGGGGGCTCAGTCAGTTGAGCGTCCGACTTCGGCTCAGGTCATGATCTCACGGTCTGTGGGTTTGAGCCCCCCGTCGGGCTCTGTGCTGACAGCTCAGAGCCTGGAGCCTGCTTCAGATTCTGTGTCTCCCTCTCTCTGCCCCTCCCCTGCTCATGTTCTGTCTCTCTCTCAAAAATAAATAAACATAAAAAAAAAAAAAAAAACTCCCAGTAATTCCTGGGTCTGCTGACATGCATGCTCCTGACAGGGCCCGTGGGGTGAAGCAAATTGGTGATTCCACACCTGCCTTCAAGAAGCCTGAACTCTAGAATGGGGGGGAGGGGGGCTCCAGGACTGTGTGTGGGGAGCAGCAAGGGAGGGGCTCGTGCAGAACTGGACACATCAGAGCACCTGCATGTAAAATCCCTTCGAGAGAGGGGCCGGCTCTCAAGGCGCAGCTGTGGGAAAGCGTCCTCCAAGGGTGTGGACAGTGAGACCCTTCTGGTGGGTCCTCCTTCCAGAGTGACTCACACGGAGCCCACCCCGGGGGCATCAGCGCCTCCTGAAATGCTCTCTCTTCATGTCCTGCTCAGAGACATCTTTCTCCTGGAGAAAGCAGGGCCCGTGTTGGCCTAAAGCAAAGAATCTCCGTCCCGTGGCCCTGACCTTCTCCAGACTTCTTGCCACACGTGGCTGGCGACCTGCACACCTATCTGAGCGTGAGAAAAGGTGCCTCCTACTTTCTAAGCCACCGTGGGTCAGAGTTTCTCTGACTTGCAGCGGGATTCACGGCCGAGTGTATCACTTACAGGCCACACGGCCTCGAACCATTCAAAACGGCCTCGTTTTGAATTCTGCTTTCTTCTCTGTGGGTTGGAAATGAGTCCCCAGGTTATTGTGAATATTAAGTAACACAAACACACAAAGAGATCGGCACACAGTAGGTGCTCCATAAATGTTCCACACCATCAGGGAGGCATCGGTTTGGTAGAGCGTGCGAGAGCCCACCGGGAGCCCATGGCCGGGGGGTCCCTCTCAGAGCAGGCGGGATCCCTCCCTCCCGGGGCGTCCCTGCCCCGCTGTCCCGCCACGTGGCAGAGGGTAACACTGGGCTTCCCGGCCTCTCGCTGCCCCTATGCGTGTCCCACATGAGGAGCACTATTCGGGGTGAGCAGGATTCCTCCCGCCTCTTCTCTGGGTGACCCTCCCAGCTGTCGCCCCTCCAAGGAGAACTGTGGCTCACACAGGAATAAACATGTAATACCCGAGATTGATGCTTCCCCGGTTGAAAACAGCATCCTAAGCACAAGTTATCTGAAAGGAGATGCTCTCTGTGATGGTGTTTCTGTTTTTTTTTTTTTAACATTTATTCATTTTTGAGAGACAGAGACAGAGCATGAGCGGGGGAGGGGCAGAGAGAGAGGGAGACACAGAATCCGAAGCAGGTTCCAGGCTCTGAGCTGTCAGTACAGAGCCTGATGCAGGGCTCGAACTCAGGGACCGAGAGATCATGACCTGAGCCGAAGTCAGACTGACTGAGTCACCCAGGCGCCCCAACGGTGTTTCTGTTTTATCTTCTCTGACGGCCACCACAGCCGAAGCCACTGGCTGGAGGCCCATTTCCTCCTCTCACGGCAGCGAAAAGCCCTGATCAAGCCTGCGAGTTGGGGATCCTGAGCCCACCCTGAGTGGGTTGGACCCTGGTGCTGCTATCTCTATCTTGGGCACAAACAAAGTCCTGCAGCTGTCACCCGGGGCCCTCCTCCAAGGGGCATGCACACACCTGCACACACGCTCGCCCACGCAGGTCAGGTGATCCCAGAGGCAGCAGAGCCCAGTGAAACCAGCCAGATGTCACAAGTTTGCATTCCAGCCCCACCATTTACTAGCTGGCGGCTTATTGAGTGAATGTACCTTCCTGGGCCTCAGTTTCCTCATCTGTAAAATGGGGATACTAATCGCATCCGCCTCAGAGGGGGGTCGTGTGATGGTAGGCGTTCACAAGAAGGCCGATGCCGTGATTAGACCATGTGCGCATTGGCGTGAGTGAGGCCCCAGGGAAAATGGGCCTGACTGTGCCCTTATACACAGGAAGTAGGGGCTGAAGATCAGTCACAGGTGTCTCTGGGGGGAGGGTGTGGGGACTGGGGAGCGCTCCAGTTGTGTGAAGACTAAGAGGGAAAGGCAGGAACAAGCCAGGAGGACGGGCTGAGTGGTCCCCGTGGGCAGGGGGTTGGGGGCAGAGGACACCTGACGACAGGTTGCCAGGCGGGGGAGGGGAGGCTGTGTGTAGGAGGCAGTGGCCTGGTTTGGGGGGCATCAAAGCCCATCACTGAGGCTTTGACCCTGAATCTGCGGGAAGGGGGAGGTGGAGCACACCCTCCAGGACCACCCTGGAGGAGGTCCTTGGCAGCAGTCTCCATTTCTGAGCCCCCCTCCCACGGGAACGAGTCACCTCGGCCTCCCAGAACTCTCCCAGAAGCCTTTTAGGCTGGCTCAGGCCGCAGGCAACAAGGACCCAACCTGGGGTGGGGTGGGGAGTGGAGAGCCAGCGCAGACCCCCACCTGGAGGAGAGGCAGGGGAAGGGCTCTGGAGCCCCCTGGGCGGGGGGGCGGTGGCAGAGGTTTTCTCCGCTATCAGTTAGGGGCCCGCGGAATGGCCCCCTCTGCTTCTCTGGGGCCAGACTGGCTTCTATTCGAGGAGGCACACAGTGAAGACACACAAGAGGAATTGGAATGAAAGCCACAGTGATGGCTGCAAGCTAGAATATTCTGGACGGGCCCCCTTCCCGGGAGCGCCTCTCAGCTTCTGCGCTCAGGCCCTCCCCACGCAGCCCTAACCCTGCCCACACCGCACACAAATGGCCCCGCTCACACGTCCATGACAGGTGCCGGCCTGTTCGGCTGAGGCCCAAGGGCCTGGGGACCCTGGCCCCATTTTTCCCTCGGACCTTTAATGAGCCTTGGGAATGTATTTTTGGAAGCAGTAATGAAGGCTTTCCAGGAAATGAGGGCCAGGGTGAAATATATTGCTGCTGCCTCATATTTGTGGTTGGTTTGTTTTTATTTTTAAAATAACGATGCTGTTGAATTCAATCATTTCTGACTGTGGACGTGTTGGATAGAGCTGGCATTTGTGGTCTGGTGCCTGGAGCAGGCATCTGAGGTGAGGTTTGTGGGGGGAGTGGGATGCTGGGGTCCAGACTCAGGGTGGCAGATGGGTCAGAATCAAAATAGTTTTTTCCAGGGACTTGTCAGATGTCCTGTGCCCATTTCGCAGGTGGGGAAGCTGAGCCTGAAGTTCTTGACTTGTCCCATGGGGGCCTCTGGGCCGTCTGGCTCCCCTTGACCCCTGCCTGATGGGGGTCTGGACACCAGGCAGGAGGTGAGGATTCCTGGCCATGAGCCCTGCATTGAGGCACAGCAGGCACCTGAAGGTCAAGGGCAGCACTGCAACAAATGGCTACCAGCTGGGCTTTAAATGGCAGAATTGTAGGGGCACCTGGGTGGCTCAATTGGTGAGGCATCCGACTTTGGCTCAGGCCAGGATCTCATGGTTTATGGGTTTGAGCCCCGCGTCAGGCTCTGTGCTGACAGCTTAGTGGCTGGAGCCTGCTTCGGATTCTGTGTCTCCCTCTCTCTCTCTGACCCTCCTCTGCTCACTTTCTTGCTCTCTCTCTCTCTCTCAAAAAGAAATAAACATTAAAAAAATTTGTTTTTAACTTTATCTGGACAATTCTGGAGGTCAGAGTGCCAAGTTGAGGTGTCAGCGGGGCCACACCCCCCTCTCTGGAAGCTCCGGAGGAAGTTCCCTCACCTCTTCTGGTGTCTGGTGGCCCCAGGCATTCCTGGGCTTGTGACTGCAAGACTCGCTCTCTGCCTCTGTGCTCCTGCAGGCTTCTCCCCTGTTCCCTTTTCTGTCTCTTACAAGGACACTTATTGGATTTAGGGCCCATGTACACAGGCTCATCTCGAGTCTTTACCTTAACGACACCTGCAAAGATGCTTATTCCAAATAAGGCCACGTTCCAAGGTTCTGGGTGAACATATATTTCGGGAGCCATAGTCTGACCCGCTACAGTGATGTTTTCTTGCCTTTAGGGAGATTCTCCACCCGTCACACAGGCCAAATGGCCTGCAAGCCCCGCCCCCGCTGGTCTCCTCCCCGCCTGGCCTTGCAATGCGTGTCCCCTTCTCCTCCAAGCTCTTTCCCACCCCAGAGCCCTGTACACTCTGCCCCTCACTCTGCATGGGTCCCAGGCGGCCTCCTGGCCTCAGCTGGAACTTTCTGTGCTACTTCCCGCAGATGCCGAGGCCCTGGCTCAGGGTTCCTCATCCCTCCCTGAGGTGGTGCTCTGATAATTGTGCAGCAATTAAAACAAAATTCTTTTGACATTTTATTTATTTTTGAGACACAGAGAGAGAGCAGGGGAGGGGCAGAGAGAGAGGGGAAAACAGAATCTGAAGCAGGCTCCATGCTCTGAGCTGTCAGCACAGAGCCCGACACGGGGCTTGAACCCACGAACTGTGAGATCGTGACCTGAGCTGAAGTCAGATGCTTAACCGACTGGGCCCCCCAGACGCCCCTGCAGCAACTTGTTTAGCATCTGCTTTCTCCCGTGGAGGAAATATTTTAAAGGCCAGAGATTCTGCTCTGTGCTGTTCACTACTTACAGCCCCCAATACCCAAGGCCCTGGCTGGCTGTGCTGCTCCAGAAATATTTGCTGGATGCAGGACAAGGAAGCAGACACCAAAAGGAAGTGGGCACCCAGGGGCTTGGGCTTTGGGCCAGTCCTCCAAAACAGGGGGCCACTTGAGCTGATAAGGCCTGGATGAAGGTGTCAGCCAGAGGGGGAGGGACACCCCCAAGAGGCACTGAAGTTACCACCGTCAGGATGTGACGTTCACAATGCTGAGAATGAAGGAGGGGAAGGAACAGTGAGGAGGCTGAACTTTCTAGTTGAGCGGTGGGCACCTGCTTGTCTTCACAGATGGTGAGCAAACCAAAGGCAGGCTGAGGCAGAGAGAGAAACTGGCCTTTGTCCCCTCCGTCTGCTGCCGAGGCTACCTTGTCAGGCCAGACCCTTGTCATCTCTTCCCTGAACCTTTGTCGCTGGCCTTCCTGTCTCCCAGCCTATCTCTCTCTGGTCCAGCTTCTACCCCGCAGCTGGAGGATCCAATGAGAAGCAAGCCTGTCCCTGCGTCTCCAAATCTTTCCATGGCTCCCTATTGCCTACGAGAAAGGTCGAGACCCATTAGTCTGGCTGCAAAGGAAGCTTAATGGTGCAGCCGCAGCAGACTGCCTGGGCCCCATTGCCATGGCCTTCTGCAGTCACCCTGGGTCAAGTCTCCGTGAACTCTGCATTTCCCCAAACATGTTAGGCTTTCACATCCTTCACCATGTTTATACACGCCATTCCCTCTCCCCGGAATGCCTTTCCCCATGCTTCACCTGGAAACCTTTACTCATCCCTTAAGGCACCAGTTAAAATCCTAGGGCGGCCCTTGCTGAGCTTCTGGGGATGGAGGAGCATGTAGGGCTGTGGCTCTGCAGGCGTCTCCCCTGCCTGCCCGGCACGGCGCTGAACCAACGAACGCTCTCAGGTGACTAGGTTGCGGTCCCCTGTGCAGACAGCATCCAGTCCTCCCCAGCAGGGTGGGCCTGAGAAGAGGTCCGTGTGAGGCTGGCGGGCTGCTGTGCGCTCGGGCTGGGGCAGCAGGCAGCCGGGAAGCCCGTCCCTGAGCCGGCTCTGCGAAGGGAGGGGGGCGGGGCTCTGCCAGCCCTGACTTTCTTCCTCCGCTGGCTGTGAGCAGGGGAGCGGGGGGCACCTGCTCCCTTCTGATAACGGAGTGGATAGAATGGATCAGTCTGCGGCTCATCGCCAGAGCAGCTGGGATGAGTGTGGGAAAAGCAGGCCCGTCAGGGGAGCCGACAGCACAGGATATGGACGCTACACGTTCCGAGGACTCGTTTGCACACATCCCAGCTATAATTTTTCCCCTTGAGAGAGCGGGATGTCACAAGTTTGACAGGTGTTCAACAACTGGGGTAGGAAGGGGAAAAAAATAGTAAGCTGTCAGGGCTTTAAAAGCAAGGCTTTCTTGGCAGAAAGGATGTGAGAACAACTTGACGAGATAAAGGGGGCCGAGTTCTGAGCGGCACGGTGATGGATGTTAAAGACACAGGTGGCCTTGGGAAGGCCAGGCTGTGCTGGCAGTGGCCCTGGAAGGCTTGGAGAAAGAAGACCACAGGCTGGTGGCGGGGGACCATCCTAGCTTCTGGGATGGTGAATGTTTATACATGCTGCAAAGGTGTGTGTGTGTGTGTGTGTGTGTTCCACACGAGTGCTTGTGTAGACTTTGTATGAGCTTGGATATTGCGTCAGTCAGCGATTACCATGATGGTGCTCTACATCCATCACACTAACTCTAGTGTTTAGAGTTTAGATAACAAAACACTCTAAATTTCAGTAGCTTAAGAGAACAATGACTTAGTATCACTCATTGGTCTTTGGGTCACCTGCAACTCAGCTGGGCTGGCTTAGACTTTGGCTCCTGGCTCTGGGCTGTAGGGCCCGGGCTGCAGCCTGCGATTGGGTGTCCCCACACGTTGTGAGTCGTGCTTGAACTGGCAGCCACCGGAGCACGTGGTCTGCTCCATGTGTCTCATTCTGGAACCTGGCTGAAGGGGTGGCAGCATCAAGAGCGTGTTCTTCTCCTGACAGTCCCCAGAGTGAGACCGCGGACCCCACTGGGCAAGCACATTTGAGGCTGTTTGCTGGACCCGATAATGACACCCACCCACATGGCCAGAGCGAGTCACATGGCCAAAGCCTAAGGGACAAGAACTCTGCTCAGCATGAGGCCATTGTATAGTGGCAACTGGACCACCCATCTCTCGTCACGTGAGGCTTTGAGCCACGTGAGTGTTCGGAGGGTTCGAATGCACGTTGTCCTGTGCATTGGTGGCCGTGGAACCACTCCACATGTGCATTTCTGCGTTTTGCTCAGTGATCAATACACTCCCAGGTGAGCATCCTAAAATGATTTTAGTCAGATGACCAATGGAGGGGGTCACATGAGAGAACTGTGGAGGGTCATGGATCTCGGCACTGCTTGAGATTTACTGCGAAGTTATGCAGTCTGGCCTTGGTCTACACGACAGTCGTAAACTACTTGGAACTGCCCTGTGCATCCATCACCTTTCAGGTGTGTGATTTCTGGTCCCTTCTCCGGCTCAGAGGAAGAGAGTGGGGCACAGCCGAGCAGACTTCACTTTCCAACCTATTCAAGGGAGCTCAGCAATCTGTAATTGGGAGGCCACCGGGGAGAAGCTGGAAGGAAAATTAAGCTTGAGGGACAGCCCCCTATCAACGGAGTTGAAAGAAAGCATCCCCACAGGTAAGAAGAAAGACTGGGTCTCTGCTGGGGACCGTTCCCCGGGGCAGGCAGGGGCCAGAAATAGACGGATTGATCCGAGAGTTTCAGGCAAGATGCTCTAGCAGCTGGTGTGCTCTGCACCGAGGCGCGGTGGGAACTCTCTCCAGTGGCTGGTTCCTCATCAGCTTCCCAGCAATGCAGCCAATCTCCCTGTTAGTTACACTTGCCTTTTATTTTTCACGAGATGAATTTTTAATTTTTATGACAGTATTGGGAAACTTCCAAAGTACCTCCACATGGCAGCCTCCAAATGTGCTGTGTATTTGGTCAAACAGTCAGGGCGTCCAGAAGGGTCGATTGGGCTCCAGATGT
The DNA here is from genome assembly GCF_003009895.1 of Hyaena hyaena. Taxonomy (NCBI): domain Eukaryota; kingdom Metazoa; phylum Chordata; class Mammalia; order Carnivora; family Hyaenidae; genus Hyaena; species Hyaena hyaena. The sequence goes on from NW_024080763.1 coordinate 2,132,705, forward strand.
GGAAATCAAAGTGGTTTCCTCCACAGCTCAGAAGCGGGCTTTCCGAAGAGGTGTTGTCTGGGGCCCTTGGAAAGGGACCCTTGATGGGAGGGTCCTGAGCACGGACCCAGTGACAGGGGCCCTGCTGGGCTCTGGGGCTCGGACACAAAATAAGATAGGCAGGGCGGCTCTTCTTCCCTGTGGAGTTTACACGCCCGCTGGGTGGTGGGGCTGGAGAAAGAAGCCGAGGAGCCTAATAACTGGGCCATAAATGAGATGGAGTCAAGGAGCAGAGATGGTAGTTAGCAACAGAGGCCTCTTTAGACCTCATTTGGGCTAAGGGTGAGGGGTGGGAGGGGCTGCCTGATCACGTGACCGATACCCAGGCTACCAGGAGGGAACCTGAGTTAGCCCGGCGTGGCCCACGGTGGCTGCCCATCCCGGATTCAGTCCCTTGTCCATCTCTGTCTTGGACAGCAAGGTCCCGCCTCCGTCCCCTTCCCCCGGCATCAGCATCCAAACCCGTCCAGAGCCAGGTGGCCACGATTGCCACCCAGCCCTGCACGCGGTGCCCCGCTCTCTTCCCTCCTGAGGGCCAGGTCCAGACGCCCGCAATCCCAAGGCTCAGAACGCAGAGGAGACGGAAGGCCGGCCTCGGGAGCACTGCCTTCTCCTCCTGCACCATCCTCCTCATCCGTGCCCTGCTTGCCTGTCCCGGGCTGTCAGGGAAGCCGTGATTTACAGCCCCGGCTTAGGGCCTGAAATGAGGAATTTGATAACAAGGGAAGGAAAAGGTCCGCCACTGAAACGGAAGCCCGTTAAGATCATAGGGCTGAGCCAGGGGGGATTTTCTTACTCCCTTGGTGGCCTGCCCAGGAGTATCCAGGGAGCATGCGTGGGGTACCCAAGACTGCCAGGGAGATGCGGGGTGCCCCGGGCACAGACAGAAGCAGACCCTCTCGCAGGAGAGCGTGGCTGATGCGTGGCTGGGAGCTGTGGGCAGAGCCCAGGAGGAGGCGGGAGGTGGAGCGGTGGACCCAGGGTCGTCAGAGTGACGAGGGAGCGTGAGGCAGGCTCAGGGCAAAACACAAGCTAACACCCCCCCACCCCCCAGTCCCAGGTGGGACGTGTGTGATGTTCCTTGGACACGCCCAGCTACCCAAAACAAGAAAGGACAAAAACATGGTGAAACTGGTAAGAGTCCCCACTAGTTTACCAGAAAAAGGCAATCCTGTCAACACCCTAAAGTCTAGAACTCCCTATGGTATCAATGCTAATGCTTTGCTAGAGGGAAAACAACCTTAGTGTGACAATAGTCAGGCCTCCAAGACGTCTTTAGCACGTGCAGGTCTCTTTGGAAACCCCCTCTTGACTTTATCTCCCCGACTCCATAAAGTGGTCACCCCCCCCCCGCCACCCCCCCACCTCGGCCATTTACAGTGCAGCTCTCCCTGCCCGCGGGTCCTGTCCTTGTACTGTAATAAAATCACCTTGTGGCACCAAAGATGTCTTCAAGAATCCTTTCTTGGCCGTCGGCTCCGGACCCCACGAACCCCACCATCACCTCCAAAACGTCATCGGGAGGAAGCGTGGCTGAGGACCGCAAAGCTAACCAGCTGGGGGTTGAGGTGCTCATCTGAAAACCTCCTTTATCCCTCCTCCGGCCCAGTTCAGATGGATGCACGTCCTTAGAGTCTGCACCACAGCAGGAGAGGAGGAATCTGGCCTGAGGTTTCCCCTGTGGAGGTCAAGGACTAATGACAGATTTTGGTGATGACTCACTGAGCTGATGTTTCACCACAGGGGAGGGGATTACAGCTAGACGCTGGTTTTTGTCTGAGATGCATCCTTCCCTGACCCAGATCTTGGGGGGAGAGCATGATGGGTTTGGAAACGGAAGTACAGAGGGCCATCCCCCCCAGCCCTGGCCCTTGTCACATCTGCCACATTGTCACGCAACATCAACAGCATCCGGGTTCACTTGACTTTTAGGCAGAAGAGAAGTTCAATATTCTGCAGTGATAAGCTCAGATGACGTCCAGGTTTTGCCATTTTCTCCAACCTCTTACAGATGGCAGCCTACCTCTCATGTGATCCATAGCCTTTGGAGCAAGGTGCCAAGAACCCAAAATACTTGTAGGGCTTATGAAATGGTTTCCATTTTCTTTTTCTCTAAAATGTTTTATTTATTTTTGAGAGAGAGAGAGAGAGAGCATGAGTGAGGGGGGGCAGAGAGAGAGGGGGGACAGAGAATCTGAAGAGGGCTCTGTCCAAGCTGACAGACGTCCAGGGCTCGACTCATGAACTGTGAGGTCATAAGCTTAACTGAAGTTGGATGCTCAATCGACTGAGCCACCCAGGTGCTTTGGTTTCCATTTTCTTTTTTAATTAGGAGGAAAAAAAATGAATGAACTGTGTGTTTGCAGGAAATGTTTTAATATATAATATTAATATGTCTGTCTTTATACCAATGCAGTCATAACATATAATTTTTAATATTTTTTCCTTTATGGAGTATCTCAGTCTGGTTGGGCCGCCATAATGAAATAGCACAGGCTGAGGCTTAAACAATGGAACTCACCGTTTTGGAGGCTAGAAAGTCCCAGATCAAGATGCTGGCTGATTTGTTTCTAGTGAGAGCCCACTTCCTGGCTTGTACACGGCCACCTTCTTGCTGTGTGCTCAAATGGCCTTTCCTCCACACATGCACGGGGGGGGGGGGGGGGGGGAGAGGGAGAGAGAAGAGAGAGCTCTCTTTTCCTCTTATAAAAGTCCCCCATCTCATCAGATTAGGACTCTACCCTTGTAACCTCAATCATCCATGATTCCCTAGTGAAAGCCCTACCTCCAAATGTGCTCACATTGCAGGTTGGCGATCCAACATGTGAATTTAGGGAAGACACAATTCAGTCCATAGCATGGAGAAGGGGCCCACAAAGGTCGGGCTGAGGCCCTGGATGGGGGAGCTTGTGATAAGAAGCAGCGGCTATGTGCAGCCATGGGAGGGCCAAGGGGCTATAGTGGGGGACCAGCTGCCTCTAGCAGATTGTAATGATTGTAGATGCCATCTGACCTGAGCACAGAGAGTGAATATTGGGGGACCAATGAAGGGATCAGTGTTTTTGGGGTCCCTGCAGGGTCACAGAGCAGTGAGAGTAGGGTCATGTAAGCTAGCAGGCTGAAAGGATGGAAGATGGTGTGAATTTGTGGGTTTGGAAGGCATCCAATTTCAGGGCAGTCATGGGAGTCGGTGGCTGAGGTGCAGATCACCACACACAAGAGGGTTGAGGAATCACGGGCCAGCCCGTCCTTCTGGGTCATGCAGGTGGACATTAAGCAGTGTCATTTGGGGCAGGGGGGGAGGTCTCCATATAGGGAGTATGACCTACAGGGCAGATGAGCAGAGCTCTTTCCAAGAGGGGAGGAGACTGGGGGCACCTGGGTGGCTCGGTCAGTTGAGCATCTGACTTTGGCTCAGGTCATGATCTCATGGCTCCTAGGTTTGAGTCCCTCATCAGGCTCACTGCTGTCAGGCCCAGAGCCCACTTTGGATCCTCTGTCCCCATTTGTCTCTGCCCTTCTCCTGCTTTCTGTCAGAAAAAAACCCCAAATACATCAAAATAAAAAGCAGGAAGGAGACCAACCAACCAAGTGGACAAGAAAGAAGTGAGCCTATCCCTGACCTGAGCAGCTTGCAATGAGAAAGAAAAGCAAGCATTTGCTGTTTCTCTGAACAACTAACCTGTCCAGCCTCTTGTTGACAGGGTAGGGGAAGGAGCTTTTGCTGGAATTCTTCCACTAGATAGAGGCAGAGTTGGAACTAGAACACAGCCCTTCAAACTGAATTAATCAAGCTAATTTTCAAAGGGAGTTTATGGGACGGACAGGTAAGCTATGCTCTTGGTTGGCAAGATAAAATATTGAATAGATGTCTATCTCCCCCACAAGCTAACACGTGGATTCAACACAATTCCAATTAAAATCCCCAAAAGATGTTTTAAAATCAATATGCTTTGAAATCCCCTCTGAAAAATACGAATAGGCAAAAATTTCAAAGAATGTTCTTGAAATTAAGAGCAACCAAGAGAGGGGTAGAGAGAGGGAGGTGTGTGAGCTGAGGCTGCTGTGCCCCAAAGCGTGTTATCATGCAAAATTACTGAAATCTCAGAGCTGGTTCAGGCCCAGAGAGATAGGCAGTGGGGCAGCTCAGAGGAATGGAGTATGGAAAATGTTTGCATCGATAAAGTCCACTTTCCAAAACAAGTACTAAGGAAGCAGTGTGTTTAAATCGTGTTGGATAATAGCACAATCATTCAGAAAAAAAAGATTGGTTTGGATCCACAGGGCACCATACACCTCTTAAAGCCCAGGCAGATTCAAGTATACAATATGGAAAACCAAATTTTAGATAAACTAGCAGAACAGAAAATAGAATATTTATCAGATCTATGGATGAATTGCTTGTCTCACAAGCAATAGAAACAACCACAATGACAAAGATTGGTGGAGTTGATACAGAAGGTCTACAAACTTCAGAATAATGACAATCACGGAAAAAAATTTAAGGGATACGCACTGGGAGAAAACTTACACCAAAAATGAAAATAACATGGTTTTCAAAACATGACTGATGAAGAATAATATAATATAATATAATATAATATAATATAATATAATATAATTTGATAAGATATGATATAAATAATGTAAATAATATAAATAATATAATATAATAATATCTATGGAGCTCACTCAAATTTATAAAATCGAGACTCCCAAAGATAACCAAGCAAAGACTACAAAAATTATTCATGGGATAAGAACAAATCGCTAACAATGAATGAGACGAAACTGTGACACCATTTGGACTTATTTAAGAACGCGTTATTTTGGACAGAAATATTAAAGGTGAAGTGTTAGAGGTGAGGTGGGCACACTCACGGATGCCCGGGGCATGATGGATCCGCGGGCACAATATGCCTGGAAGACAACATGAGGAGGTGAAACAAGGACTACATAAGAGTTGTATAAGAATATACAATCTGAGGGGCGCCTGGCTGGCTTAGTCGGTTGAGCGTCCGACTTTCGCTTAAGTCATGATCTCGCGGTTCGTGGGTTCGAGCCCCGCGTCGGGCTCTGTGCTGACTGCCAGCTCAGAGCC
>NW_024080763.1:2138551-2261831 GCF_003009895.1 Hyaena hyaena
GGGGGGGATGGGCATGGAGGAGGGCACTTGTGGGGATGAGCACTGAGTGTTATGTAGAAACTAATTTGACAATAAACTATTTGTAAAAAATATATATATATTTGGTCGTTCAACCCAGTTAGAAAAGAAAAAAAAAGCCCAAATTCGAGTCATTTGCCCCCCAGGACAGCCAACCAGGAATGTAAATTACAGTTTCAATCTATTCCAGGAAAATAACCTTTTCAAAGTCAATCTGAGATGTCTTGATCACCATTAGTGAGACAATCACTAATAAAAAAAAAGATTAATAGAAAAAGATAAAAATCCCTACTGTTCCCATCACCCCCCTAAAAGATGTCCTGCCCTGAAACAATCATTTCTTGTCTTTTGCTAATAATGTTCTTGCCCTACCCTCCTGCCTGTAGAAACCTTCCACTTTGAACAATGACTTGGAGCATCTCTACTTGGTCAATGGGATGCTACTAATTCATGGATCGCTTGATAAAGCCAATTAGATCTTCAAATTTACTCAGTTGAATTTTTTTTTTGAAACAAACCTATATGGGGAAACGTATGGAAATGTTAAGAAAATGTTAAGAGAAAAAACACAACCTCATGTGTGGAAAGATTGTAACTCCTATCTATCTATCTATCTATCTATCTATACATACATACATACATATATACACATACATACATATACATACATACATACATATACATACATACATATATACATACATACATATACACACATATATGTACATACATACATATATATACATGTATGTATGTAAAATTACATATATATATATATGTATGTATGTAAAATTAGCAAGTCGATAGAAAAGGACCAAATTGTAAATGAAAAAAATAAAACGAGTCACTGTGTTAGAGCTGTGAATTTAAAGATAATGCTGTAAATAATTTGGGGGAGGAAAAGTCTTGTTTTTGTTTTTTTTTTTAAGTTTATTTATTTTGAGAGAGAGAGTGCGCATGAGCAGGGGAGGGGCAGAGAGAGGGGGAGAGAATCCCAAGCAGGCTCCGCACTGTTAGCACAGAGCCTGGTGCAAGGCTTGATTGAACTGAACTCATGAACTGTGAGACCATGACCTGAGCTGAAACCAAGAGTTGGACACTTAACCGACTGAGGCACCCAGGCACCCTCAGAAGTTTTGTATTTGTCTCTCTCCTTCCTTTCCTCCCTCCCTCCCAAACAGAGTAGACCAGGTACCCAATGGAGCACCGGAGCTTAATCCTCAGCCTTCTACCGCCGTCTCTTGGAGTTGGCCAAATGGCGTGGGGACGCTGGGAGTTGGTGGCGACCTTCTTTCATCTGCCAGACGCGCACACACTCCTTACGTATGAAACATTAGAAAAACAACCCATATATTTAGAAAAAAATCACACACGCCAGTTATGCTAGATATGTTGCCAGATGAACCCAAAATACTATTTTGAGTATGTCTGAAAAAAAGTTCACCTCCTGGCGAAAATGAGTCACGTTTGCAGCAAAACCACAAATCTCGGTGTGGATTTCTCCATCCTGCATGAACAGGAGGGCTTGTTCCGCCTGGGATCTTTCTATCCACCCGTTTGCCCTGGCGAGGCCCCCGATTATAACTGGAGCTGTTATATACTGTTATAACTGGAGCTGTGATGTCCTGCCCCGCACACCCTCCTCCTCCAATATCTGCTGTCCACCACGCACGGCTTCCAAGGCCCCTGCCCAGCTCCCCGTCGCCCACCCCACTGAGCTGGTGCCTTGGCTCCCCTTCCGCCTCATCGTGGTCTCCTTGATGCCAGCTCCTGGAGGGACTTTCCTTCAGCAAGCCTGCCGGCTCCTGGGCAGCGGTCTGTTCATCTCTACGATGGCTTTCTCATCTCGGGGTGTGAGGCCCTGGTGGGCAAGGGAACTGTCAAGCCAACCTCCCTCTGCCTGCTTCTTCTGGGGCCCTGGTCACTTCTTTCACTTTTGGTGGCCTCTCTCTCGGGATGCCACTGCTGCCCCTCCTCGTCAGACCCTCTTTAGGGACCCTTCCCCCATGTCCATCATCGAGGACCTCAGAAGAGGTGTCTCTATATTGTTGACTTGGTTCAAATCCTTGCTACTGGGCTCCAGGGTCCCACATAGATCAACAGAGGTGGCTGGGCAATTATTTCTGTGTTCCAGAGCATTCTGAGAGAGCTGGAGGCTGTCTCTGTCCAGGGCACACAGGCAACCCCAGGGGCAGCGTGGCCTTTGTCTCATAGTAGCTGGATTGAGCCTCGCCAGTAAGCAAGTCGGGGGGCAGGGAGAGGCCACAGAGGTGCCCTGCCCCCAGTGCCCATTCTGCTCTGGGGAGAGGGCCACACCTGTAAAGAGAAACCGAGGAAAGAGGGAGACACGGGCAGACAGACCCTGAGTGAATGCTTGGGCATACTCAAGCCATAAGCCAACCCTGCCCTTGGTCACATGCAAGACACTATTTCACCGGAGGGGAGCAGAATTTGTCATCCCCAAATACATCTCTTGGGCATAAGGATTCTCTTAGGCTGATTGCTTTTAAGAAACAGCAGACACAGAAGCCCTGAAAACGGAGTAGATGTTACCCTTTTCTAGGAGCCATTTGTCTCCATTTATAAGGGAGATTTCTATGTGTCAGGCTGTCTCCCTCTCCGTACCAGAGTGGGGAAGACTAATTCTCTAGAAACTCTTATCTATGGAGAAGGCGAGGCCGTCTATCTGCACAGCAGCCTTAGTCTTGTTTACTGTGCTTTTCCTGATAATCTCCCACGCTGGCTGCCCCCACCCCTAACTAACGTCTTTTGCCTCAAGCTGGATGGAGATGGTATTTAAAGTAATGGCTTGGGCCATTTGGGGGCATCAGATTAGTCTTCCTGGTTCTCCTCCACATCCATACACAGGAGGTATCCATGTTCCGCAACTTCTGTTTTTCTCTTGTTCATCTGTTTTTCTTTTTACGGGAGGATCGCAGTGAAGAACCTACAAGGGTAGAGGGAAAATCATTTTTCCACACCCACAAAGCTTAGGGTTTCTGACATGTACCGGAAAGAGTCGCAGGGGTGCAACATTCATGACTATTTTTTTTTTAAGCTTACTGACTTATTTTGAAAGAGAGAGAGAACCCGCAGGGGAGGGGCAGAGAGAGAGAGGGGGACAGAGGATCCGAAGCGGGCTCTGCACTGAGAACAGAGAGCCAGACGCCGGGCTCAAACTCACAAACTGTGAGATCGTGACCTGAGCCAAAGTTGGACGTTTAACCGACTGAGCCACCAAGGCGTCCCCGTTACTGTCTCTTAACTGTTCCAATTCATCTGTTGTGCCTGCTTGTAGGGGTGAGGGTGCGGCTGCCACAGGCGTGGGGCGGGGAAGGAGTGACAAGGTACCCAAGCAGAGCCCGGCAGCCACCGTGCGCCTTGGAAGCAGGAGCAGATAGAAACGGCAGTCCTTTGTGGCCACACGGGCTCAACGGCAGGCAAAGTGGTACCTGAAACCCTCCCGGGTCAGGGTGTGTAGGCAGCAGCCGGGCTGGCCCCGTGGGAGGTGACATGTGTGTCCCACAGCGTGTTCCTAAAAGAGAGCAAGCAGCCTCCTGTGGCGCCAACCTGGCGTCATCAGCACAGGCTGCTGATGAATTTCTGACAGCGCGAACCTGGCTGATAAATTCATCTCAAATCCTGAGAAGGACCCAGCATATCTCTTCCAGAAATGTGAACTTTAATTTATTTAAATTTAATGGAAAAGCATATGGAGGGGAACGGAAAGCTAATTTAAAATAGTGCTCAAAGCAATCAATGTGTTAACAGATTCCCTTCGACTTTCTGCGCTTGGCTGCAGGGGGAAAAAAACCCAACAAACCTTTAAAATGTAAGTGGATCCTTTCCATTTTCCTCCTGCTATTTTATAAAAACACAGTTTTTGATGTCTGGTGCAGAGTCGGGGAGGGGGGAGGTTAAAATCAGCCGGTCTTGTAAACATTAAAATATGCTTTTGGAAACATAAATCATCTGATGAAGTCAAAGTGGGAGTGGAGAGAACTTGAAGTCAAAAAACTACTTCTCTGGGTGTGCTGAAGCAGACAATGGGGTATGAAGTCTTTCGCATCGAACTATTATTGTTTCCTGTGTGTACTTGAGTTTTCTCATCTACCAAGTAGGCATCACGATCCCTCCTCAATGTTCTTGGGAGGATTCAGTGGGAAGAGTGGCAGGAGCCTGTTTTGCAGACTGCAAAACTGTGCATTTATTCCTTTTAAGGGCACCTCTCTCTGCTGCCCTTAGCATCTAGATCTCTCAGCAGAGACAGCATGGACCCAGCACGGGCCTGGCACCGCAGGCTTTCCGCAGACTTGCTGAGGTCAACCGAGCCGATCTGAGGGCCACTTCCTAGCCTGTTTCGACACAAGAGCCGGCGTCAAAGGTTCCACCATTAGGGATTCATTCCTTTGTTGCTGTCTCCCTTCTTGGTCTTTACTGGAGAGACAGCAAGTGTGGGGGTAAGAGCAGAGGCTTTTTTGCAAAGGATTGGGTTTGAATCCTGCCTCCAGTGGGCTTCCTAGCCGCGTGGACTTCTCTGGGTTGTTCCTGCACGCCCCTGGTTGTGTTGACCGCGAAGTGTTAATAGTGGTTGTAGGGAAGGAATCAGACACAGAGTAAGTGCTCAGTGAGCATTTTATTCCTTCCAAAGGACAGGTCCCCTGGGAATGGAGCACGGGGAGAAAACACTTACTGTAGCGATGCCGGCTGGGAGTAGAGAAAATGAACAAAGGCTCTTTGGAGGTGCGTCGGGGCTTCCGGAAGTCCTTGTGGAAGCTGGTGGGGGGGGAGGGGTGGACAGCTGGGCAGCCTTGAAGGTCTTGGCCTCTAAACTGCCACCGCCACCTCCCCGTTCTGGTGCAAAGAGAAGCCTTTGTAAAGGTGGTAGAGTCCTGTCTCCTTATTCCTTGAAGCACCTCGAGGTCAACTCTTTCCAGATTGCAACTTGGACACCCCTGGCAGACGCCATCAGAATCCTGATTCTCCTGCCCCCTCCCGCCCCCGGCATTGACCTTCACAGGCTTGGATGGTGTTAAGATTCTGGGGCTTCTCATGTCACACTGCTGCCAGGTGCAAAGAGCCCTCATTTGCTTATATATTTTAAAAAGGGAGAAAAAGTTTGCGGGACTATTTTAGAATTTCATATGTAATCAAAATCTGCCTAATTGCATTTTCTCCTGGAAAAAGGAGAATTTCAGGGCTATTGAGTTTCCTCCCTGCCGCCTGTAAAGATGGGTTTAGTTTCCATAATATGTCCCCACCAGGGTTTCCTGTCCGAGAGGTCATGGCCAACGTACTGTCTCCACTCTTCTTCCAGGATGGGTATGTTGGCTTGCCAAGAATTTGCCGGCTTAAATGCCATCAGGTTGATGGAAGATGTATTTCACCGTGGCTTCTAGAAGGTTACAGGGTTGCAGGGGTGTTCCCCCAGACAGAAGGGGAGACCCTGGAGAGACAGGTGTTTCCGTTCTCCCACGCAGATGTACAACCCTCCCTGAGGGAGACGACCGTGGGGGCCTCAACAACCAGGGTCCGGGTCTGGGGATCCAGAAAAGACATCTCAGAAAGCAGTGAAAACAATCGCTCACAACTTGTCAAAAAGCCAGGAGGGGCTACAGATGTGTTGAGAGAGAGGTACAAAGGACACCAGTGTTAAGCAAGGAGCAGCGCCCTGTGCTCGGCCTTACACGGTTCTGCGCAGTAGCCAGAACAGAAGCATGCACGCGAATGCGAGCGGCAGAAACACGGACGATCAAGCCCCCTGCACCTTGCACCGGCTGAGAATTCGCAATTCATTTACAAACCCTGATGCCAGGAAAGCACTGCTCCGACGTGACGAGTGTGGGACACAGAAGAGTGTGGAATCTAGGCAATCGGCCAAAAAATGACGCAAAGAAGCGTTTGAACCAGCTTCTGGCCGAGAGGTTCCTGGAGGTCAGGCCTCCGGCAACGGGGCTGGGCTTCCGTATCTGATGGTCACTGCATGTTTTCAGGCGAGGGGATTCTCAGGAGACATTCTGGTCACGTCCAAGTCTGATGGGGTGGTCGCTAGGCAGGCTTGGGAGCCACTGGGAGTTGCGTTTGAGGACCAGCTGCGCTCCCACAGGCCATGTGGCCACTTACCTGAGACTCACCCAGCACTGGGGGTCATGGATGTGCCAGCCAGTGGCTGCGAGCACGACGTTAGATAAGGTGTGTTACATGGCTGTGAGCCTGCACGGTGCGGATGGTGTGCTAGGAGACGTGTCCCTTCCTCGCATCACTGGTGTCATCCATGCTTTACTTTTAACTAATCCTGTGGCCGGCAGTATGAGGATACGGTTAAAGAACTCCGCTGGGTGTTATTTTGTTTTTTAAATGTTTTATTTATTTCTAGGAGAGAGAGAGAGACAGCGTGAGCAGGGGAGGGTCAGAGAGAGAGGGAGTCACAGAATCTGAAGCAGGCTCTAGGCTCTGAGCTGGCAGTCAGCACAGAGCCCGACGCGGGGCCCGAACCCACGAACCGCGAGATCATGACCTAAGCGAAAGTCGGACGCTTAACTGACTAAGCCACCCAGGCGCCCCTCCGCTGGGTGTTATTAAGGAGGGCTCTATCCCTGTGACCTCCAGCCGTATCATTTGGACCACGCAGATGTGCTGCCCCGCACGTCCCCGGGGGAGTGCGGGCTGTTCCAGCTCTGCACCCACCGCGCTCCCCAAGTGCGTGTTTCTGGCCCCTGGATCCCAGGCTCTCACTTCCCTGGGGGTGGGACGCCCTGGCAGGCCCCCCTCCGGCTCACATGTAAAAGGGAGCTGCTCGCCGCCGTGACATGTAATACGGGGACTATAAATGGGAGGCTGGCTCTATTTTTAGAATGGCATTCACAACTGTGCCGTGTGGTGAAAGGTCTGTAATTTCTCCCGGGTTGAGAGCTGTGTGGCTCCCACCAGTGCTGGGGGAGGGGAGCGTGCATCTAAGATGAAGTCTGAGGGGCGCCTGGGGGGCTCAGTCGGGTAAGCATCCGACTTCGGCTCAGGGCACAATCTCACGGTCCATGAGTTCGAGCCCCGCATGGGGCTCTGTGCTGACAGCTCGGAGCCTGGAGCCTGCTTCGGATTCTGTCTGCCTCTCTGTCTGCCCCTCCCCTTCTCTGCCCCACTCACTCTCTCTCTCTGTCTCAAAAATAAACATTAAAAAAATTTTTTAAAAGTGAAAAATAAAAATAAAATGAAGTCTGAGGTGACATGGCTGTCCAGTTCGTCTGGTCTGCTACTAACCTCCCGGGGAAGGGGGTGCCCAGGGCACCTGGGTCGGAGATTTGGACTCTGCTGGCCCCTGAGGGTTAGCCTGGGGGGCCTATGCCTTGGCAGAGCCAGAGACACCACCAGTGTAGACCGTCCTTGTGGGCTGCTTGGTGGGAGTAAAGGCACTGACCGGGCCAGGATCAGTCCTGTCCCAGGGGCTCAGGGAAGACGGTTCTAACCGCGAGGGGATTTGAGTTCTTCCCCAGGCAGAACCCCCTCCATCTGAACGTGCCCCTGGTTGTCTTTGTCTCTCTTATGGATCATCCCAGAACTGATCAGGGTGCTGTGGGCTGGACACCATACCTTGGGCTGTCATCGCAGCCCGGGGCCCCGGTGAGTGTGGCCAGCCACACAGGGCTGGGTGGGAATGTGAGCCTTTGGCCATCAGGACGGAGCATGCACATGACCTCCGAGGCTGGACACCGTGGGCTAAAAGGCCAGCACCCCTACCTGGGAGGGGAGCCTGGGTGGGGGCTGGGAGCAGTGCGGTGGGGCAGAGTGAGGACCCCGTCAGACAGGCCGACCTTGAACGCGCCCCGCCCCCAATTCCACTCCGTGTTATTCAAGCTGCCACTTCCTCCCTTAGCCTCAATCTCCTCTTCTGCAAAATGGGTGACTTTCGCTTCTGATACGGCGAGTAGGGATGGGCATTCCCCTAGGGGCTGCGCTTGTAGCAAAGGGGCTCACTTCTAAGCACGCCCGGCATTGGGACCTTGGAGCGAGCCCTCCAGGTGTCTGTGAGTCAGTCCCGCCGAGCACATACCTGGCACAGAAGGAATCAAATGTAGCCTTGGGTCCCCCCACCTCCTGTACAGAAATAAAGTGTTGACCAAACATCTCTTCCAGCTGTCAAGGTTGTCAGATTGCTGAGTCGGACATTTGGGTTTTAACCCAGATCAAAAATCCCACAGCAAACAAAGCAGCCTGGGTGCCAGGGGACTCGGCTGTCGGGACAGTGTTCTGTTCTGGAATGCCCAAGCGTGAGGCAAGAAATCTGGGGCAAGGTGATGGGGGCGGGTGAGGCCAGGGCCTGGGGGACGAGGGAGGGGAGAGAGCGCCCCTGCCTGCTGCTTCCCGGGCCCCCTGGCAGCAGGGGCGGGATGGGCTCTTTTGGGATCCCTTCTGGAAACTAACTCTTAGGCAGAGAAGGGGGGGAGGGAAGAAGCAGACACCGGTCAGAGCTGAGGGAGCGCACGAGTCCGCAGTCTGTGCCATTCCACAGGACGGGTGCTCTGAGGCCACCCTTCCCGGCAGCGGGCTGGCCGGCGACCCGGAGCGCAGGCCCCCTGGGCGTCCCTGGCTGGAGCGGTGGCCTTGGCACGGGCCCCTCCCTGAGGGCGTCGCCCTTTGTGGGGTCAGGGAGAAGCCCCCTGCCACGGCCAAGACCCTGAGAGTGCACGGAAGGGTGTGTGTGCACGCGCATGTGAGTGTGTGTTCATGTGTGTGTGTCCACGTGTGTGTGTGTGCATGCGAGTGTGAGTGTGTGTGTGAGTGTGTATGTGTGTACACTTCCCACAGCTCAGACCCAGCTGTCTCCATGCCGTTAGTGGTGCCCCCGCCGAACTGCATTCCAGCCCACCGCCTTCTGGCCCTTGCGGGTGCCCCCAGCCCCCCTTTCCCACCTGGCCTCAGCCTGGCCGTGGGCTCCGGGTCTCGCCTCTGGGTCCCATCATGCTCTGGGGCCTGCCAGCTGCTCTGCCCGGGCTCTGCCCTAGGCCTAATTCCCATCCCCTGCCCGGAGGCAGCTGTTGAGATTCTTTCCCATCCATCAGTGCTACCTCCTCCAGGAAGCCTTCCCTGACTGGCCGAATGATTCCTCCTCAGAGCTACCGCTGCACTTAGCACACCCCTCCTGCGCTGGGCACACCGGAGGGCACCTGTTCTGTACCGGGAAGGAGGTGGTGGCAAGAGGCGGTGCCTTTAGAGTTGAATCCAGGTGTTGCCATCTCCCAGGTGGGTGACCTCAGGCAGATGACGGGGACACCTGAGTATCAGACAGAGACTGCAATTCTGCCCTCGCGGCCTGCGGGGAGGATTAGGGGAGAGAACTCCCCCAGCACAGGGAGGGGCAGGCCCTGAATGCTGCCCGTGAGGGCAGGAGCCATGCCACTCACCCTCGGCCTGGCACCTGGCCCTCTGTGGGCCCTGGTGAACACCTGGACGGCTGAACCCAGGTCATTGTCTCAGGAGGGGGGGTCTCTAAGGTGTCAGGGGTTCAGAGCAGTGGGCAGAGCAGGGGCAGGGCTGGGCTTGAGTGTGGCCTGGCCTCTGACCAGCAGGGCCTGGAGGCGCCTCTCTGGGTGTCACAGTGCTGCCCTCAGTGGCCAGGTGATGCCGTGCTGTGCCTGGCCTCACTCCGGTGGACACTGAACGGACCCCACCTACCCCTCGTTTTCTGCCTTCGATCCACTCCCTTTGGGTTTCCTCTGCTTTGGGCAAGGCAGTTCAGAACTGAGAGGTTTTGTGAGGGACCCCGAAGTACCACACGTGGAGGTGGCACTTCAGCGGCGGGGGTGGTGGTGGTGGTGTGTGCCCTGGTTTGTGATTCCGCTGCTGAGACCTCAGGGTGCCTCGCGAGGCCAGTCAGGCTCCCTCCGCAGCAACCGAGAGAAACTCCGGATGGCCTAAGCAGAGAAGGAAGGTTCTGGAAGGATACCAGGCAGCTTGCAGATGGGATGGCAGCGTGGAAACTCTGCCCTGGCTCCCAAATCCGGAGAGAAAGTTCCGAGTGCCCTGGCTCAGGCCACCTGGCCACCCTTGACCGATAGCCCCACCGAGGCAGGAGCTCACGGGGTTGGGGGCTGTGTCCCCAAGTCAGAGTCTGTCAGCCTCCGCCCAGGCATTCCTTCCTGGCTGACGTCTGGTCTCCTCAGGTTCCAAAGTGCGCCACAAGGCGGGCTTCGTTGCCACAAAACGGCAGCCACGTAACCCCACGGAGCCAGCAGCCCGTCAGGAGATGGAAGCTCTCGGCATTGTGGGTTCCTGAGAGCGTCTGTCGTCAGGCTGTGAGGCCTCCTCCCGGGGCCTGGGCTCATGATTCCACCAGCCCCTCCTCCTTCCTCCATCGCGCACCCTCATCCCTTCTGGGCCGCGAGGCCTGGGCCGCCCTCCGGTGCTGGCCTTTCCGTCCCGTCGTCGTCCCCAGTGGTGTCCTCATTTCCGCAGCTGCTCACACGGTCCGGGTTATTGACAAGTGCATTTATCCATCAGTCGCTACGCCGTTGGCCTCCGTCCCTCCTGGTTGGTGTCCGTCCAGGCCTCCAGCCGGGCGACAGCAGCCAACCTCCCAGCTGTGCGGCTGATGAGACTTAGTTCAAAGGCTTGTTGTGAGGACGGAAGGAGAAATGTCCACATAACCCCCGTGCAGCTGGAGCCCCGTGAGCCCCACGCCCGCACGCTGGCCCCCGGGGGACACCGAGAACACGCGACGCTCGGGAAGCGTTGAGACAGTTGTGTACGAGGGTTTGTTGGGGTCGCACGAGACCGCGCACGGGGAAGCTCGTTCAGGGGGGACAGTGCTTCCCCAGGTTCCCGCTCCAGCAGCTGTCTCTGCGAACCCCCACCTTCCCTCCCCAGGCAGCCACCCCTCAAACAAAGCAATCTTGCTTCTTCCTCTCTCCCGTTTGCATTTCAGCCAGAGGTCTGATTTCTGAGCCAGGCAAAGGATTCCTTTTCCTTGTTGGACAAGGAAGGGGTTCTTGGAAGCAATCTTGGCTTGATTTGATTTCTGCTTTGGTGCATGTGTGACGCTCCCGAGTGGTACATGGTCTCTCATGGCGGCTGCGTAATCAATCGCACTGCTGGTTCCCAGGCCCGGCGGCCCCCTCCGCCCCTGCGGAGGGGGAGCGCTGTGGAGGTGGAAGCCCCCCGGGGTGCTGGCTTTCAGAGCCCAGCTGCCCTCTGCACCCAAGACTCCCCTATGGGTCTGGGGTCTCTGCCCAGACCCACAGGTTCATTATGGGGCTGGGTCTTCCTCGTGCCCAAACAGTCCGGCGGGAATCTGGACTCATCATGCTTGAATGACACGTATCCATTCAAGTTCATTTTGAAGAGTACATGGATACAAGAGGGACTAAGATCTGGTCGTGCCTCTGCCTAGTGCCTTCGCTGGCTCCCCAGAGCTGTCAGGGCAAAGGCCCGGCTCTTTGGGACATCATCTAGGGCCTCGATGGTCTGTGCTGTGCTCACCTCTCAGCTGCCCTTGCGCCTCATCTCCGGTCCTTTGTGCGTACTGCTCTCTGTCTGCAGTAATCTCACCATGTGTCCCTTCTTCCTGTGGGCTGCCGCTCACTCAGACTCCTGGCTCAGCCTCCTATCACTCTGCTTGGGAACAGAAGGCCCCTCTGCAGGTCAAGGACACCTGTCCTACCCCATCAGAACCCTTCTGGCCTGGCTCAGATGCACCTGCTTTCTCCTCTGGAGTCCCCCTGCCAGAGTCTGAGCTCCGGGAGGGCTGGGACTTCACTTGTCTTGCTACCATTGTGTCCTCAGCCCCGGCTATGGGGTGGGGACTCATCAAGGCTCAACTGAGTGAATGAGTGAAGGTTCTTATTTTTGTTAAGATGCCATGCTTTCAAGCAAAGAAAGCCTCGGTTCTGGTTCAAAAAGATTCACTCCATATTGATCTTTTAAATGACTCTTCATTGGCTTTAAATCAATTTATTTAAAATAATAAACATTTGGCTTTGGTTCTTGGTTCAACATAAAATACGGTTTGTCAAGGTTTGGGAATCCTGGTTTTGTCTGCTTTCTGTAAAAAGGAAAACTCTGGCAAGTTAATGATTTGTTCATGAAAAAAAAATTCCCAGCTAGCAGTTTGATTAAATTAAATCTTCCCCCACTGTGTCTCCGGCCCCTGTCCTGGCCCCCAATCTGGGGGTCCCCAGGGTCTGACCTCAGCCCAGCCCTGGAGTGCATGGGGAGAGCTCCCTGTGCCCGGTCCATTTTCTGTTTCCGTTTTCAGATTTAATGTTCTGAGGGAGAATGCTTTGAAAAGAACCCCTGCCCCCTCCCCCGCCTCCAGCCCTTCAGCAGGTTAGTTTAGCTTAGTAATTAGCAATCACAATATGAGCCGGGATAATTATCCCCAAAAGTCAAAAGAAAAACACAGATGTTTTTAAAGCTGCACAGTTGAGATTTTGCCTTTCAATTGTAATAATTTAGCATGTGAAATGAATTAGATGCCGGCTTTTCCTGGGACTTAATTTCCAAGGTGGGTTGAGGAAAGGCTTGCTGTTTTTGAAAAGAAGGGTCTTGGATGGGGGGTGGTGCAGGTGGGGTCAGGGGAGGGGGGAGGTCACACACACAAGCATGACAATTTTCAGAATCTAGAAAGAAGCGAGGAAGGTCAGATTGAATAAATTAATGAGTTTTCTCCTCCTGGGATTTGAGCTAAAGCTTTCTCATAATTGAAAACTTGTGACATGTTCCTCTGGGCCGGAGCACAAAAATACAGGTGTGTGCCTACGGCCTGGCCCGGCTGTGATGTGCCTGCCCAGAGGTTAAGAATGAAATGGGTCCGGACAAAGAAATTAATAAGAACCACCCCCCCGCCCAGCACTCCCCCCCCCCCCCCGCCCCCAGTCAGTTCT
The DNA here is from genome assembly GCF_003009895.1 of Hyaena hyaena. Taxonomy (NCBI): domain Eukaryota; kingdom Metazoa; phylum Chordata; class Mammalia; order Carnivora; family Hyaenidae; genus Hyaena; species Hyaena hyaena. Next base: position 2,151,445 of record NW_024080763.1, read on the forward strand.
GAAAGGGCCTGGGAGCTGCTTTCTCTGGGCTCCAGACCCTTCCAGAGGTTGCCTCTTCCAGGTACTCATCATGATTTCGTCATTCCTATGGAAAGGTATTTATCAGAAAGATCTTCAGCAAAAGAAGCAAGCCTATGTTGTGTTTGGAAATGAATAAATGGCTCAACAACTTGGGAAAGTAGAAAAGGTGTGGCCAAAAGGGGCTCCTGGTCCTGACCAGATTTTTTGTTTTTTGTTTTAATTTTTTTTTTGAGAGAGAGAGGCAGACAGAGCGCGAGCAGAAGGGCAGAGAGAGAGCGAGACACAGAATTCGAAGCAGGCTCCAGGCTCTTAGCTGTAGGCACAGAGCCCAAGGCGGGGCTTAAACTCACAAAACACGAGATCAGGATCTGAGCCAAAGTCTGACGCTTAACCGACTGAACCACCCAGGTTGCCCCCGCCCACCCCCGTCAGGTTTTGCACTGGGTCCACCTGTGCTGTCTTGGGGAGCCCTCAGGAAGTTTTACTTCCCTGAGGAAACAGAACCATGCACTGGCCTTGGGTCAAGGGACTTGGGTGTGAGTTTCAGAGCTGCTATTGACTCGTTTTTTTGCTGGTAGACACTGTCCCCTCTCAAGGCCATAGTTCCTTCAACTGTGAAATGGAAGTAGATTTTGAAGATCAATAGTTTCTAGATTGTGTTGTGCAGAATTGTAGTTCTAAGAGATGTTAAAAAACCAAAAGACTTGGTAGACAACACCTTTCCCTGAGGGCAATGGTTCTCAGCCCCCCCCTGGGGGACATTTGGTAATGTCCCATGTTTTGGAGGAGGTTGGTTGGTTGTCATATATTGGAGGAGGAGGGGGTGGGTTGAATAGAGGCCAGGGATGTTGCTGACAGCCTACAAGCCCAGGGCGGCCCCCACAACAGACATTATCTGGCCCCAAGGTTGACAGCGTTGAGGTTGAAAAATGCTGCTTTGGGGTCCCAGAACCTATTTGAATATGAAAGACTAAGAGCCGCAAAGGTATCCTTTTAACTTTTAACTTTTCAGCCAGAATTTCTGAAATTTATGTGCAGGCAGAATCCCTTTTGCTTTCCCACCTAGCAGTGAGATTGATATTCCTCAGAACCCACACTGGGAAACAGCAATATGTGGACTAAGGTTTCCTTCCGGTTCGGCCATCTTGGACCAGAATTCACTGAGCAGAAATTCCAAGAACGATGCAGGGGCTTCCGGTGTGGGGCAAAGTTCAGAGGGAATGTTCAGGAATTGCTGGGGGGGAGGAGGGGGAGGGTTCAGTCAAAGCTGGTTTCAGCATGCGTTCTCCAAAGCAGATCCTGAAATAGAGATGCTTGTTCGAGTGGTTTATTGGAAAAGAGTTCTCAGAGTGGAGGAAGCGGAGGATGCGGAGGGAAGAAGCTAAGTGAACCTGATCACGCAGCGGGGGTGAGTTCTGGGGTGTGAGTTGCATCACCGTGTTGGGGCGGCCTTGGGTCAGGAGGCCACTCCATGTGTTCACGGGCATTCACTACTCCATGGAGTCCCTCCAACATTAGCCTTGGTCTAGGGGAGGGCATAGCCCCACAGGCAAAGGTCAGTGTTGTGGAGAATGGGGGAGGCTGTGCCTTGAGATCGGTCACCCTTGCAGCTTCCAAGGTCTGACTGCGTGGGCAGGTGGAGCAGAAATGAGTGAGGCTCCAAGAGCATGTAGCACTGGGCAGCACAGCGCAGAAGTATTCAGGGCTCAGAGCAGGGCGCCCTTAGGCGGGAGGGAAGAAATACGATGTGTGCTAGAAAAGCCTGTCTCTGCCACTCTCGTAGAATTGGGGAGGGCTCCGGGGCTTAATCATGCTGTCAGGCCAGTAACTCAAAGTTCCCTTCTGAAGCTCGCTAACAGCCAGTGAGAGGCATGCACAGCGGGGTACGGGTTCTTCTCTCTTCTTTCAACCAATATTTGGGATTTCAAAATTTCTCTCTTCCCCAGCTTTCTGGGCTCCAATTGCTCTGAAAATCGTGGGGTGTCCACGGGAGTGGAGTGGCGGGTGGGGGAGACTGCAGAAGGAGAACCAGCTGCCAGCAAGTCAGCGGCTCACGGAGCACGTGTCCTGGTGGGGCCCTGACGCTCGAGGCGGTCTCAGAGGAAGAATGTAGCGATCCGAGGGGTCCAAGGTCACACGGCTGAGAGGGGCCAAAGAATCGGGACTTGTGGCTTCTTCTCTTTGTGCTGCTCCTCACGTGGGCCCCATGCCCTGCTGGTGACGGGTACATGGGAGTGAAGCATGCAGGATGTAATTATTCAGTTAGCCTCCTATGTGAAAACATGTGGCTTCCAACTGGGTGGCAGCACAGTGCCCTGGTCCACATTCCCTGCCCAATGTCGTCTTGCATCATTTCATGCCCCACCCATTGCAAGCACAGCCTCGAGAAGGAGGGGGCTTGTCTGGGGCAGGCTTGAGTCACCTCTCGTGGGAGGGCGTTACACGTGGAGACACAGATCCCATGGAATTTGGGACAGCAGCACCGTGTCTCTTCCTGGGGACTTGCTCTAATTTTCACAAGCAGTAGTTTATTGGTGGGCATTTGGGGTGTTTTTCCCCCCAGACTTTTCAATATTATAAATACCAACTCAATATACCTTTGGTGTATTCAGCTCTGCCTATAGCTTGACTAATTCCCCTGGGATACACTCTTTTAAAATACTTGCTGGGTCAAATTTACCCACATCTCAATGTCTCTCTTTTTTTTTTTTTTTATTTCTAGGAGAGAGAGAGAGAGAGAGACAGCGTGAGCAGAGGAGGGCCAGAGAGAGAGGGTGTCACAGACTGAAACAGGCTCCAGGCTCCGAGCTGGCAGTCAGCACAGAGCCCGACGAGGGGCTCGAACCCACAAACCGCGAGATCATGACCTAAGCGAAAGTCGGACGCGTAACCGACTAAGCCACCCAGGCGCCCCCACATCTCAATGTCTCTTGAACACGCTGCCACACTGCCCTTCGGAACGACTGCCGATGGAAATGCCCAATGTCTGCGCAGGGAGGGCTCATTTCGTTGCTTCTTCACCGGGACTAGGTATTATCTCTGCTAAGCTATTAGGAGAAAAGTAACATCTTAGGGTTTTAATTTGCTTTTATTTGTTTACTGGTGAGACTGAACATTGTTTCCCCATGCTTTTTTTTTTTTAATGTGTATTATTTTTAGAGAGAGAGAGAGAGCATGCATATGAGCAGGGGAGGAGCAGGGAGAAAGGGAGAGAGAGAATCCCAAGCAGGCTCTGCGCCATCAGTATAGATTCTGACATGGGGCTCGAACTCACGAGATCATGTGGGATCATGACCTAAGCAGAAACCAAGAGTCAGACGCTTAACCGACTGAGCCGCCCAGGCGCCTCTGTTTCTCTCTGCTTCTTGACCATTTGCATCTCTTCTGTGAATTGCCAATTTGTCGTGTCGCCCACTCTTCTCCTGGGTGTCCATGTACCACGTGCACATCCTACCTCCTTTGCCTAGTTCATTGTTTGCCTTGTTTTCATTTTGCTGGAATCCAACTTTGACACCCTGACCCTCCAGGTAGGGATGGTTCACCAAGAAGTAGCAACTGTGAACCTTTAGGTGAAGGGATTACCTGCCCCTTCACTCCATCCAAAAAACACGTGGAAGTTCAACTAGGGCCAGAGAGTTCGGTGGGGAAGAAGTTCAAGGGGTCAGAGCATATCCTGTTCTTCATTGCGCAAATCATGCTAATTGCCCAATTTAGAGTAATTTGGTGGCAACTCTTGGCAGCAACTCTTGTGCGTTTCCACATCACAGAGGGGCAGCTGCGGATGTTTTCATTTTGTTGGGTGGCATGTCAGGAAGCGTCATGGCGGCCTCTGGGGCCCAGTGACCAGAGCCCTGGTCTCGGGGTTGGACAGATCTGGGACAGACCTGACTCTGTGTGACTGCGAGGCGTCATCTGACCCCTCCGAGCGCGTGTGTCTAAGAGACGGGCTCTCATACGGCCCGCGGTGTTGTTGGGACAATCCGCGGGCTGGCTGGTGTGAACATGGCTCCGCCCGGCGAGTGGTGGTGACCTGAGGGACTGGAAAGGACTCCCTCCCACCCCCAGCGTCATGGTGTGCCGTAGGAGAAATGTTCATTTATGCCTACCGCCCGGGTGCTATGATTCCATTTCCTCTCCGCGGCTGGACAACAGAGCTATTTTCCTCGGCGCCCAACACGTTGTGGCCGCCGCCTCCCCTGGGCTGTTGGGTTCTCTCCAAACAGAACGCTGGGTCATGCACTTGACAGGGGTCCCTGCGGGCTGCAAATAGCAGGGGAGGGACTCCCTTAGGCCACTGGGGCTGTTGTAACAAAAGGTCTGGAGGGAAGTGTGAGGTCAGGCTGCCAGCTTGGTTGGGTCAGAGCTGCCTTCCTGGATCATGGCTGTGCCTTCTTGTGCGTCCTTGGATGGGGGAAGGGGCGAGGAGCACAGGGGGAGGGGGGCCTCTTTTATGAGAGTGATCATCCTGTCCTGGGGGGCTCCACCCTGAGGACCTAATCACCCCCCAAAGGCCCACTTGCTAAGAGCATCGCCTTTCGGGGTTAGGATTTCTGCACATGAATGAATTGGCACGGGGAGAGGGGGACACACCCATGTCGCCCATAGCAGGGACTTTGCAGTTTTGCTTCATAAGGAAATGGGGGAGTTTGTCCCTCAGCAAAGCCCAACTGTAAACCGCGCTGTGACGGCAGCGGTGGCCGAGTGTGCGGAGCACTCCGTGGGCCCCCGGGCCCATGCTTGGTGCTCCGAGGCCAGTCCCCACACTCATGGGACTGTCACTGTGGAGGCCACAGTCGAGCTCCCCCTCTGAGGGACCTCTGGGGGAGGACTCAGAGACCCCCACCGACACACATGTACACACAACACACACACAGACACACAAATAGATACTTCCACACAGCACACACATGCACATAGACACATCCACACAGTGTTCGGACACAGACACTCTCACACACTAGCACCCACATTTTCACACGCCCTCACAGACACACTGATAGACACACTGATACAGACACACATACAGAATACCCACAACACTTACATAGATGCACCCACGCAATGTTCACACATACTCTCACGCACTCTTACACACAGACACACTCACACATAGACACACTTACACACATAGACACATTTACACAGACACACACGCACAACACACAGACACACACACACAACACACACACACACAATGGCATCGGGGCTGCTCTGTGCTCATGGACACGACCTAGAGCACGGGGGTTGTTCTTGATCTTGATCATCACCTGCGAAGAAGAACAAATGCAGACTGAGGCCCCCACACGGAGGGAGGGGGTGCGGAGCCGCTCCCGTGGGGAAAATGGGACAGAGCTAGAGGTGCTGGTCTGGAAGAAGAGAAAGCTCAGAGGGGCCCATGAACGTTCCTCAAATAGTCCAAGAACTTTCCTGTGGAAGAAGGTTGTTCGGTGAGGCCCAGAGACCCACAGAGTGAGGACTGGAGAGGGGCGTCCTAGAGGAGCGGGTTCCGGCTCAAAAAGGAGCAGAAGTACTTGCTAATTAAGTGGACGGGGGCACCAACCCTGGGCCGGGTACGGGGATCAAGTCGTGAAGAGCAGGTGCGGTGAAGAGAAGGGCCCGCCTCCCTCCATTTCCTGTTCCTCCCGAGAGGGAAGCCTGAAGGGATGAGTCAGCTGGGGTGTCTGTGAGGACCGAAGGAGACTGTGAGGCTGTCGAGGGGTGCTGTGGGCCGAGCTCCATTGGAGGGAGTGAGCTCCCCGTCAGGGCCGGTGGCCAAGCCAAAACTGAGCAGCGTGTTGGCAGGGATGCCGGCCAGGGACTTCAAGACCCAGAAGAGGGTGTGAATTTGATGCTCTGGTGGGTCATGCTCATCCAGAGTTCAGAAACTGCTGGTGTTCTGTGCTCCGCACAGGGTGGTTCTCACAGAAAAGGGATCAGGAAGAGGAAGTAGCAATAGTTTCTTGCCCCCCCCCTCCCCCCGCCATTGTTCCCAGGGCCTCTTCAAGTGGCCTTACTTGAGCACATCTCTAGTTTCTGTGGCCGGGAATCAAGAGTGGTCCAGCAGCCCAGGTGGCCATGGTCTTAGCAAAAAGAAAAAGAAAGAAAAGAAGAAAAAACGGTGGTGGGGAGGTGATTGTTTCAGGCTGGGAGGGGCTCAGATGCAGAGCAGAGAAGGAGAAAGAGCCAAGAGCATGAACCAGTGGGCAGGAAGACTGGCTTCAGGCTTCTGCTTTGCAGCTTACCGCTGTGTGCCTGTAGGCAAGTCACTTGCCCTTTCTGAGCCTCTACGCTTGTCCGAGGAAGTTGCTCTGGTTGATTTTATGGCCATGCCAGCCCTGAAGGACTGCAAGAAACCCGTACTTACGGAACCCAAGACAGGCACCCACAAAGGGTGGGTGGGCCGGCCCGCCCCACGGCAGCTGCCGGGCTGAGATCAAACATCTAAACAGGGGCATTTGGGGAGCAAGGCTATTTATTCATTTCTGGGTTTCTGAACAAAACCCCAGAAGCCGAAACCACTTCTCAGCTCCCAGAGGTTTCTTTCCAAGGATGATATGCACTAACCCAAGACAGATACATCGGAACTGAGAGTTTTTTTTAAACGCTCCTCTGTGAGAGTCCATGCCCCACACGCCATTTTGTTACTACTTGGACCGTAGCTTTAACTAGATGTCCTTAGGGCCTGAGATTTCTGAGACATGAGGCAAAATCCACAAAAAGCCAAGAGCAAATGGGAAAATTAAAAGTTTCAGAAACTATATTTTAAAATTTAAACTATGTTTTAAAATTTACAATGAATAGGCAACAAGTTTTATGAAACGACTCAGTGGTAGTAACTGCGTCTCACCCCTCCTGCTCCTTGGGCCAAATGGAGGCTGAAAACTTGCCAGCCAGTCACATGACCTTTGAGTGATTTCTCTTAGAGCTCATGAAGTAGGGTGACATCTACTCCCTCAACCAGCCTTCACCCCAGGGAACGCGAGCAGGGCCAGCTTCATGGGAAGCAAGAAGGCTCCCATGCTTGGTTGAATGCCTGGCTGTACTGTCTTAAAAATCTTAGTAAGTTTTGAACAAGGGACCCTACATTGTCACTTTGAACCGGGCCCTCCATGTTACGCAGTCTGTCTAAAGCCAAGCACACTTTCCCTAGGCGGTCACTGAACTGGGGTCAATGTGCTAATTTCTGGTCCACATCCATTTAGCTTTCGGATGAACCAAATGTGTAACTTTTGTCTTAATTAGTATATCACTTAGCCAACTGAGATGTCTCGAGTCAGTGTCAAACACAAAGGAAAGATGGGTCCTTGGGCTCAGAGAAATAAACTCCGATCTGTCTCATGTATAATCGTTCTCACACGTAATTCCAAATAGAATTGCCCAAACTTATATACAAACTTAGTGGGGCACCTCTGAAGACCATAAGAAAATACTGACCCCCCAACATTTGACTTAGATGATCTAGATCAGGGTGGGCAAACTATAGCCTGTGGGCCAAATCTGGCTTCCTGCCTGGTTTTGAATAAATAAAGATTTATTGACACACAGCCACCCCATTCACTTACATACTGTCTGTGGCTGTTTTCATGCTACAATGGCAGAGTTGACAATTTGCAAGAGATTGTAGGTCCAGCAAAGCCTAAAATGTTTACCATCTGGCCCTTTATGGAAAAAGTTAACCAACACCTCCCTAGCTATTAGAATTGCTAAGTTTCTAGAATACACTAGCAACCTTCTGAAAACACAGCTTTTAAGAATAATGTTGTACCCATGGGATAGGAAATGATTACTTAGACATAAACCATAAGTGAAAAAGATTTATAAGTTTGGTTACATTAAAATACAAAGTTCTACATGGTAAAACCCACTGTCAGCAAGGCTGAAAAAGTAGGCAGCTGGCTGGGAAGGAAATGTTTTCCAAACTTTAAACAGAATGCAGTTCAGATGATTTGAAGAAATCCTGAAAAGCCAAGAAGAGGAGAAAAAAGCAGGCAAAAGGTATGTATAGGAAATCCTAGAAGAAATAAAAATGATCAAAACACATTTTTTGATACTCCCATTTAATAATTGGGAATATGCAAATTAAAACAAGAGGCTGTGTTTTACCCCTACGATGGGCAAACAGTGTTGAAGTCTGATAGCTTCACATCAACAAGGTTGCCAGAAAATTGTGCACCTATATGCTGCTGGTGGAAGAATTAGTAGGTGCACCTGCTTTGGAATGCATACCCCCCAGAGGGACTTTCAAGGACATGCCAGGGACACACGTGTGAGGATGTTCAAGGCAGCATTGTTTATAACAGGGGAAAAGGAACCAAAAGTAGCATCTATGAACAATGGACAAATTCAGCTTCTTTGTTTCCTCTCTTTGGGGTTTCTTAGCCAGTTTTGTAGCTAAAAGGCAAAATTTGCATGATATACCCCCTTCCCCGGGGCATCTTCGCCTCTCTGTGACTTCTTTACCAGAGCTGACCCACAGGCCATACTGGACCTGGGTCTGTGGACCAGTGTCCTCCAGCCCTGCACACATGGAGGAGCACAAAGGACCCTTCACCTCAGTGGCCAGAAGGGTCCGTCACTGTGTCTGTGTGGATGGTAGAGACCCAGAGTACCCTCACCAGGCTCCAAGGTAAACTTGACCTTACGTGGTCAGAGCAACACAGTGGGATGGGAATGCGTGTGTGTTGTTACCTACAGCTTTGAGTTTCAATTCCTGCTACTTCCCTTACTGCCTGCCTGAGCTCCATCCAGAACTTACCCATCCTGAGCTGTTATCACTCTTCTCTAAGATGACACGTGTCCTTGGCGATGAACTGGGATGGCATATGAAAACATACAGGGCAGGACCTGGTGCCCTGAGGGCCCACCTGAGGCTGGCCACGCATGTCCTGCAGAAGGTCCAAGAACCGTTTGAGAGCTCTGAGCTGAGCAAAGCAAGAAAATGAATTTCTGCCAAATTGGAGCTGGGGCCTCTGCCTTTTGCTGCATCTCAAGGTTATAAAAGCCAAATTCTCAAAGGCCTCCTATTGAGCAATCCTTGGATAGTCCTGTTTTCTGTGTCTAAACTTCAAAACAGAAGTAACCTCAAGATGCATTTTGTATAAGCTCCTTTTTGCAAGAGCTGGGATCTTGCAGTTGGTTTTGAGGGGCCCCAATAGTCTCTTCCACTCAAAGAAACTCTAGGCTGGAGTCTGCCAAAGGAAAGATCCCTAAAGGAAGTGGTGTATCTGTGTGGGGGATGTCTTCAAAGAGGCATAAGACACTCTTGACGGGCCTTACCTCTGCAGAGGGGGCCTGGGGACCCAGGGTGAGAGGGAGCCTCACTTTGCTGGTAAACCTTATCATACTATGAAGTCACCCTCCCCCACTCCATCATAGGAATTTATCATCATCATCATCACCATCATCATCATCATCATCATCATCATCATCATCATCGTATTTTATATGGTTAACAAAAGAAGAGAACTTTGGATCAAGATGGTCCAGTAAGATCCTGCTTCAAATACCCTGACAGCTTCACTTCTGCACATGTTTAATTTTTTTAAACATTTATTTATTATTGAGAAACCGAGAGAGACAGGGCATGAACATGGGAGGGATAGAGAGAGGGGGAGACTCAGAATCCGAAGCAGGCTCCGGGCTCTGAGCTGTCAGCACAGAGCCCGATATGGGGCTCGAACCCAGGAACAGTGAGATCATGACCTGAGCTGAAGCCGGACGCTCAACCAACTGAGCTACCCAGGCACCCTTGCAAATGTTTAGAATGGAACAGAAGTAAAAGACTGATACACCATGGCTCATGGGGTATGGCAAAGACAGCACACAGAGGAAAATTTATAGCCTTAGCTGTAACTGAATTCAGTGTTAGACTCAAGTACCTAGAAACAGCTTTAAGTAAATCTACATAAAGGAAGAGTTACATATATAAGAGCAGAAGTTAATAAAATAGTATACAAAATAATAATCAATTGTTATACTTGAGAAACACAGGAGCAGAGAGAGCTCTGGAGTTTGTTATGATTTTTTACTGGCATAAATAACTTCAGCAATAAATGTATCATAAACAGTTACTTAATAATTGCATGGTTATTTGCTTAATATCTATCTTCCCTGGGACACTATGTATTCTATGCTGGTTTATCCCCACAGTCTGACCCTTGAGAGGTGTTTGTTAAATATGTGCAAGTTGAATTAGTGAGTAGAATTCTAGCCCTGCAATCAACAGGGTCCTTGAGCAAGTTATTTAACTAATCTGAAGTTCCCCTTCCTAATTTGTCAAATGGGGAGCACAAAGCACCCCTCACAGGGCTGTGGCAAGAAACACATGATGTAATGCACTTGGAGTTCTGGTTCAATTTCTGGCACAGGGTGAAGTCAATAAATGGAGGGAGGTGTAATTATGAGTCAGAGAACTGGCTCAGATGTAGAAGTGTAATCTGCTTGCCCTGCAGTCCCCAGCTCTCTGAGGGGCAGCACCTTGCACTGCTGGAAGGTTCCAAAGAGGCAGGCTTGAGCGGGAAGGGAAAATCTGGCAGAAGAGAATCATGGGGTAGGGGAGGTCCCAATGAGATGCCCAATGCCTGTGACAAGACTGGACTGTGATGAGGAGGACAGTGCACTCCCCGCTGCCTGGCTCACTCTGGATCCTTTTTGCTGGAATTCTCTTCTTCCAGACTTTTCGCATGGCTCCATCCTTTCAACATATGGTCTTGGCTCAAGGTGGCCTCTGTTCCAGCCATTTTCCTATTTGCCCTTAGATCCAGCCCCTTCCTTTCCCTGTCCTGCTATATATCACAGGGCCCCGGGGGGAAATGAGTTTTCCAGGCGTGCTTGCTCATTGACCTGTGGCTCCGTTTGGCCATTGGGAGGTGCTGGCAACAGACTGGAGGGCGGGAGTAAAGGACCAGCCAGGGGGGTCCTAACCCTTGTTCCCTCTCTGCTTCAGGGACCATCTCCAGCACCACATGCCAGCCCTTTCAGGACGATGTCCATTCCTGGGCTCTGGGACATCACTTCTTCTCTATCTCCATAGGGCTGGCAACAGCTCCCTGTGGCTGCTTATCTCTGGTTCGCCTCCCCATCCCGTCTGTCCTTTGCCCACCTCTGCACCTTTGTAACTAGGCCTTGAGAGTAAAACCCTTCTACTGAGCTACTTGCCGTGCGCTCTGCTTCCCCGATGGGCTTGCTGTTAAATCTCAAGTGTAAAATACCTGGGACGCTGTGACTTTGCTTTGCAATTACTATTGTAATGCATCCAATTTGGAAATAACTCAAAATTTTGAATTTCCTTGTCCAGAGTCATCAGACTGGTTAATAAAGGTCAGAAACCACTAATTCCTTAGAGTGCTTTGTTCCACTTGAAGGCCATCTGTCCTGGGAGGCCATTGTTCGCTATTAAGTGCTCAAGCGCGTGTACTCATTAGGGAGAAATGGAACGGAGAGGCCATCACTCGGATTCAGCAACGACCTGACAACATGGGCAGTGCACACAATCCGTTCCAAATACCAATAAAGACGTACTTATGGCGTCGGAGGCCGGCAGAACTCAGCCAACTTGGGTGGAACTTGCAGCTCTCAGCTGGCTCCAGGAACACATGGGAAGGCTGAAGCCTTTGTGTTTTGAACTTCAAGGCTGCCACATACTGAGCAGTCGTTTCCATGTGGATGTGCCACAAGCATTAGAATCATTTGGAAATATGCATTGGACACTTACTACTCAGGCAGCTTCTCTCCAGTGCCACCCCCTCAATTTCAGGGCTCTTCACTTCAGCTCAGGACCACTCCCGACTTCCTACGGGGTCTCCTTCTGCCAGAATACCCGTTGTCTCCTCCAAAACCCTCCAAGCCATCCTGCACAGCGTCATGAGAACGGCCTGTCCCAATTGCTCTTTAGAGGGCTGAATCACCCACCCACCTGGTGTCCTTGAATAACTCCCCATTGCTCGCAGGCCAATTTCCTGGTTCCTTAGCATGCGCTCAAGATTACTGAATGGTCTGCCCCCTGACTACACCCCTCAGTCAACTTGAACCATCCCCTCTCAACTTGGGCTTTGAACACAACTTTCCTCATGGTTCCACCGCTGCACCCGCCCGGTCACCTCTCCATATCTTTGCTCATGTTTACTCTTTCTTTTCTTTTTCTTATGATGCTAACTCATACTTTCCTCTCCCCACCCCCCACTCAATTTTAAAATAAAATATTTAGTATCTAAGAGATGTATCGTCCTATTGAGCTTAAGAAAGAGGGCGTCCCAATACAGTCAAACCTCTGTACTTCCCAGTCCCACGTCCCTTCCTCCCTTCCCCCAGGGAGCCACCATTTTGAATTCAGTGTTTTATAATTTCTTTAAAGATCTGTACACATCTACATGTGGTGCATCCCTAAGCAATATGCACTGTTGCTGAGAATGTTTTAAAACCTCATATAACTCTACTCCTGAAACCAACACCACACTCCATGTTAACGAGCTTGAATTTAAAAAAAATAAATTAAAAAAGAAACCTTATATAAATGATATCACACTCCATGTATTCTCCAACAACTCGCAACTTTTGCCTAATATCATGTTTTTGAGATGTTCCATAGTGTAGCCTCCGTCAAGCATTTTCAGTACTGATCACAGTGTATGTGGATGTGTGGATGTGTTTATGTTCGTTCTCTTGTTGAGGGCATTCGGTGGCTTCCAATTTCTCTTTTTCTTTCCCTCCCTCCCTTTCTTCCTTCTTCCCTCCCTCCCTCTCTCCCTCTTTCTCTCTATCTTCTCTCACAAACCTTACGGCTGTGAACACTATCATCATATCTCCTTGTGCATATGGGCAAGAGCACTTCAAGGGTATCATGATCATGTGCGGAAATAGAATTGAAAGTCATAGGGCAAGTAAAATTTTCAGTTTTACTAGGTGTTGTCAAATAACTTGCCGAAATGGTTGAGTTTTAGGTGGCTCACCAGTGGCACATAAAGAAGATTCCCCTGAGTCTGCATGGTTGCCTCAACTTTCTAACAACACATTTAAAAGATTTGGGGACAATGCAATGGAATCTCGTTATACTTGTGATTTGGCATTCCCCGATTATAAGTGGACCGTCATGTTTCCCGTTGTGTGAAATGTCTGGGTAACTTTGGCTCATATTTCTTTTAGGATTCTAATGTTTTTCTTAAAATGATTAGAAAAAAATCAAAAGTATATTTTGGATAAGAATTTGTTTTGGGTTGTATATATTGCTAATATCTTTTCCCTATTTGTGGTTTGTCTTTTTCTGCTTCTGGAATCTTCGATTTGTGGGAGTGGCTTAAAATTTTTCAAATTATTCTATTTATTTCCTCTAGTGTTTATGCTTATGTCTTTTTTCCTCCATATAATCTGAGGCAAGGGTCAAATGTCTTTCCATCTGGATAACCAATTTCCCGAGTGCCATTTATCAGTCAACCTTTCTTTACTTTATGCCAACTTTTCCAGTTGAGTAAAAGCAGTGATCGTAGGCATCCTTGCCTTATTCATCATTTTAAAAGGAGTACTTTTAAATGCTTTACCATCAAAGGCGATGCCTATATAGATTTTTAATTTATTTTTTCTATTAAGTTAAATAAATTGCTATCTTTTTCTAGATAGCTAAGATTTTTATCATAAGTGTTCAATTTTGTTTGATACCTTTTTCTGCAGTTAATGAGGTGCCAGTATAATTTTTCTTTAAGTCTTAATATAGAGAAATTATCAACTCTTCACTAGGAAGCCATCTTCACATTCTTATGATAGACCCAACTTGATGATCATGCATTATTATTTTATAATCATTGGTCAATTTGGATCGCCAATACCCCATTGGGAGTTTCACATGAAACTTGTGAACAACGTTAGCCAGTGATTTTCCTTCTCACACCGCCCTTCACTGGTTTTATTATCGAGGTTATAGTCACCTCACAAGATGGGCTCTCTTTTTCTATTTTCTAGAAGAGTTCATATAAAATTGGAATTAGGAAGGTGGTAGAATTCTCCTGTAAAACAATCTGGGCCTCACAGATGGCTTTTAAGTAAGTATTAAACCACTTTATTTAGTGGTTGTAGAACTACTCAGATTTTCTGTTTGTTCTCAGATCACTTTTGTTGAGTTAATTCCTGAGGACTTAAGACAGAGCTCAGAGGCCATATCCTGTGGAAAGCCTTCTGTGACCACCCCTCGCCTTCATGGATTAAATTATTCTGTGAACTTCTACACAGCATTGACATCCGTTCATTCAAAAAAATATTTATTGAGTGTGTGTTGTGTGCACTGTTCTATATGCCAGGGAAACAACAGTGAACATGACAGACAACAATCCTTGTTTGCACAAAATGCACATTTCGGTAGGGCTGGGCAGGCAATAAACAAAATAAATGAATGAATTAAATGATATCCTGGAGAGAAAACCCCAAAACGAAAGGATGCCGACGCAGGAAGGGCCACAAGTTGTAACATACGGTCAGAAATGTCATTGTGTACATTCCTTTGGATAAGAGATATTTATTTGCTGGTGCTAAGCACTGAGATTAGGGTAGAGAACTACATAGACAAGGTTCTTGCTTTTGTGTTATATTTTAGTGGGAGGCAAGTAATAAATAAGTAAAAATCAAATCAGAATTATAGCTCCTGTTGAAAGAGATCAGCAGGTGCTTTGACAGAGAGTCGGGGAAGTGTGCATTGAATGGGGTGTTGAGGGCAGGCTTCTGGAGGGGGGCGGCCCCAAAGTTGGGACCTGATGGAGAGAGGCAGGCAGTTGTGTAGACGTGATCCTGAAATGGCCTGACATTTTCCTGTCTTTTCCACTAGACTACGAGCTACTCGAGGGAAGATAGGAATTATTCATGTGGGTATCCCCGACCTACTGCAGAGCCTGTGTTGCAGATGCCCAAGGCATGTGTGCTTACCTGTTGGGTGCTGGAAATAAGGGGCAAGCAAGGAAAAGCATTTGGAAACTGATGTTAACCAGCTGCAAGAATCTGCTTATATAGCAAATGTCTGCCATCGGTTCAACAAATAACGAATTGTGCTGGGGACTGGGTTACACGTTGTGAGGAGGACCTCCCCTCGAGGTGTCACAATCTAGAAGGGGGACAGACTGGGGTTATCTCATTCACGACAGACAAGAGGCCCCAAGCAGTCCCAGCACATCGAGGCTGGGGTGGCAGTGAGCCGGGGGTTGTGCCTCTCCGCAGCCGGTGTCACGCAGGCGTGGGGCGCCAGGTCCCATGCAATGGAAGTGCAGATGCTGTGTTAGAGCCGGTCCTCCTCGGCCCAGGGTCTTGCAGATGAATCCGAGCCATGACCCGACCACTGGAAGGTGAGCCCCCAGGGTCCATCAGCCGGGCTCCTTGCTGATGGCAAGACACCAGCCAGCCCTGTTGAGAAGACGGCATGCAGACATTGCCTGGGCATCCAAACCTGCACATTCTAAGTCACCGGGATGTCCCGAGAGCCATCCAGTAGCGGCCATTTAAATCCCATAAGCACTTGCTTCCTTGCCCCAGGAAGCTTGGTGGGACTGATGGGTTGATTTGCACTCTGACAGTCAGAAAAACGTCCCCCCTCTGAGATATGCCATCAGAGCCGTGACGGCATCGAATTAACAGGGCAGCTCTGTGTTTCTTCATTTGGTGGCCGTGTCCAAGTCATTTCCCGCAGCCGTCCTCAGCCGGGTCAGATGTGTGTTTATGTGCCTGGACATCTGTATCGTTTGGCTAATGCTTTGTGAGGGAAGCAGACATTTGGAGGAGTCAGAAAAACAAGCTTTAAAAGTACACAAATAATAACAACATCTTGCTTCAATATTTACTCACACTTCTGTAAGCATGGGTTTCCGAGAACTTAGAACCTGTTAATTTCTTCCAGGTGCAATTTGGTAGATATTATATGTATTGAAAATAACAGAACTTTCTTCTACTAAAGCAAAAATTAAAATGAAATCTCCAACTAGGATCTTTTTAAAAGTGATTTATTTATCTTAAAAAAATTTTTTTTAATGTTTTATTTATTTCTGAGAGAGAGAGACAGCGTGAGCAGGGGAGGGTCAGAGAGAGAGGGAGACACAGAATCTGAAGCAGGCTCCAGGCTCCGAGCTGTCAGCCCAGAGCCTGATGTGGGGCTTGAACTCCCAAACCGTGAGATTATGACCTGAGCTGAAGTCAGACACTTAACTGACTGAACCATCCAAGTGCCTCTAGTTTTTTTATCTTATTAAAATTTTTTTCATTAAATCTTTGTTATTTTTTATAGTTTATTTATTTTTCAGACAAAGAGAGACAGCATGAGCTGGGGAGAGGCAGAGAGGGAGGGAGACGCAGAATCCGAAACAGGCTCCAGGCTCTGAGCTGTCAGCACAGAGCCCATCGCGGGGCTTGAACCCACAAACCGTGAGATCGTGACCTGGGCCAAAGTCAGACACTTAACCGACTGAGCCACCCCTAAATCTTTATTTTTGAGAGAGAGAGAGAGAGTGCAAGTGAGAGAGGAACAGAGAGAGAGGGAGACACAGAATCTGAAGCAGGCTCCAGGCTCTGAGCTGTCAGCACAGAGCCCGACATGGGACTCAAACCCACGAACCCATAAGATCATGACCTGAGCCGAAGTTGGACACTTAACTGACTGAGCCACCCAGATGCCCCTCCAACTACTATTAATGGAGAAAGTAAAGGACGATTTAGGACAGAATCTAAAGAACTACGAAGGTGCAGGATCAAGCAGGCACCTTCACAAATATTCCAGGTATCAACTGCCACTGTTTGGTCAAACCCAACCTTTGCACACAAGCCGTCTCTCCGGATTCCTACAGGAACCACTGGGAGCTGCATGGATGCCCCGAATGCCGGACTCAAAGCCCTGGTCAGCGGCACACGCCCACCTCCCAGTGGGCTACAGTAGCCATCCACACTGGCTTCCGGGGCCCAGGGATGGAGCAATCTCCTGCCTGGCTGGTAGAGCAGCGAGTGAGGAACAAGGTCCTAGAAGGTGCAAGAGAAAGTCTATGACAGTTGCTTTTCTTATTTTTTTTTTCTAGATTTTCTCCTTTTTACCTTGGAACCACCACCAACTGTTGTCTTCAGGAGGTTTGCCATCTGCCTTTTCTTCTACCTACACTTAGTTGGAGTTTGGGGTGTTTTTTTTAATGTTTTTTAAAATTTATTTTTGAGAGAGAGAGAGAGAGAGACAGCGTGAGCAGGGGAGGGGCAGAGAGAGAGGCAGACACAGAATCCGAAGCAGGCTCCAGGCTCTGAGCTGTCAGCGCAGAGCCTGACGTGGGGCTCGAACACATAGACCTCGAGATCGTGACCTGAGTCGAAGTTGAACGCTCAACCGACTGAACCACCCAGGTGCCCCCAGAGTTTCTTCCTCTTAAGTAGTTATAAAATAGGCCTTATACATGAAAGTGAAACAAAATTGGTTCTTCTACACAGTCGGGATTTCCTCTGCCCTTCTACACGGGGCTTGCCGTGGCTGTGCACCTGCTGGTTTGCAAATGAGTCTTTGCTCGGGACCATTCTTCCGTTAGGTGTCCTGGTTAGGGCTTGTCAGATATTGTTACCCCATTGCTTTGATGGGGAAACTGAAGCCCTGAGAATTTGATTAGTCATCGAGTCCCGTTCTCCCCTTCTTTATCCCCACTGCTGTCGCCATAGAGCAGATGCATCATATTGTCCTTGTACTTGGGATCCATGGGGATCCCATTCCTGGCCTCCATGCTTCCAGATGCATCTTTTTCTGTCCCTCTGTGGTCTGAGACAGCTAAGGAGCCGTCCTCAAGGCTACCGCTATGGTGGCAGATGAGACTGTGAGCTATAACCATACAGGGCCACAGGAAGGCAGGGGCTGGGTCTTGGTAACACCTGTGGCTGCTGTCTACACCAGCCGAAACAGAGTAAGGGGTGCAGTGAATGGCTTTGAACTCATGTGTAAGCAAATGCAGAAGAAAAACCTAAAAATGGAATGAGGGTCCCAAGTCTAACCAGCTCTGTTAGTTGGAAACAGAGCTCGGGGAGAGGCCAGGCCCCGACTCCTGGTTTGGGGTCCTTACCGTGCTCGCATGACCCCTTTGTTAGTTCTCCTCAAGTGGTCTTTGCCATCTTGCTTTACTTTGCACAAAAGAGCATGGGCACATATGTACTTTCTTCATTTTGCTTTGAAAACTCTGATGTGGAATGATTTTTTTTTTTTTACAGCCATTGATGTACAGAAGGATGGTAGGGGCGCCTGGGGGGCTCAGTCGATTAGGCGTCTCACTCTTGGTTTAGGCTCAGGTCATGATCTTGTGGCTTTGTGAGTTCGAGCCCCGCGCCAGGCTCTGAAGTGACAGCACGGAACCTGCTTGGGATTCTCTCTCTCTCCCTCTCTCCCTGCCCCTCCCCTACTTGCACTGTCTCTGTCTCAACATAAGTAAGTAAACTTAAAAAAATTAGAAGAAAAGTGATCACTGGTGCGATCATGACCTTCTGGGTGAAGGCAAAACCCATCAAGTCCCCACATCAGACCGTGCCTTTACCTGCGACTAGGAGAGGTAAAGTGGGGGTGTAGGGGTGGGGTGGGGAGAGGCCTCTCTTCTGGCAGAGAAGCTCTCCCTGCAGCTTCTGGAGGGTAACACACTCAGCGTCCACCTGCCCTAGAAGCCAGGCGCTCCCTGGGACACCCTGCATCCCGGCCCTGGACCCGTGTGATGGCACAGTCTGCTGTGTGCTGGGGGGTCAGTGATTGAGTTCTGGGCACGCAGCCCCTGCCCTGGGGCCCTGGAGTCCGACATCCACAACTTCAGGTGACCGCAGCCCCGCCCTCTCCTTTCTGGGTGACTCACCTCAGAGCAACGCTTTTGTTTCTTCTTCTGAGATGGCAATCTGTGAGATTAAGCAGACTGGTGGTTTGAGGAAGTATACAGCATGTTAAAAATATGTTTAAAAAAAATCTCAACCAGGTTTAAATGGAACCATTGCCTTCAAAACCAAGCCAGGAGCCCAGTGGGTGCTCCACAAACATTTGCGCAGTGCGTGGATGAAAATGTCAAATCCTTGAACCACAGGCAGTGAAAATGATCACAGGGCAGCTGAATTGTGAATTCTCTATTTTAGCTTGTTCTTGCTTTCAGAAACGTGCATGTGCCAATGCTAATGTTTAATATCTAGGAAGCTCCGAGTTCCAGCCCGAGGCTAACCAGAAATAGCGGTGACTCTGGGGAGATTCGTTGAAGTGACTGCAGAAGAAGGATAGGAATGGCTTCTGCCCGAGGGTCTGCAGGGAAATCCCCAGACGCTTCATGAAATCCTCGCCATGATGTTCTTTCAAAAGGCTTTTTTCCTTATTTAATTCTTTGTGTCATTTTGTTTCCTGCTTCACTCTGTCATTACGCTGCTTGAGACACCCAGCTCCCATTGCCCCTCGTTATTTCCTATATTCTGGGTTGATTTCAGGCCTCCAGGGACTAAACCACATAGTGCATTTTGGGCTGTGACCCCTAAATCCAGGGAGCACAGGGGAAGTTGAGAGAGGAGAGAAAGAACCAGAAAGCCACAGAGGGGAAGGAGAAAAGGAAGAGGCGCTTTCTACCTGCTCGCCCCGTCCCTGCCCCACCCTGATGGTCACGGGGTCTCTCTCCACCACGTGGCTTCAGCCACAGGAGACTGGAGCAGTGGCTGGGAAGACTCCTGGCATCTGATGTTCTGGCCAAGAGCTCTGAGGCCAAACACAGAGTCACGCAGCCTCTCCACACCCTAAGGCTTTGGTGTGCGCTGCATTCCTGGGTGGCTGCCTCAGTTTCCCTGCTCAGTACCCCAGGTCTTAGCTTCATCCTGACAACTGTCCCGAGTGACAGGAACCCTTCCTGGGGACTTGGCATCCCTTAGGGTCTCCCCCACGCCCCCTGGCCAGCCCAGACAAAGCACCCTCTTGCGTAGCACAATTAAAGTTCCTTTAAATGCCCTTCTGATCCCCACGGGCTAAGTGTAGAGTTCTGAGGCTCTGGTTCATCTCAAACCCAAGCCCACTGTGAGCACGCATGAGGGCATGTGTGCATGCACGTGTGTGTGCAAGAGGCTATCGAGTGTCCTTTCCCCATCCTCCTTTAAAAATTGTTTTTAACATTTATTCATTTTTGAGAGACAGAGAGAGGTAGAGCACAAGTAGGGGAGGGGCAGAGAGAGGGAGACACAGAATCTGAAACAGGCTCCAGGCTCTGAGCTGTCAGCACAGAGCCCGACACGGGGCTCGAACCCACGAACCGTGAGATCATGACCTGAGCTGAAGTCAGACACTTAACCGGCTGAGCCACCCAGGCGCCCCCTTTCCCCTTCCTTCTACTTCCAGGGAAGATGCAGTGAAGCATCACAGCTTCTCCCCAGCAGGTGAACAGGGAGCTGCAAACTTCTCTCGTGTCGTGGAGGGAGAGGAGGCGCCCACACTGGATGGGATTGTCACAGTGATCTGGTGACTGTTGGGGCAGAGGGAAGAGAGAGGCATCTGGAGGGCCCGAGTCCGGATCTTGGTCTTCATGGTGTGTGTTGTGTGTGTGTGTGTGTGTGTGTGTGTGTGACTATGCACGGTTCCTAGCCAATCTGGGGCTCAGCTCTAACACCACAGTGTTGCTGACAACCTGCTTCTCAAAGCTTCTGTGAGCTCTGAACAGTACTTACTGGGTCGGCGTCTGCCTGGTGGGTGAGCTCGGGCACCAAAACCAGCCTGCTGCTCTTCTGCGCTGGGACCAGGCAATCTAGTTTCCAACAGGCTCTCCCTTTGGGAGCAGGAAGAACTGTTCATAAACAGAGAGCCGAGGCTGAGGAACGGCGGCCGGCACTCCGACATGGACGCCAAGCCCATGAGCAAGCCGGGTGGGCTGCCTGGCGGTGGCTGTCTGCCACACTTTTATTCCCTGTCATGGGGCCTGGACCCCAGCAGTGTGGGCCCCTCCTTTAATGACAAAAGGAGCAGGTGCACGTCGGGTGGGACTCCTTCGAGTCAACAGATGCTACAGGCCTGGGTGCTTCTGGAAACATCTAGCTAGGAGTTGTAGGGAGTCAAAGTTGCAGCCAGAAGCAGAGCTGGAAACCCCACTTGCAGATAAGAGCAGCGTTTCCCTGGGAGCTTTTAACACCACGGCCCCAGACGACTCGGGGCTATGCGCGGGGGAACAAGTCTTGTGAATTATACACAGCAGGGGCAGCGAGGCGGTGGAGTCAGCTTGGCCCTGAGTGGTCGGAGTGGCGGCCGAGCCTCGGACCATGATCCCCGGGGCGGGGGGGTGGGCTGTGGCGCGTCTCCAGGCTGCCCCTCTTGGCTTCGCCCCACCTAGGCCGTGCCTCCCCTCGGGGGTGACTCAGAGTGAAAGCAAAATCATTTGAGTGGTTGAAGGTCAAAAGGAAAAAAATAATTGTTGGGACCTCTGTGCATAACGGGGCTGGTTAACGGGAGAAAGTGGGGCGGGGAGAGCGGGTTTCTCAGGTTCCCTGGGCCCCCCCATGTGCGTGCTGGGCCCCGGGCGTGGCTGCATACAGGCTTGTGCTGGAAAAGCCATGGAGTGTCTGCCCCAAGGTGTCAGTGTGCAGATGAGGATGCATAGAAGGGGACCGTGACCCGCCCCCTCAAGGTTGCACAGCAGGTGCATGGAAGGGTAAACATTGTGGAACAGAGGGGGCGCACAGAAGAGCTGCCTGGGGAGAGCCCAGGATGGTGGGGAGGTGGGGGCAGAAAACACTTGCTCCTCCAGCTTTGTGACATCACAGGCCCGGAGCCCTGAATGCCTGTTGCTCACTCCCGGCCACGCAAACTGTTAAGGCAGTGGAGCCCCCCTACCCAGGCCTTGTCTCCTGTTCCCCACCCCCACCCCACCCCCGGAGGGTTTAGAGAAGGAAAGAGGGAGCGGAAGAGTGAGGCAGGAAGAAAGCAGACATGTTGGGGCAGCAGGGAGCGGAGATGGGCGAGGGGACGTGATGGGGCAGGCCTCGGCAGAGGGGACCGCGCACCCTCCGCAAGCAGCAGGCTCTGAATTTGCCAAGCATTTCCCCCTCTCTGGCCTGCGCTGCCCTATGTGGGCAATAAAGGAGGTTGGACCTCCCTGTCCCACCCCCCCCCATCTCAGACTTTCCCTGGGCAGATATTCACTGATTCTGTTTTCTCCGGGCGGGGGTGGGGTTCCAGATCTTTCTGAGTCCCCTCTCCTGTCGTCCCAGCTCTGACCCAGGAAACTGGGGAGCCCAGTCCTGACCCCTACACCCACCCTCAAGGCCCCCACCCCCAAGCGGAGGAGAAAGAGCCCCCCACCAGCTCTCTAGGCCCGCGTCAGAATGCTGGTATGCTTCTGTCCACCCTGGGGTCTGACCTCAGTTATAAACACAGTGTTTAGAAATTTTCTGGGTGTGGTTTTCATCTTCTTCAGGTGACAGCTGAGCAGGTGATAGCGGAGCACCTGCACTGTGGCAAGCACCGGGGCGGTGGGGCTGGCACGGAGCACTTGGGCGGAACCTGCTGCTGCCCTTCCAGACCCTTCTGCCACCTGTGAGGCTTGTGCGGAGGAAACCAAGGCCCGGTCACTGGGCGGTGGGCGGAAGGGCTGGGCCTGCCTCTGGATCCTCGGGTCGCAAGGCTTTCCTTACCCCTGACGGGCCCTGCAGGAGCCTCTGGCTACAGCCTGCGGACACTGTCCTCGGTCTTGTCACCAGCAGTGACAAGCCCCACTGGGCTCACAGTGTGCGCAAGGCTGGCTGTCCTGTTGCCTGGCCACGGAAGCCACACGAGGGGGCTCTGGGAAGCCTGGTGCCATCTTGGTTCTGTCCTGGGAGGGGAACATGATGGCAGGGGGTGGGCATGGAGGGCTGCGTCCGAACACAAGACTAGGGCCTTCCTGAAGAAATATCACTGCTTGGTCCTTGGACCATCCGAGCAAGTCACTTTCTTGCCTAAAGCCCCCAGAAGCCTTTACATTGTCCTTGGGACCTCGCACTGAGTCAGCGTGGCCGGGGGGCTGGCCTCAGGGCCTCTGTGGCTGGAGCCCCCCCACCCCATATGGCCCCACCAGGCGCTCAGAGCCAGCCCGCTGCTCCCTTCCTGCACCTCTGCAAGCCCCTCCTGGCCCGGCCCTCTGCTCCTTGCTGGGGGAAGGGACAGAGCCCAGCAAAGGAGCACCCAGCTCAGAGGAGGAGCCTGAGGGCCCCCAGTGCCCACCCTGCCCCTGTGATGCTGAGGCGAGCTCTGCAGGGGTTACCTCCTGGCCCTTGACGAGGCCAGCGTCCAGCCTGGCACCCCGATGTCAGGAAGCTCACGAGTGCCCCAAACCAAGGGCACTGGCCAAGGCCACAGCCAAATCCCAGACCCCGGAGCCCTGCCAGCTGAGGGGGGAAGAATGGCAGCTAGGGCCACATAGGGAGGAAGACAAGATGGCGGCGTGGGCTGATGGCCGGTTAGTGCTAGAAGGAGGAGAAGCGGGAGGAGGGCTGTCTGTCCGGGAATCTTCCGGGGGTCTCACAGGGGCTGCGGGCATTGGAGCAGTTGGCCATTCCCGGGAAGGGCTGGGGGCAGGCGTGCACCCACGGACGTGTGCCCCGTGGTCTGCTGGATCTGTACTGTGCCGACGGCCCTGGATGGATGAACAGGGGCTGGGGTTAGAGCTCTGAAGTGGGTCTGCCTCCAGGTCACCCCCCAAGGCTGCCTCTGGGGCTCAGCTTCCGAGCCCTCCACCTGAAGGTGAGCCAGGAGTTCTCAGGCTCCATCCGGAGGCTCTCACCCCGGATGGATGGCACCCACAGTATCCCAGGGCCCTTAGGCTGGGGCGGGGGGACCTTGCCTGATGAGCTCACCCCGGGGGAAGAGGCTTTCTGTGACCGCGCTCAGCTCCAATCCTCTGTAGCTAGGAAGACACACAGCCAAACTCAAAATGGGAAGAGATTTGGTGTCTGGCAAGAAGACCATATTAAGGGGTGACTTTTCTCCTGTTATAAGTCCATTAGGAAATTAAAAATCTAGGCTGTGACTTTAATATATGGGATGGAATTTTCTTCGGAGACCACAGGTACTTTTTTTTTTCTGTAAATGCTAAAATCTAATGAATCTAAATCTCCTCATCAAGGATAATGTTCCCAGAGGGGCTGTTGCTCCTTAACTGTCTCCTGACTTGCAGCTAGGATCATGTTTTCAGAGAAGTTAACATAAAATCTGACAACGTGTGCCCTGGGCTAGAATGGAGATCAGCGCTTCTGAGCGTTAGGGAGCACCTACTGTGTGCCAGGACCCACTATGTGCTGAGCCAGGGTGTAGAGGAGGGGAGGGAAGAAGGGTCAGGGTGAGCAGCAGACAGCCGGGGTGCGCTCACACCCTGCAGCTCACAGCTGGTTTGGGAGGCCACCTGACCAAAGGTGCACATCACACAGAGCAAGTTATTAGGGTTCCGCCAGGGCTGATCTCCAACGAGGGAGGTTAATGTGCAGGCAGGTCGAGTTAGTGTCCAGGCAGGGAAGGGAGTTTAGAACAGGGTGAAGCTAGTGTGGGACAAGGGAGAGTTGGTGTGTGACAAGTAAATGCTCTCATGCTCCACCACCCAGAAGTCAGACTTGCGGCAAACCTGGGGCTACAACAGACTTGGGACTGGAGCTCACAGACGAAGTGGCGTCAGCCCAGCCAAGGGCTTCGCTCTGTCGTTCTCCCCTTGACATCTGCACCTCATGAGGCCAGGGCGCATGAGCACATCTGCCGTCGTGCGCGGGGCCATCAGAGGGCAGCTGGGAGAGTCAGAGAACGGGCCTCAGAGAGGTCTGCGGCCGGGGGACCGAGAGCCCGCCACAGAGCTCCTGAGCCACGAGACGGAGCGGCCGTCTCCGAATGGACCTGGGCTCATAACGATGACCTTAAATTAAGAAAGCAGTAGTTATTGCTACGTGAGAATCCAAGAAGCACATAAAAATTGAGTCGAGGCTTTTGACCAAAGTGGCTGAAATGTTTTTTTTCTTTTTTCTTTTTTTTTTTAATTTTTTTTAATGTTTTATTTCTAGGAGAGAGAGAGAGAGACAGCGTGAGCAGGGGAGGGTCAGAGAGAGAGGGAGTCACAGACTAAAACAGGCTCTAGGCTCTGAGCTGGCTGTCAGCACAGAGCCCGACGCGGGGCTCGAACCCACGAACCGCGAGATCATGACCTAAGTGAAAGTTGGACGCTTAACCGACTAAGCTACCCAGGTGCCCCAGAGTGGCTGAAATTTTAAAAACTCATGTCTCGAGGACGAATATCATTGACCTAAGATATTTGATTTGCTTTCACACCCAATCTCGAAGAATGCTGGGTGAGTGTGACTGTGTGGTATTGTGGTACGTGTGCAGTGTGTGTGGTGTATGAGGTGTGTATGTGGTATGTGTGGTGTGTAAGGTGTGTGTGTGATGTGTGTGCACTGTGTGTGGTGTGTGAAGTGTGTGTGGGGTGTGCATGAGGTGTGTGAAGTATGCATATGGTGTGTGTGTGATGTGTGTGTGAGATGTGTGTGGGAGGGGTGAGATGTGCAGATGGTGTGTGTATGGAGGGGTGAGGTGTGCAGATGGTGTGTGTGGTGTGGGGGGGTATGAGGTGTGCATATGGCGTGATCGTGGCGTGTCTGTGTGTGTGTGTGTGTGTGTGTGCGTGTGCCCGCGCGTGTGGTTGCTAAGCACTAAACCGGTGCAGAGCGATGTCCTCCAGGAAGTAGCGGTGGTGTCGGGGTTTGAAGAGAAGGGACCTCAGAGGTGGGTCAAGGGCTCCAGGGCGGGGGAGTGGGGGAGGCAGAAGCAAATGAACGCTGTTTTGACCCCTCCCCCAAGTCAGATAACAGTTTTCTCAATATCTGTACACAGCCTGGTTGCATTTAAACCCTATCAACAAAGAGACTGTCCTTGGCAAAATCCCAACGGTGACATCGAGGCTGAAGAACGTTACAAGGAACTTGTTGATCTGTCGTGGGATCAACTCAGCACGAGGAGACTGTATTTTCTGTCCCGACTCTGCCCCTGACCAGCTGTGCAACTCGTACGATGACCTCACAGGTTTTCATTTTCTGCAGAATCTGCAAGATATGGAAGTCTTTCCAGACACAAGTGGATCTTTTTTTTTTTTCCAATTTATTTATTTTTGAGAGGGAGAGAGTGAGTGGGGGAGGGGCAGAGACAGGGCGGGGCAGAGGATCTAAATCTGGCTTTGCACTGACAGCAGTGAGCCTCATGGGGGGCTTGAACTCATGAACCGTGAGATCATGACCTGAGCCCAAGTTGGACATTCGACCGACCGAGTCACCCAGGCGCCCCTAGACACCAGTGGATCTTAACCCGGTTCCCTATCAGAACCACCGAGTGCTTTTTCCTGATGTGCCCAGATCACACTCCCGATCTACTGACTCAGAACACCCGGGGTGGAACCGGGGATCTGGATGTCAAATATGCTCTATCTGCAATTTCGGCTGCAAGACAAAGTTGGGAACCAGCTGTACAGATTATTTTCGCTCCTGTAACAAACATCCTCCCCAAACAAATCTCACGGGGTCGACATGATCGTAGTTTGTTCTTGGTCACGTAACCATCCAGACTCATGCACTTGCAGCAAGCCTCCCGTGGTGACTCAGCCACCCTGCCTCCTATCTTGTACCTCTGTCATCGTCACCGTCGTCTTCGGTCTCACGGTGGGGTGGGGGGTGGTCTCCATTCCGGGGAGCTGGAAGGGGAAGAGCATGGAATATCAGTGGAGCGCAGACTCCTCTGACGGGACGCAGTCACAGCGGCCACACGCGGACCCTCCTTCTTCAGGGCGGCTTGGGAACTGCAGTCCACCAGCAGCCGAGGAACCGGGTCCGGCAATCGGCGGCGCCGTCTGCCACAGCGGGTATAATTGCCGAGATTCTCTTTGGCAGCAGAGTTCCTGGACGGTTGTCCCTTTTACTGCCACCATCATCGGGACAAACCTCTGCAGAGCTCATTTCATTCTGTCCCCAGTTTCCTCTGCATCGGTGTCCACCGCCCCCACGCCATGCCCCTTGCAGCAAGTGCCACGCTGCATCCCTGATTCCCGTCCCCAAAGCACCCAGCCCACTGCTTTGCAAAGATGATGCCCTCAAATGTTCACTGACTGGATGCCTTGCTTACGTGATTTTTCACAGACTCGTGAGCCCCGGGAGGAAGGATCTGCAGACCCAGATTCTACCTCGGTTCCAACTTTTATTAAGCTGTGGGTCCCTCCCCTCAAGCCTTGGTTTAGGTAAAGTTGGCCAACCATAGTACGAACCTCAGAAAGCTGTGGCGAGGGTGACTGAGCTATGGGTCATGATGCCGAGCACGCTATCCCTCCAGGGGGGCGGGGGGGCTTCCCAGGGGACTGTCCATCTCGGGACAGACTCAGCAGGGGTCACATCCCCAGGCACCAGGACCTCGACAGATCAGCTCCATTTGCTTTTGCAAATGGCCTGGAAGTTTGGCACCATGGAAAATGATATCTAGAACTTCCAACAACTTTATCCAAGCAGCTCTGCCGACTCTTGAAGGACTGGCAGAATGTGAGGACCAGCATGATCTCACTATGGAATTCCTTACATTTATACAGGACTTGGTGGCATGCGTCGGTTTTTGACATCGGCCATCCTAGCTCAGGGCTCAGCCAACTTTCTCTGTGAAGTGCCAGGTAGTAAATATTGCAGGCTGTGTACACCATGCCATCTCTGTCACCACTACTGCCGTTGCCAGTTCGGTGTGAGAGCAGCCACAGACCCATATGGAAACAAATAAATATGGCCACGCTCCAATAAAACCTTATTTACGAGACAGGTAGCAGGCTGGGTCTGGCCGCTCACAGCTCTACTGCAGGTTCAAGCTTAGTCATTTTGGCATCATGTGACTCCTCCCGCTGTAGCTGATTGGACCGGAGGACAGTAATCCAAGACCAGCGACCCATCGAATTATTTCCCTAGAGAAATGGAATGACGGGGTAGGCCCACGAGGGTCAGTCTGCCTTGCTCACCCTGCATCCCCGCGCCTCACCGTGCCCAGCAAACAAACGATGACACTTTATAGACATTTATGACCTGGAGTGCTAGACGGAGCCACCTGGAGACTAGCGGGCGCTGACACTGCACAACTGCGTGTCCTTCTGGAAGATCAAAACAGAGAGAAAAGAGAGACGGGGAGAGCGGAGAGACCATGTGGTCCAGGGGGGTGAGAGAGAGAGAGAGAGAGAATCAGAGACTGAGACAGACAGAGAGACAGACAGACAAACTCTGAGTCCTAATGACTTCCCAGCCCCACCTGAACTCAGCTCACCATTAGGTCACCTCCCTCTTGGAGCTCCCTGCGTGGGTTTTTGCTGTGAACAAGGCGCCGGTATAGCAGGACTTAGGATGCAGGCGTCCTGAGCTGTCCTGGGACTTTTCCTACCAATCAATCCCCTTTTTTCATCAAAAAACCGTGCTGAAAACCCGGGCTCCTCTAGGAGAGAAATAGAAACTGGCTTTCCGGAGAGAGCGTTCCCGAGTCCTGGACCCTCCGCATCTTTCGCAGCGCTCCCAGCCCCCTCCATTTCCCCTGGACCCGCCACCCCATCCTTGGGGCCCCCCCTCTGCCTGGAGAGCTCCTGGGCCTCAGAAAGCACCCCAGGCTGTGGAGGCTTCAGTTCCAGTCAATATGTGGGTGGAGCACATTCCACAGGCGGAACAGGAGCGTGGGCGCTTGTGCGCTTGCACACACACACACACACACACACACACACGTGTGCAGATGCCCCGCTGCCACCAGCACCAGCACCAGCACACCACGCCATTTCCTGTTTTTCTCACTGCCGAGCCTCCCGGCTCCCTGGCCTCCACCTCACGACACTAACCTGTTGGGTGCAAGGCTTGTGAACAATTCTGCAAGAGTCAGGCGGCGTTCCCAGTTCCTCTCATTTCCTCCTATTGTTTGCAGGGAATGCATTTGATGCTGAGTGTGCATGTACGTGTGTGTGTCGTGGAGGAAATGGCCTCAAGATGGTCTGTTTGTCAGGTTTGTCGGTGAGAGGAAGGCAGTTCTACATTCTAATTCCTGGGGCAGAAGAGGCATCTGTATCCTGTCCTTCTGGGCATTTTTAACACATTGAGCACCTATTTGCCAAATGCCCACTGCCCTCAGCCCTTTACCGGGTGCTGAGAAACGCTCAAGAGACAACGAAAGAAAATGAGACCTGGACCCAAGTCTGGGGGAAGCGGGCAGTTGACCAGTGGTGAGGGAGGGAGAGGAAAAACATTTGTGAAGCCCTCGTTGTGTGTGTGGGACTGTCCTAGGTAAGCTCCATCCCCCACGCCACCCGGAAGGTGGGTTCCATTTTATAGATGAAGAAACTGGAGCTCTGTTAGGAGGTGACATAAGCTATTAAGTGGCGAGGCTAAGATTGGAGCCCAGGTCTGCCATGGCTGGAGCACCAGACTGGGCAGACTTTGGAAGTAAACAAAACCAGCAAAACAAACAATCTCTGCCCATCAGACATGAGCTGGGGATGAGCCAGCTGCTGGACCCGCGGGGACACAGAAGGGCTCAGAGAGTCGCCAAGAGTGGAGCCAGGGCTCATGGGCAGAGGAAGCCCTGAGCAAGACGGAGAGGTGTTTGGATGGGAACGCCCATCCCAACCAACAGGCTTCCAGAAAGAGATGCCTGCTCAGGGCTTGGGGAGGCTGAGCAGAGGGCCTTCCTTCTGGTCTGAAGGGGGCCTTGGCCCTGCACACACTGCTCCCCCACCCCTAAATGCACCCTCTTTCCCTTCAGGCAAAGCTGGTGGAGTCTGTGTAAGGCTGGATCTCCCCATTCCATGTCTGGAATGACCTCATATGTGAAATCTTGTTTCCTTCGGAGCAGAAAGTTGCTTTTTTACAATGTGACGACGGGAAAGAGATCTTCCCCAAATTTGTGGGGCCTAGTGTGAATGATATACCCCAGCGGGAAACGGGCATGGCTTTACCCCATCCCTGAGAGTGTCAGCATGGCTGATGGACGCACCCCCTGTTGGGAAGTTAAAAAGTCTCAGGTGGCTGGAATCCCAGCTTGGGCCACGGCTCGGAGACCAGGAGGGGTCAGGCGGTAGGCAGTCTCCACGGACATTGCACCCTGGTCTCACCAGCCTGCATCACAGCCTGCCTGGCCCAGGGGTTTGGGGAGCTGGGGTCCAACTCAGGCTCTCAGACAACTGCTATGTGAGCTTGACAAATTGCCCTCTCCCTTGCCCTCAGTTTCCCCATAATTCAGCAGGGCCGTAGGCAAGACAGTGGCTGCCCATTAGAATCACTGCAGCTCCGGGCCTTGAGACTCTGGCTTGATTTGCTTGAGGGTGGACCCATTTAATAGAGCTGCCAAAAATCTCCCCCAGCAGATTCTAACACCCAGCTGGGGTAGGACCACGGGATAGGAGGTCACAAGGATTGTCCTTGGGGCCTCACTCAGGGGCATGAGGTCTTTGCCTCTGGAAGGAGAAACCAACCTATTTGAAAACCAGAATTGTTTTCACTTCTGACAGCCCTGCTTCTTGATTCTGAGGATCAGAGAGAATTTGTAGAGAACGTCATTGAGATCATGGCTAATGCTTTCGTATAATTACAGAGTATCTGAGATGGAAGGCTAGGGCAGAGAAGACTGAGATGTCCCATGTGTCGCCGCCACCAGTGTGTGCTGATTGAAATTCACACTGATAAAAAGGAAACAAAATTAACAGTTCAGTTCCTCGAGAGTTCAGGACCCCCGTGTGGCTGGTGACCGCTGAATTAAACCCCCTGAGTTAGGGACGTCATCACAGAAGATTCTATTAGACAGTGCTGGATCTAGAGACAAGATGGTCCAACCTTGTTCATTTTATAGATGAGGAAACTGAGGCCCACTGAAGCTCTATGGATTTCTCACGGTCACAGAGCTGAGTGAGGCGGGGGCCCTGGAGTCCTGACATTCGAGCCCGATCCTCCCCTTGAAGAGAATTGGGGAAAGCCTTTAAGGCTTTTGAGACTGAAGTTTTCCAGATCCATAGGTTTTCTTTCTGACTATGTGCCTCGCCCACTAAAATGTAATATTCAATGTTCGGTCACCTCTGCCAATGCCTAGCACACACTGAGAGCTCAAATGTTTGTTGACTGAATAAACGAAGGTCGGGAAAGTGGATGGACTCCAGCAGGGAGCAAGCAGGGAAGAGGCTGCAAGAGAAATCTTTAAAAGAAAATTTAAATGTTTATTTATTTCTGGGGGTGGGGAGAAGGGCATTGAGAGGGAGACGCAGAATCCGAAGCAGGCCCCACTCTCTGAGCTGTTATGACAGCACAAAGCCCAACTCGGGGCTCGAACTCATGAACCCCAAGATCATGACCTGAGCCTAAGTTGGACGCTTAACCAACTGAGCCACCACGTGTCCCATTTAAAAAATTTTTTAATGTTTGTTTAGTTTTTGAGAGAGAGGGAGAGAGAAGAGAAGTCTTTTAAGAGGCAGGTGGAGGAGGCGCAGGAGAACGGAAGGGCAGGAACCAGTGTGTGCGGTGTAGCTGCCTGGGGGCTGAGGCTGTGAGCCCAAGGCTGTTGGCGTCATTCGGCGGGCCGAGTTCGCTCTGACCCCCAGCAGGGTCGGGCTGCACCCTGCCTTCAGGACCTGCCCGGGAGAGGTGTCCACACAGGCCCCCACAGCAGCTCAAGGACACCACGCGCGCGTCCGGGAGGAAAAGGGGAATTCCTCTGGCTCCCAGCTCTGAGCCACAGGACGTCAGTGCTCGGGAGCATCTGCATGGAAGGGTGTTGATGTTATCCAGCGTGGAGAGCCGGTCTGTTATCTGAAGAGGTGCCTGAGCCCGGCTCCTACGAAGCAATAGGCCTGAGCATCCTCTCCCCGCCCCCGCCCCCACTCCCGCCCTCGGAGCCCTGGGTCCTCAGCCCCTGCGGTCTTTAGGCTGAGGTTAAAGATTAGCAGGTGTTTTTAGGATAAGGTTGAAAGGTCTTCTAAAAATACTCTATTTCAGTTTCTTTTTTCAAATTCTTAGTGGAACCTGTGACTGTTAGGGTTTTGTATTCAGGGGCTGAGATGGGGGCAATTAGTCACTGAAAATAGCCCCTGGGGTGCCTGGGTGGCTCAGCCGGTTAAGTGTCGAACTCTTGATCTGGTCAAGCTCAGGTCATGATCTCACAGTTCTTGGGATCGAACCTGCTTGGGATTCTCTCTCTCCCTTCTCTCTCTCTCTCTCTGCCTCTACACTGCTGGGGCTGTCTCTCTCTCTCAGAATAAATTTTTTAAAAATTCCAATTTTACCCCAATGCCCTGGGAGTGATGTGCTGATGGCGCACAGGCCCCAGGGGAGCTGGTGGGGCTGATGGGCCCCAGGGGAGGGTCCCGTGGCTCTGAAACTGAAGGAACTCAGGTGAGGTCCCTCAGCTTGTATGGGTGGAGCTAGGATTTGAACATGGACTTCCAGCTCTAACTTGCAGGGGCTTTGCTGCAGAAATCGTCCTTTGGGAAGCCTTCCTCCTTTTAGAAATTGTTTTCCTATCTGTCAACTGGGTTTGTTGGGATGTGTGAGTTTGTCAACATGGATCACTGTGTCAAAGCTGGGTGGCGGCCCCCAGGTGGGGGAGAGGGGCTGGGGAATGGCTAAGAGTCTGGCACTGGAGTCACACTGGCCACAAATTCTTCTCTGAAACCACTTCTGTGCGGGGTGGGGGGTGGGGGCAGCGGGGAGGGGGGGAGGGATTGTTTAACCTCCCCGAACCATAGGACCGCAGAGTCTGTGGAAAGGAAACAGTGGTGTTCGCTCCCCTCTCTCTCTCCCTTGGTCTCTGATCGTTAGAATCAAGAAAGAGCAGGGGCGCCTGGGGGGCTCAGTCGGTTAAGCGCCTGACTTCAGCTCAGGTCATGATCTCACGGTTAGTGAGTTCAAGCCCCGCGTTGGGCTCTGTGCTGACAGCTCGTAGCCTGGAGCCTGCTTCTGATTCTGTGTCTCCCTTGCTCTCTGGCCCTCCCCTACTCACGCTCTGTCTCTCTCTCTCAAAAATAAATAAATATTTAACAAATTAAAAAAAATTTTTTTGATTAAAAAAATAAAAGAAGGAGCATCCATCACGGGGTATAGACCAGCACTGGACATGTGCAAATAGGGACAAACTCCCCAAACACTACGCATCTGAATCCCCAGGAAAGTGAGTGGATTTGAAAAAGTGCCCCGAGATTCTTCTAGAGGGACCATGGATGCCTGGAGGGTGGGGCGGCCCGTCAGGTTCTCTGTGATGCCAACTGTACTTTATGAAATCTTAGCCGTGCTGGGTAATTTTCTGTGTCAACTTCACTGGGCCACAAGGTGCCCAGATATCTGGTTAAACACGATTTCTTTTTTTTTTTTCTTTTCTTAGTTTATTGTCAAGTTGGTTTCCATATAACACCCAGTGCTCATCCCCACAAGTGCCCTCCTCCGTGCCCATCGCCCCCCTTTCGCTCCCCCACCCCCATCTGCCCTCAGTTTGTTCTCGGCATTCAAGAGTCTCTCATGGTTTGCCTCTCTCCCTTTCCCCCACCATTTCCTCCTTCTTCTCCCCCTTGTTCCTCAGTTAAGTTCCTCCTAATCCTCCTATACGTGCAAACATATGGTATCTGTCCTTCTCTGCCTGACTTATTTCGCTCAGCATAACACCCTCAAGGTCCATCCACGTTGCTACACGTGGCCAGATTTCATTCTTTCTCGTTGCCATGTAGTATTCCATCGTATAGATAAACCACATCTTCTTGATCCCTTTCTGGGTATGCCTGTGAGGTGCCTCTGAAAGATATTAGCATTTGAATCCATAGACCGAGGAGAGCAGATTACCTGCCCAAAGGTTGGCAGGCATCGTCCCATCCATGGAGGGGCTAGTAGAACAAAAATGTGGAGAAAGGCTGAATTTCGTTTCTCCGTCTGACTCCTGAGCTGGGAAATGAATTTCCTGCCCTTGAACTAGGACTCACGGCCCTGGCTTCCCTGGGTCCCCAGCTTGCAGACCATGGGACTTCTCAGCCTCTGTGATGCGCCAGTTCCTCATACCAAATCTCTCTCTTCCCCTAGACCTACCTTTCCCTGTACCCGTAGCTATCTCTCTCTCTCCAATATCTCTCTCCCCAACCTTTCACTTCCCCCTTCCCGGATTTGGTTTTTCTCTTTACACCTGTCCCCAGTGTGCTACACATCTTATGTGTCCCTCTGTTTGTGGCCTGCAGTCCGCCTAGAAGGAATCTCTCTGAGGACAGGGATTCAGTCTTTATTTATTCAGGGGTCACTCAGGGCCCTAGGTTCGTGCTGGTATACAGCAGGGGCTAAACAAATATTTCTTACATGAGTGAACAGATAAATTCATAGACGACAAAATGCTTCCACGTGTATCAGTGGATATTTGGATTCGCTGGATGTTTCACCCCCACCCCCCACCCTCGGGGTCACTCTCGGTCGGCCTCATTTTGCAGAAGAGAGAGAGACAGAAACATAAGACGTTGATTAGCTTCCCCAAGATCTCTGGATCAGGACCCAGCTCATGGCTCTGCCTCCCAGTTCAGTGCTCTTTTACCCTAGGCTGGTGTCCTGGTGGGAGGGCTTCCTGTCCACCAGCTTTGCACATGGGCCAGGACTCAAGGAGCTGGAGTCTAGGCCCATGGCCCAGGGCGCTAGCGAGCTCCTCCCCCATCCAGCGCTGATCTTGCATCGCCTCTCGAATCTCCCTAGTTCAGCAAGGCATCGACTGCATGACACGTTGGTTAAGATATTACATTTGGGGGGTGTAATTATTTCAAAGGCAATTAGGCATTCAATATTTCTTATTCTGCCTGCCGGTAGGAATTAATAGAAAACCTTTCAATCAGGAATAATTGCAAAACAATTTCTGACCCCAAAGATAATCAATATTACCCAGCAGAGCATTCTTCTATCTTTGGGAGGCTGTTCATTTCTGATACCTTTACAACCAGAGGGGAATGTTCTATTTCCATCTTCATCAGAAGCCCCTGCCTGCATCCTTTATATACAGTCTTTAAAAAGACACAGAAATCTATATGGCTTTTCCTTCCTGTCTGTCTCCTCAGTCCTGGAGTGCTGCGCATAGTCATAGAGAGTCCTGCCCAGTGGGACAGTGAGCAGTGTTCATGTCGTTACTGCTTTGCCCTGAACCTCTGACCAGACTCTCCGGGCCCTGCGGTGGGAATGGACCCTTCCCCGTGCCACCAAGTGACGCATCCTGCTGGTCCCCCAGACCAGTGCCTTCCCAGGAGCACCTCTGAAGGAGTCGCTGGTATCTTTTCTCCCCTCTGCCTCAGTTTCCCTGCAGGCCCAGTTCCAGGGCTGGCCTCTGCCTCAGTTTCCCTGCTGTCACAAAGACTGCTGTTCTACCTACTTGACAAGGTCCCTGACATCCTGTCCAACTCTTGCTGGGCTCCTCCTCAGGGTGGGGGCTACGTGTATGGGGTAGGGGTACTCGGAACAAAGGTTTGTTGTTGGCTTCTGTTCTATCACCCCCCCACCCCATAATTCTGTGTCCACATCAAGTTCTGCTCCTAACTCTGCAGGAATTGTGAGGGGAACTCAAATAATGGCAATCAGTAGAAGGAGGAAGATTTTTCATATGCCAATAGGAATGGCTGATCTCAGACCTCCATTTACAGACAACATGGTAGGGAAGACTATCGGGCAAAAAGGTCTTGTGGGAAGTGCAGAGAATGTTCTAGAACAAAGACGTCCTTTGCATATCTTGGATCTGAGGATCTCGTTTTCACTGGAACCAATGTAATTGCTACACTTCCAGCCTCTACTGGCTGAGGGAGTGCGGAAGACCCATACCTTTGGTTCATTTGCGATGCTGGCCACATAGGTGGCTGTCTTGGAGATGCTGTGGGAGTTTCGGAAGCTGATGGGAAAATGACCACATGACTGCCTCTCAGAAAGGGAGAAGGGGGACCTATGATCTTTAAAGCCTTGAAGTCGGGGACAAATGGCCAGGGTAGCCTCAGGAATCCGGAATCCACTGGCGCCTCACCCATGATCAGCTTGTGAGGACACGGATTCCAGAGGGCTGCCACCCATCTTAATTCTCTGCTTCCGAGTGCTCCGAAGAGCCATGCTCCTCCCCACTGCCTGACATGGACCTAACAGCCCCCACCATATGACAGTGGGGAAACTGAGGTGCAGAGATGTGAGGTGATTGTTTCATGGTCACCCAATCAGAAATGGCAGAGCCACAGTATCTACTCAGGTACCCATGACCGCGCGTGCTCTACCCAGTAGAGACGCCGAAGAGATTTTGGGATGATGCCGCACAAGTGTCCCGTGAGGGCACAGAACACCCGGTGGTCCATTTAACGAACATGTAATGAGCATTCGGGATAACAGTAGGTGGCTGCCTCAGGCCGCGTGGCTCATCTGAGTAGTGTGCATGAGACCCAAGGTCCCAACTTTGCAATCTGTTCTAGTGTCTAAAGTCCCCACACGGGTACTTCCTGGGCAGTGGGCTTCTGGGAACTCCCATGGTGTTTCCTGGGAAAGTGAGTAAGGAAGCGATGGCTGTGATCACGTGGGGGTGTTTCCAATTAAACAAGCTCTCCAGTGACCATGTGCTTCCAAGTAAGGCACGGTGCTCTCTTCAAGGGCCATGAGGGGATGGGCACTGTGCCCTTGGGGGGTGTCCTATGGCCTTGGGTGCCTGATGTCCTTCCTGGCCGTGGCATGCTCTCAACGTCTAGATGGGCAGATGGGTCCGTGTGTGGTTTCCCACAGCCAGCGAAGGTTCTTTGAAAAGGTGGGGTGGGGGTGGGGGGGGTGGGCTGGAGGGTCCTCAGCTCCTACCAGATCCCAGTCCTTCCTGCTCTTGACTCCTGCAGAGCCCTTCAGAGCAGCCTCATGCTTTTCTACCAGGCAGTGTCCCTCTGTCTCTCTCGTCCACACATCCCTCCCTCCCTCCCTCTCTCCATCCACTCACCTGTCCATCTGTCCATCCATCCATCCATCTACCAGCACATTTTCTATCTGTCCTCCATTGCCCCCAGCTCTGGGCAGATGAGGAAGAAGAAGGGCCCACTCTTCTGTCTCTTTCGATGACCTTTGGTTGTGGATTTTCCAATCCCTAGATTGGGAGACACGGGCCAGTCATGAAAAGTGAATTCAAGCCCGACTGGCTGTCTCAGGGGGCTTCAAATCAGGCCAGGCTGGCGGAGAAAGACAAGCACTACCTTCAGCTGTTCCTGGAGGCCGAGAGGCTGCTCAGCCGAGCCGTCGTTACGACCCAGTGGACGGCGCGGTCTTTCTTCTCCTCAGATCCTGGCATGTCACAGCCAGCCATTGAGGGACAAAACCCGAATTGTCTGCTCACCTGGCAGCTCCCCCTGCACCCACGGCCCTCCTGGAACGGGCCTCCTCAGACCTTGTAGTCTTCCTGCTTGTCACTTTGGGTTTGCTGTTCGTTTTTGCCTGGGAAAGAAGACAATCAGCAGAATGGCTCCCTTGTGCTGAAAGTGACATCAGAAAGAGGCCACCAGAGCTGCTTCCAAGCTCCTCTCTCCGCTGTCACTCCCGGTGTCCGTGGTGCGCGGCCCCAGGACCAGCCCGGCTCGCCTCCTCTGCCCCCGAACACGGGCGGTCAGTGGGGTGGGGGCGGTCACGTGGGCTCTGATGGCAGAGGACCTGCAGCTTGGCTTCTTAGGAGCTGGCTGGGCAGGGGTAATTGCCTAACATCTCTGGTCCTGGGTGTTCTCATCTGGGAGTGGGGAGAAGCCTGTATCTCAGAATCCAGTAAGGTTAAGGCACCTGAACAGTGCTTTGCACACGGAGGGCAGACAGCTCTTCTAGCCCTGGAGGGATCAAAGCCTTTGAATCCCAATGTCGAGGCAGAAACAGCTGATGAGGCCTGGGACCATCTCCTCCTTCTTCAGTTTTCTTAAAACAAAACAAAACAAAACAAAACAAAACAAAACAAGCTAATCACAAAAATCTTCTGCAAAGTGAATTGGGAGGAAATGTCTAGAGCCAGGTGCCCTGGAGGGAAAGGACACGGTGGGGAACTTTCTGGGCCTAACTTGCCGCTTGTCCCCAGCACCCAGGGGGCAGGCCCACCTCCCCCTACCCTGGCAACCCCCCCTCCCCCCCAGGCTCTGCTGCATAAAAGGAAGGTCAGGAAGCAAGCATCACTTATGCGTTCATTCAACAAACATCACCGGACACCCACTGTGTAACAGAGCTAAGTGCTAGGGATACGGAAGTGGATAAGGGAGGAGTCCAGCAGAGGTGGGGGCTTGCATGGACCTGACCCTCAGCAGCTGGGCCACAGAACAAGCCACATAACCTCTCTGAGCCTCAGTTTCCTTGTCTGCAAAACGGGCACAATAACCAGTACATACCTAAGAGTGAGAGTATCAGGACTCGATGAGATGTGGTATGTGCATGGAGTATTTAGATACTAGTCAAGAAATGACAGATGATGATGGTGATGACGGTGACCATGGTGCAGATGATGACGAAGCTCCTCCCCTTGGGAACGTCCTAGGACACTATAGAGGTGCAGAGTGGGCGCCTGAGTTGCACTGGGGCCTGGGCGGTGGGCCTCTGGGGGACGTGGCCCTTGGTGGTGTAAAGAGGGCAGGGAGCTCACAGGCCATCAGTCCGGATGGGCTCGGCTTCAGCTGCAGTTACCACAACCCTCAAATCTCGGGGCTTTGACACTTAGGATTTATTCTTGTTCACACACAGGCTCTGCCTGTCTATGGACTCGACATCCAGCTGTCCTCCTGGTAAGGACTCAGTGACTGAGGCTGCTTTTGCCAGGGGCCCGCCACCTCCCCAGCAAGCGCACAGAGCTCCCACCTGCTCTTCTGTCCCTTGGCCAGAACGCATCACGTGGCCAGTCTAACTTGCAAGGAGAGCTGGGAAATGCAGGGCAGTACATGGATAGTCAAGCAGCAATAAATGTTGGGCGTCCAGAGGGTGAGGTGGGGAGAGGCTCCCAGACTGGGGGAGCAATATATCCAAAGGCTCAAGGAAAAGGGGGAGAAGGGTGTCTGGGAAGCCGTGAGCAAGAGTGGTAATGGGAGCAAGAAAGGAAAGAGGGGCAGGGGGCTGAGTGGTGGCAAGGGTGCGCCAGTGGGTCGTGCTAGAGAGCTCTGGCCGCCGTGGATCCAAAGGCTGGAGGCAAGGAGCCCCGCTGGAGGCCATAGTGGACGGCTGCACAAAGGGAGGAGAAAGCTGAGTTGGGGCCACGGTCGTAGGGCAAGAGAGGAGGGGACAGGTTTTTGAGCTGTCAACGAGTAGAATCAAGGGACCCGCTGAAAGTCAAGGAGATGGGAGAGTTCGGGGCAATTCCCAGCCTCTGCACTTGAGTGACTGCCATTCCGGAGACAGGCATCAGGAAAGCAGCTTTGGAGATGAGGAGCTCCGTGGTGCCTCTGCCCATGATGCAGTGGGATACAACGTTCTGGGCCAGGGAGAGAGACTCGGGCTTAAGAGTCATCAACCCACAGATGACAGCTGTCCTGTCTGCTCAGCCCACCTCCTTGGCAGACCCCTGCTAGGCACGGCTTGGAGGAGGAAGGGCAACCAGCCAGTCCTGAAGGAACAAAAGGAAGCCTGACAGATTAAAAGGCACCATGTGTTATCTCAGCCACTGAAGGTCTGATCAATTTCCAGTCTGCAAATTTCCAATGGATAGGGGGCGGGATTGGAAGTGGGACAAAAAATTGAGGTGCTAATTACGACAAGAGGAAGTACACGTTTAACACAGGGGCAACCTGGGGCACAGCCGGAGCCTAGCACATCAATAGCCTGCTTTGTGATCGGTGAGGTAATTGAAGCCTGATTAATTCCCCCCCCCACCGCCCTCCCCCTCTCCGTCTATAGTCCTTGGGGTCTAGACTCCACTATATTGTGAAGGGCTCCCTCCTGGAAGTGACTCTCACAGTGCATCCTCCACAGGCAGGAGCTATTCACAGGCGCATCAATAAAAAGCCTCGTGCATTATTAAGTAACAGAGGTAGTTTCCTTGTGCCCTGAAATCATTTGCTGTTTTCTTGGTTGTACTGACATTCAAAGGCTTCTTTGAAGTCAGCATAGACTCAGGGTTCAGCCTCTAGGGAGGAGTCCCATATCCCTGAACACAGAAGCTCGCTGAGGATGAATCGCAGGTGGGATCTTTACAACTTAATCAACGCTTGCAGAGGATTCTAGCCATTTTGCAGACGGGTAAATGGAGGTGCAGAGGTGTTAAGTCATTTGCCTGGTTCACAGATGAGAGTGCAGCCAGCGACAGAGGTGCTGCTCTGGCTTATGTAAATTGCGGCAGCAGGTCCTCTGCTAGAAACGTAGGGGACTCCACCCAAATCGTCCCGCCCAAAAGCGGCCAGCATGGGAAATAGACACTTGTCTGAGCGTCTCTGCCCTGTAGAAAGGCCTGAGTGCCTTTTATTAAACAGAGGACCATTCAATAATAAATATTTCTCACCCAGGGCCCTGAGAAGTTACCACAGTTGGCTCCTGGCCCAGCCTGGCTGAGTCAGCAGGAAATTAGCCAAGGTGCAGAAAACCTTGTGTTCTGTGGTTTTGGTGTGTTGTCTTTTAAATACCAGCCTGGAAAGCAACAATGACTGAAAAACACACGTGAACGCCACCACTTCCGTGAGGCTCCGATCCCAGGGAAAACGGGTCAGGGTCCTGGGGTGCTGGGAACATCTCATGGGTGGAAGGGAAGATGCACGGACGCTACAGGGGATTCGGAAAGGTGTCTAAGACAGACCTTTCTCAACTGCAGTTTCTTACCTATTAAATGGGTCGAAGAAGGTCTGCTGCCTGGGACTGGGGCAAGGCTGAAATTTCTGCAAAGTAAAGAGGGTTTTAGAGGGAGAGCATCTGCCTTGGATTCAGTCCTTTCCGTTACACTCCTTAGCCGAGTCCTCGAGCAAGACCTCTCTTCTTTGAGAACTACTGCTTCGTTTACAAAATGGGGTATTAGTATTTCCCATGTGGATCTTTCCATGCTAGGAATGGGGGCTCGAGGGACTGGACAAACATCAAGTTTAAATTGTGAAGCCCTAGGCATAGTCAAAAGAATATAAATATATATGTATACGTATTATCATATATAAAAAATATATAATATATAAGATACATATAAGATATTTAATAATATATAATATCTATTTTTTGGCATTGCTGTTACAACAGTGCTTTGCCTGCACCAGACCCTGACTGGGTGTTCGTTCAGCTGTAGATGGGACCTTGTTTATCCGTGTTAGGCTTTTAGCCGAGATGGGGGGATGGCTTCTTGGTTGGGGCTTAACAGAAAAGGACTGATTTCTGTCGATCCCTTCACATGGTTAATATTCCAAATAAGAATTATGCAGTTGTTTCTATGAATATTTGATTCCTCGATTCTTCAAATATCAGCTCAGCTCTGGGCTGAAGTGAAAGAAGAAATGATTGTTTTTGCAACGACCCAAGCCGGGGACACAGCCGTACATCCTGGTCACAGCCTGGGAAGGAAGGCCTCAGTTTGGTCGCCGTAATGTGTGATGTAAGTGTCGGCGTCGGTGGTGCCTGGAGGGAGAGAGAAGCGCCACCCAGCCCTCCGTGGGCATCTGTGAGAGGCAGGCAAGGACCAGGACTCAGGATGCAAAGGGTCCCCTCCCCCTGGTGCGATGATAGTGGGTCTTCCTGGCTCTAGAACGAGGGGAGAGCCAGGCCTGCCTCCCTTGCAGAACCCAGAGATCCCTTGGCCTCTTGGGTCCCGCGCTGCTCCCTCCAGAATTCTCCCTCCCAAGAAGCCAACTGGAGGCCAGATACATCACGTCCACCATGATACAGCCTGGTGCAGACCAGGAAATAAAAGGAGTGAACAAGAGATGACAAATGGCTCAGAGGACTATAATCATGACTTTGTCATCTGAAAACACTCACTGTCCTTGCTGGCATGTGCCACTCGTGCATAAATATGTGAATCGGGAGGAGGTGATGGGGGGGCTCCTCAGGCTCCTAAAGGGACCCCTGGCTGAGTGCTTCAGCTCTTTCAGTGCCATCCTGCTAGGGTAGGACTCTCAGGTGACGTCTGGCCAATTTCTGGGCTGGGGGGTACCTCGAACAGAGCACTGATTCAACTGGCAATGGCACCCCCCCCCGCCGCCCCGTCTCCTGCTCTGCCATTTGCAAAGCTGTGCACCTTTGACCAACTATGTGAGCCTCAGTTCTCTTACCTGTGACATGGGGAACTGTACACGTACCCCACCCCCACCCCCAGACTCTCACAGCTTATCCGGCGTCCTGAAGTCACGGGTATAGAGCCACAGAAGAGGTAATCCGTGGATATCTCTCCCGCAATCTGATTGGGCTGACTCCCAACATGTTAGACAATTTTCTCCCCCTGGTTTAGTTGCCAATTCGAGATTAAAAAAAAAAAAAAAATTGGGTTATTTCGCAACAAAACTCAAGCTTCTGACTCTCATGCTTCATCTCGCAGGAGCTCAGAGCCTGCTGCCTCCTCGGACGGTGTAAGTGCTCAGACTGTACCGCTCCCCATCGGTGATCTGCGGGCCACTTTGGTGGTGTCGCAGCCTGAGGTGACGTCCAAGGCCCCCGCGCACGGTGCCTGGCACAAGGCCAGTGTGGGATAAACATCTACTTCCCCCGTTTCTGTGTAGCGGCGAGGCGGGGAGGGCGCCCTCTGCTCCTGGGGAGGGACCGGTCCTTCTCCTTCCCCCTTTCTCCTGTGGACTCTGTACCTCCGGGGAGTTGGCCCATTTTCTCACTCTGCCCCCTATCCTTGACAGGCGGGGACAGGCTGGGGACCAGGCCTCTGGGAGGTTCCGAGAGGCCAGAGGGCCTAACCCACCACCGACCGGAAGGGCTCTCAGCTCAATTCTGGATCCACGGCTCAGCTGTGAAGCCAGCCGCCTTCCGGTTCCACTGATGTGGCTCATGGATTTAAATCCCCAAGTCACACCTTGGCTGAGTACCCCGCCCTCAACCTCCTCAATGCAGACCACGCCTAAGACTTAGAAGGCGACAAGGTCACCTGCAGTCTTCTCTTATATGGGGGGGGGGGGGGGGAGGGTGGGACAAAAGGAGAAAGGCTTTTACTGGTCATTCAGTGAAGGTGGGGGTCCCAGGCTCTTTCCCAGGGCCAGCTTGCTGCCGAGGGGTGTGTGTGAGCAGTGTTTGGGCTGTTGGGTCTTGCGCGATGGTGGGAGGGGGGTTTAGAGAAGGTCAGGTGCTCAGGTAAGGGGAGAGGCGTCAGAGGTAGACTTGGAATCCAAGCTTTTCTTGTCTAAAGGGGCTCTCCGGGCTGCTCTGGGCTGTCTGTCCCTCTCTGCCTCAGGCCCTCCCCTCCCCCACCCCCAGACAGCACACCCACAGTGACAGATGGGAACACCTCAGGGTCGGAAGGTGACTCAGAGCTCCTCTGACGGCAAGGGCTAGTAGGGGTGCATGGATCCTGCATTAAATACAACTTACCGTGAATTCCTTATTGCTTTTCGCTTACTGAGAAAGTGATCAGAAGGATTTAAAGAAAACTGATACGTCTTCTTAAAAGCCCACTGAGCCCTGACCTTAAACTCTGACATTTGCCGACCTCCTTGTTAACAAGGGGAAGACACCCATCAGTCCCCTCGCTGGAATTGAATCTCCGTGTTTTCTCTTCATTGTATTTATGTTTTGAGAAACTTTTATGGCAAATGACAGTGGCTTTTCCATTTGGGAGGAAAGGGATCACACCTTAAAAACGCATTTTAAAAGCTCTTTTTACCATGGACATTTCCAAACTCAGACCAGAGGCTGAGATGGGTGCCCCACACCCCACCCTCCAGCACCGTTGGCCTGGGGCCGGCACCATGTCTTTCTTTCCCTGACTCTTCCCACGCTCTGTTATGGAAGCAAGTCCCAACTTTGTCAGTGTATGTCAGGACGTGAACTGCTTCTACGTGAGTGTGTGGGGAGAACGGGGTATGTATACCATCGTATAGGGAGATTTAGATAAAGCAAAAGCGAAGGGCGGTCTGAATAACCGGGGCTTGGGACCCTTGCCTACTGGGTGCACGAGAAACCTGCCCAGGGTGGGCCCCGGCCCCGGGCCAGCCCCAGACATGGCACTTGGTTCCTCCCATCTGGATCCTTTCAGACTGGGGGTCTCCACAGGGCAGGGCTTCAGTCCTGGAGGCCCAGGTGGAGGGTCCCCGGACCCACTCGGGAAATGTGCTCTGAGGAAGCAGAGGCGTGCAGGAGACACTAGTCTATGGGACTTCCTGACACAGATGTCTGGCAGGCTGAACTCTAAGTGATCGCTTTCACCTTTGCCCCCAGTGTCACACTTGTGAATATGTCAGTTCTGCGGCAGAAAGGACCTTGCAGAGGAAGTTAAAGCCACTAACCGGTCAACCTTAAGATACGGAGATTATCTTGTGTTACCAACATCCTGCATTCTCCTTGGCAGACTCGATGTAACCCCAGAAACCCTCAAAGACAAGAAGAAGAGAAAGTCAGAGGGGTTCCAAGAGGGAGCAGGACTTGAATGTTGTTGCTGTTTCGGAGGCAGAGGAGGCTGCATGAGAAGACGTGCGGGTGGCCCCCTAGGAGGAGAGAGAGAACCCCAGCTGACAGCCATTGAGGAAGCGGGCACCCCAGGGACCACAGAGAACTGAATTCTGCCAACGACCTGCATGAGTGTGGAGGTGGTTTCTTCCCCAGGACCCAGCGTGGCCGACACCTTGGCCTCATTCTCCTGAGACCCGTGGGCAGACAGCCCCCCAGACTTCCGACGTACAGAGCCGCAAGGTAACATGTGGATATTGACTGAAGCCGCTACATTGGGGTGATTTGTTTCACAGCAGTAGAAGACCGATACAGAGAATGAGCACTTTCTGTCACTTCTAG
Source organism: Hyaena hyaena (assembly GCF_003009895.1). Classification (NCBI taxonomy): domain Eukaryota; kingdom Metazoa; phylum Chordata; class Mammalia; order Carnivora; family Hyaenidae; genus Hyaena; species Hyaena hyaena. The sequence continues at coordinate 2,196,301 of NW_024080763.1, forward strand.
TGATGTGTAATAAGGATGCTAATGACCCTTTGGTGAGAGCACAGTTTCACGAGATAACCCAGTTCTGTCTTGCATGTCAGGAGCGGGGGTGTGAGGCCCAGAGAGGGGAAGGGGCTCACCCGGGGTCTCATAGCAAACCAGGCAAGTCACTGAGTGCAGGACTCGAGCCTGGGGACCAGCAGCCCACTCACCAAGTGCTGCAAGTGTACTGAGCAAGGTTCAGCCGAGTTGGAGGGAAGCCCCCCGCCCGCTACCCCTGAACAGGGTGCTCACAGCCTTCTGGCACCCCATACCGCACCGCAGCCGCAGCCGCAGCCACACTCACACTAGGTTTTGTTCTGGGTTTTTGTTTTGTTTTGTTTTGCTTAGACAACAGAAGCTTGCCTTCTCACAGTTCTGGAGGCTGAGAAGTCAAAGACCAAGGTGCCAGCCAGGTCGATTTCATACTGATGCCTCCCCTCTTGGCTTGCAGATGGCTGCCTTCCGGCCATGTGCTCACACGACCTCTTTTTTGTGCATGCTTGGAGAAAGAGATCTCTCTTTTTTCCTTTTTTTCTAAGGCCACTGATCCAACAGGATTAAAGCAACAGCAAAAGTAAATCTAATTGGTAACCCCTATAGGATGCTGACGAATGAAGTCATGGATTTTTTTAAATTTAAATTTTATTTATGTAATTTTTAATTTTATCTTATGATTCTTATTTTTTAAGTAGGCTGTATACCCAATGTGGGGCTCGAACTCATGACCCTGAGATCAAGAGTCTCCTACTCTACTGACGGAGCCAGGCAGGTGCCCCCTGAGTCATAATTTTGAAAACAATAAATGAAAATATTAAGCGTTTACCTTGCCTTCTCTTTACTAACTATACCGCAAGGTAAGCCAATAATAGACAAGGAAAACTTTACTTTTACAGAGGTGTTCCATCTGAGAAATGAAGAAAGCATAGTGTATTTTGAATATTATAGGTTTGGATTTAGAAGCGTTGTTAGCTATTAACATCACAAGAAGAAAGACAGCCAGGAGTCACGTGCTTCTGATGGAAACACCACCATCCGCCATCTTCTTGCCAAAAATATCTACCCTGAGTCAAACCAAACCTGTAGCACATCTTCTTTACCTGTTCATCCTTCGATGGCTGCCTATCTTGCTTCCACATCTTGCCTATTGTAAATACCACTGCAGTGAACCTAGGGCCACACACATCTTTTCCAACTCATGTTTTCACTGTTTTTCAAATAAATACTCAGAAGTGGAATGGCCGGACCAATTTCTATTTTTAATTTTTTGAGGAACCTCCATACTGTTTTCTAGGGTGGCCGCACCAGTTTGCATTCCCACCAACAGTGCATGGGGGTTCCCTTTTCTCCACGTTCTTGCCAACACTTGTTATTTCTGGTCCTTTTGATACTTGCCATTTTAGCAGCTGGGAGGTGGTATCTCATTGTGCTTTGATTTGCGTTTCCCTGGTGATTAGATTTGTTGAGCATCTTTTCATGTGTCTATTGGCCATTTGTATGTCTTCTTTGAGAAAATGTTGATTCGGAAGCCCTGCCCAATTTTTTTCTTTGCTTTTGAGTTGTAGGAGTTCTTCATATATTTTGGATATTAACCCCTTATCAGAGCTATGATTTGGCAAATAATTTCTCCCATCCAGTAGGTTGCCTTTTCATTCTGTTGATGCTTCCTTTTGTTGTGCAGAGCTTTTGGTTTCAAGCCCACTTGCTTGTTTTTGCGTTCGTTGCCTTTGCTTTTGGAGTCAGATCCAAAAAGTCGCCACCAAGGCCAGTGTCAAGGCCCTTACCATCTATGTTTTCTTCTGGGAGTTTTATGGTTTTAGGTCTTACATTCAAGTCTGTGATCCCTTTTGAGTTAATTCTTGTGTGTGGTGTAAGATAGTAGTCTAGGTTCATTCTTTTGCATGTGACTGTCCAGTTTTCCCAACAGCATTTATTTATTTTTAAATTTTTTAAACATTTACTTATTTTTGAGAGACAGAGAGACAGAGCGCAAGTGGGGGAGGGGCAGAGAGAGAGGGAGACACAGAATTCGAAGCAGGCCCCAGGCTCTGAGCTGTCAGCACAGAGCCTGCCGCAGGGCTTGAACCCTCTGTAAGATCATGGCCTGAGCCAAAGTCAGATGCCTAAGGGACTGAGCCACCCAGGCGCCCCTCCCAACAGCATTTATTGAAGAGGCTCACTGGGTTTTAATGCCATCAAACCAACTTCTAAGGAGCCCCCCTTTCTCTAGTTTCCATCTGAGAGCACAGTCCCTAGAAATGGACACCGATGTTTGGTGATGCCATTGTCATAGAGCCACCATGTCTGTTGTCCGTGAGTCACTTTGGGAAGCAGTATGAATGGAGCACAAGAGTGTGCAAGAGCCAGGAAGTGAGATGGGCCCGGAGAAGAGGCAGGACTCCAATGTGGACATGAACCAGGTGCAGTGGAGGTATCACAGGTATTTGATTACGGGGCTGGCCCCATCAGATTTGCATGTTGGAAAGATCCTGGCTGCGTATGTAGAAAGAACCAGTTTATGGAGGTCAAGGAGAGGAGGCAGGGAGAGTCACTAGAGCCTACTGCAGCAGGTCCCAAGGGAGAGATGAGATGGGTCCAAACTAGCAGTTGTCAACTTCAGTGGGCACTGGGGGAGCGTGTGAAATACACATGTTCCTAGGCACCATGCCAGAGATTCAGATTCCTGGGCCCCACACGAGATCTCTACAGAAATGGAGCCCAGGAATCTGAATTTTTTTAAACCTCTCAGGCTTCTACGGTGAGCTGGGTTTGAGAAGAGGATGGTGGCTGATTGGAGGTAAAAAAAGAAAAAAAAAGAGCAAAGGATGGCTTCTGCATCGGGCCCCCGGGCAGGTGTGTGGTGGGGACACTCACAGAAATGGCTGTTGCAGAGCACGCAGCAGGTCTGGGTTGGCCCCAGCGGCGAAGCCGGGCGGGGAGGGAGTGCATATCATGAACAGCCGACTCAGAGGCTCTGTGTGTGGGTGTCATTCCCATTATCCTCCCCAGCACAGCTTTGTAACATTTGACTGCATTAAATGCTCAGCCAGGAAAATGAAATTTATTTAGAAGGCTCAGGTATTTCACATCTAGGGCAGGCGCTGCTGCTCTAAACTTACCAAGTCAACAGCTCATTTTTGCTGTTGGGTGGACTGTAGATCTTAAGACAGAAGCAAGTGGAAACGCTACCGGCTATAAACTTTCACCTTATTGGCAAAATGTCTATTATGCAGCTAAAAACATCTAGTTAATAGGCACTGCCCTTCAACAATTGGTAGCAGCAGAGTCTCGGGCGGTGATAGCAATGACATTATGTCTCTTTCATCACCTGTACGTTCTTTGTATCGCCAATTACTGGCCCTACATTCACTCCTGGGCTCAGATACTGCAGAATAAAGAGGCTGTTCCCATGGTGCTGTCATCGCTCAAATCACTTGGGGTCCTCAACTGATTTTCCTTCAGAGGTTTCTGCCTGTGCTTTTAGGACCTCCAATCTTCATTGGGCAGGGAAGACATCAGATTCTAGGAAATACGGAAAATCATAGGAAGTTAAGTCGGGTGGACAAGGCACTAATCAAGCCAGGAGATTCCAGCTGGGTCATGCACCGGGCAGTTACTGGGTGTGCCTGTTACACCGGGCTCTGGGCTAGGGGCCCGGAATGCTGACGCACAGCACCTTGTTCCTGCCCTCCCAGGGCTTACAGCCCTTCAGATTTGTCAGGTGGGAGCTCTGAGATGGAGCTGTAACGCCTTCAGGCTGTGGCCACCTCTTAGGAGTATGGGCGCTGCTTCTCAGGGGGCGTAGGAGGCTCTCAGGTACGTACACAGGTTCTGATACCTGTTTGAAACCGGCCCTGTTCCTCCCTTCATGGAAGTTTCGACACAGAGTCGAAGTCCACAGCTTTCAGGAACCGCACTGTGTTATTACCCTCCGTCCAGTAGAGGTTTTGGATCGGGTGGAGGAAATTTTCACAAGAACCTAAATTTCACGTCATTTTGTGATGGATTAGCATACCAAAATTGGCGTAAAGTGCACTTAATGGATGCATTACTGCAGAAGGGATCTGTCTAACCAGAGCACTTCTAAATTTATGAAATTGAAATGCACTTCAGGTTACCGCGCAGTCTAAATTTGTCAAAGTCACAGGGCTGGAGGCAGGTCGTTGCCGGTGGCAGAGATCTAAAGCCAGGTCCACGGAACGAGAGCCTGTGCACGGGTCCCCAAGGGCCCCTCGCACCCAGGTGTGCCCCTTCCCACAGGGGGAGCTACCAGCAGCCCTCCACCCCCATGCTGTCCCCTTGGAAACAACCTCAAATGTGGGAATGAGGTGAAAGTGAATTGCACCTGATCCCAGTCTGGTAATGTGCTCATTGAAAATTAAGGCGTTAGCTGAGAGTGAAGGCCTGAGGCGTTTAAACTCTGTTTTTCTTTCAGGGGCTTTTGCATCGTGGTGGGAGACCCATGGAAGACGCCAAATGCTCTGGTCTCAATGCTCAAATGGTGGAATGACCAACAGCAAGGTTGTAACAAGTAGTGCCTGAGGCCCAGCCTCGTCTCCTTTCCCTCTGAGGGGTCTGCTGTCTCCAGTTTCAGATTATGGGGCCCAGGTCCCAGAAACGTGGCTCCCATCCCTTAATCCCTGCAAAGGGACTTCTAATAGCAATTCCTCTTGAATTCATAGCTTTGTAAAATGTCAGGCGGCAGCTTTCAAGGCCTTTCCTCCTCCAGCTGGAGACACTGAAGGCCAGAGAAGGGCTCCGGGTCTCATAGACAGCTGGCGGCAGGAGCAGAGCCTGGATCTTCTGAGCCTTGGTGTTTCCTAAGCACTTGGCATGTGCGTGGCGTGGAGAGCAGCCTTCACCCCTTCGCTTGGTTCTTGCTCCATGTTCCCGTCAGGTGTGCCTGCCATGAACTTGAACTCGCTGGCATTCGCTCACACTAATGGTATAGGAGAGGCCTTGGTGCTTTTCCTGTGTTGTTTGGTTTCGGAGCCTCTGTCTCCTTGCCTGAATGATGAGGGTAAGCGTGGCTGGCTCACATTTGGCTCGCAAGGCTGTTGTGAGGGTCCAGGGATGTAGTGTGGGAAAGCGCTCAGCAGAGCGCTTATCGCATGGCGGGGGCTCTGTAGGACCCCATTCTTAGGAAGGGATAGAGACTTGGTCATCTTGGCGGCTCCAATACTCACTCCAGTGTGCAGCCCAGAGCAGGTGTTCAGGGAATGTCTGCTGGAAGAGTGAGTGAATGGATGTGATTTGGCAGCCACAGCAAATCCCTGGCCTTCCGGTTTTCCGATGTCCTTGCACTGTGTCTCATAGAATTTCTATTCAAGCAATACTTGTTCACTGGTTCAATTTATTGGTCAAGAAAGTTAGTATGTGACTGTTATGCACAAAACTGCTTTCAATAATGCTGAGTGCTAATCATATTAATATTTCTGAGCTCTTGCAATGTGCCAAGATTCATGCTTAGTGTTTTTCAAACATTTTGACGTTGATCTTCACACAAGCCCCCGCCGAGGGAATGTATCAGTCGGCTACTGCCACAATCATGCCGTGTAACAAACTCCAGCATCCAGTGGCTTACAAGCATTTCTTCCCTTGCTCATATGTCTGTAGGTTGGCTGAGGTGGTTCTGTGTCCGTGGGGTGACTTCATTCCAGGCTGCCAGTTGAGTTCAGGTCTGCTCCATGGGTGTTCATTCTGGAGCCTTGCTGGAAGAGAGAGCAGCTTCTTGGGACATCTTCTCATTATGAGCCAGCAGATCACAAGAGAGGAAGCCCAGCCCGAAAACACACATTAATCTTCTCATTCAGTAACATCCTCTAAAATCTCATTGTCTAAAGCAAGTCACATGGCCGAGTCCAAATTCTTGGAATGGGGAAATATATTTCATGCTCTATGAGGCTGTGACAAGGGTGTGGATTTGTCATATTCCCATGGGATCACCGATTAGATTTACTACCAGTAGGTGCTATTATTACTCCCAACATAAAGCGACACGCCCAAGGTACTCAGCTAGTAGGTGTGAGAGGTATGGCTTGAACCCGGGCATTTTAACTCCAAAATTATGGAAGCCTAAGGGTGTGCACCCTTAGGAGGGGATATTTGTTTTCTTAAACTATCTTCATTTTTCCGCCCATTAGCTGCCAATGTCATGGTGGCACACCTTCTCTCAGTTACACATCCATCTGTCTATCCATCCGCTCGTCCACACAATGTCCAGCATTTGGGTATTTTCTCAACCCTCCGGAATAATAGGCAAAGTGCAATTCTTGGGTGATTTTGTGAAATGTTCAATGTTGAGGGCAAAAATCGCCCTCTAGTTAATCTCAGGCACGTGTACAAATACCTGTGGAAAGTCCCTGGTGGAATCCGTGTCAAAGCGGTACCGTGGTTTTACTTAAAAACAATTTGCTCCACGTCAACCGTGATTTCTGACACCTGAACTTGAAAGTGATCTGGGTGGGCCCGGAGCCATCTCCATAACGGGGTCATGTGTTTACTTGGAGGGAGGAGAGGAAAGAGCGAGGTCTGTGTGGCCATGGAATAATGTTCCACACAGGCTTACAGGAGGGGATTTCCTCCTCAGTGTTTCCATAGAACCTTCCCTGTGTTTGTTTAAACCCATTGCACACTCTGGTCTGACAGCTGCCTGGCCCAGGGCCTCCTTTGCAGACACATGTACAACTAACCCTCTTTCACAGCACCCTGCACTGTGTCCCCCGGTGCAATTACTTGAGTATATAAACTTCACTGAAAGGCAGGCTTTTCTTGGGAGCTAATAAATAAGCCCCAAAGCCACAACGTGTGTAAGACCTTGAAAAATGGCATCATCATCTATTGGGAATTGTGAACCCTGCAAAAAGCAGCTCATTGTATTTTCAGAAAAAGGTTTTTGTTTTTTAAAAAAATAATGAACGAAAACCACCAAGTGGCGTCTATATGGAGAAAGCAACCTAGTCTGAGATGCTGAGGCTGGTCTCTTTGCTCCATCTTTCCTCATAGGTTTTATGTAAGAGGCATTATTTGCAGGAAAACAAGACGCAGTTTGGAAGCATTCCTCTCTCATCCAGCTTCCCATCTGCAGTTATAATCCTCTGATTGTGACCTCTGCGTGAGTTGCTGTGGATGCTGACCACAAGTTGAGGACCTCGGGGCAGGCTATGGCTTCTCCGGGGTGAGATGAAGCCTCCGGCAATACAGATCAGGTTTTTCAGAATAGGAGGAAAGGGGGAAAGGCAGGATCAGGAAGCACCCCTCAGCGGTGGGCCAGCACTCTGCAGCATAGCAAACACTTTCAGCTCGCTTCTGGCTGCTCTGAGCCAGAGGATGCTGGACCATGGCCATGGGGACATGGGCAGGCAAAAGGCTGTGTGACTGAAGACAAAGATTTTTTTTTTCTGTCCCTTGGACCTGTTTCCTGAGAGGCTGGGCTTGGTGCTCTGAGCGCCGCCTGAGTTGAGTCTTCCAAAACCCAGTGCCTTTTCTTTAACCGATGGCACCTTTGGTCAAGGGTCAGGGAGTCGACCACTGGTGCCAGTTCCTTGGCCTGGGACGGCCCAGGTGGTTTCCTGGAGCAGGCGCCTCCGGGCCACTGCGGCAGGGCTCCCGGGCCCGCGGAGCCTTCCCTCCGGGTAGAAGCAAACAGGCTGGGCCACAGAGCCTTCGCGGGCTGCAAAAATACAACAGAGGGCGCAGAACCCACCAGCGCCGTGGCCTTGCATATCAATGTAAGGGCTGGCTGCAGACCGCCAAGTTCGTTAAAAACGTCTCTGGCAGAGCGTCGCTGGCAGACTTCAGGGGTTTCGGTTTGCTTTCTCTTTGGAATCACCGCATCACACAAGCCGTGTTTACTTGGAAGGGGAGGGGGCGGGGACCAAACCCACCGCGCGCTGCACACGCCTTGATCTCACATTCCAGACTCGAGCTGATGTGTGTCAGCGCGACATGGGGCGGGGGGAGGGTTCTCTTCGGAGGTTTCATTCGCCATCCGCACGTCACTCCCAAACTTTTCCTCCCTGCGCTCGGGGAGTCAGGTTGACGCGCCCTGGATGCGGGGCTCCGGGCGCCGGGCTGGGCGCGCTCCCGCGGAGCGGGAGCCGCAGAGGCTCCGGGGTTGGCCTCGGGCTTCTCAGGTACAAGTTGGGTGCCGGCCGCGGGGGCTGGGGGCGGCGAAGAGCGGCGGGCGGGGGGCTGGCTCGCGGCTCCGGGTGCCGGCGCCCCTCCGCGTTCCGGCCGCGCGGCGCGGGCGGCGGCGGGGCTGGGCGTAGGGAGTCCGGGCCGGCGGAGGCTGCGCGCAGCCTCACTCCCCGCGGCGCTCCCAGCGCGGCGGCGGCGGCGGCGGCGGCGGCGGCCCAGGCAGACAATGAACTTGTGAGCGCGGCGAGCCGAGGCAGGTTTGAGCCCCGCGCCGCTCGGCCCAGGCTCCCGGGGGACCCCGCGCACGTCAGCGGGGGCGTCCCTTCGCCGCCGGTCCCGGCCGCCTCCGGGCACCCCGCGCGCCGGGGACCCCGCGGGAAGGGCTGTCCCCTCCATGTCTCGAGAGAATGCAGCCGGAGCCCGGGGACAGGGGACGAGGCGAAGGGGTGGTGGCGCTGCGGACGCCCGGAGGCCGGCGGGGGGCGCACGCCGCGGGGCACGCACGGGCCGGCTGCCCTGAAGAGCGGCCCCCGGAGTCGGAGTCCGCTGCAGGCGGAGGACAGACCCACAGACAGACCGGTGCTTTCACCGTGTGAGCGCGCGTTGGGTGGGTCGTGGGGGCGGTGGTGGTCAAGGGCGGGGGCGGGAATTCCCCAGCCAGATGCTCCGCTCCCCCGCGCACTTCGGGGAAGTTTCCAGGCGCAGCCCGGGGCAGGTAAGTGGGTATCCGCCTCTCTCTCCCGGACTCCGGCTGGCAGCCGCCTCCCGCTCCGGTGCCACGGGCGCTTTGGGCCGAGGAGGCGGGAGGACGAGGTGTGTGTGTGTGTATGGGGGGGGGGGGTCTCCCAGGCACCGACGCCTGCGAGACCGGGCTCCCGGAGGGGACACCGTGGGGGCGGGCGGGGGAGGAGGCGGGGGCGCGGCCGGGCCCCGAGCTGCCTGAACTTTTGCTCCCCGCCCCCGCCTCCTTCCTCCCGGCCCTCCGCCCCCTGCCCCCTCCCGGCTCCGGAGGCGGCGGGGCTCGGGCGCTGCCGGCGCTTCTCGGCGGCGGCGGCCCCGGCCGGCTGGGCGCGGCGAGCCGAGCGCGGCAGGTCCGAGCGGCGCGGCGCGGGCGGCGGGGAGCGGGGGCTGCGGGGCGCCGACGCGGCGGGGAGCCGGGGAGGCTGCGGCCCGTCTGCGGGGGCGACGCGGGCGACCGTGCCGGGAGCGCCGGGGCGTCGGGCTGCGCGTGCGGGCGGAGAGCGCGCGTGGCGCAGTGGGCCGTCTCGGAGCCCCCCCCCCCGGGATGGCGGGATGGAGGCGGCCGGGTGAGGGGAGCCTCGCCTTTGGGGAATGAATGAAGAGCTGGGAAAGCGCCTTCCGACTCCCCCGGGCGAACGGATTGGCCAGCGCGCGCGCGCGTGTGTGCGTGTGTGTTTGGGATTCGGAGCCGCCTGGGTCCTGGGCGCGGCTGCTTGGCCGCCCCGTCGCGGTCCCGGCGCGCACGTTGCCCGCCCGCCCCCCGCCCTGGCGTGGCCCTCGCGGCTGGAGAGGCCGGCGGAGACTCCGAAGGCTGGGGCTCGGTTGCCGGCTGCTGGTGGCTGGGCGTCTGCGCCTCGCGTAGGGAGGTTCGAGAAGCAGGCGGCGAGGCTGGGGCCGAGGCTGGCTCCCCGGCCCCCCCCCACCCCCCCAGCCATTTCCCCGTCGTATTCACACTGGGTAAGTTGATGGCGCGGAGTTGGGATGGGATGGGGTGGGAATTGGGATGGGATGAAGTTGTGTTCCCAGGAAGCCCCAGGACGCGCCGGGAAGGGATTTGGCGCGGCGTTCAATGAAGCGGAGCAGAGGGCTCGGGTAGTGCCCTCTGTAGTGCCCCCAGCCAACCCACTGGCAGAGCAGAAAGGCACCTTGAGGGCATCCGCACGCCCTGCGGGGCCCGGGAAGAAATCGAGGTCTGGAGATGTGCCCGGAGTTCCTCTAGGCACCGCTCTCCATCCCACCCCGTGCAGAGTCAGGAATCCTCCCTCTCAGAACATGGCACTTACCGGTTTTACAAACGGAATGTTGAATCGTGATGTTTCAGTTGGTGCCTGAACACATACAGGTCGTATAGGAGTTTGCTTAAAATAGCACTCGAGTACAAATATCTTTTAATTAGGTAGTTTTTATCGAATAAGTTTTTCTCTACGATGCACCTAGAAGATTGGCAGGAAAATGTTCTTTTTGCATCGTCCTGGATGAGGAGGCTAAGCCAGCGAGGTGGGGCTGCTTGCCACGGTCTCCCTCTTAGTGCATATCTGAGCCAGAAGTGGAGCTGTGAGTCTGGGCTTCCCTTCAAGGTCTAGGTCCCCAGGAGGACCGTCTCCAGGGTCCTGGAAAGGAAATTCGACAAGGTCTTTTCTGACTGTTGCATGACTTCAGTGAGCTGGCTTGTGGGTGAAACAGGCAGCATTAATTCATCCAGGATATGGGGAGGTGGGGGGCGGGAGGGCCAGGCCAGGGGCAGGGGGCAGGGCTGCCCGCAGTGAATTACAGGTATGCCTTGCTTTTCTTTGATGAGGAGAGCTTGTGGTCCCGGAACCACTGTCTTGGCCAGGGATCTCAGCACTTGTCACTGTGGCTTGTGTGCGGGCTGCTCTTTCTGCACCTCTCTCTCTTCTGTTGATGCTGCCCCTGGCCGGACGAGGCAAGGCATTTGGTTTTCTACCTGCCAGAAAGAGAGATTAATCCTTGCATCTGGAAGAGGCAGTGTTTGCAGGAAAGGTTGGGGAGAGGTTGGGAAGTGGGTTGTGTTTCTTTGGTGTTTGGAGAAGAGCGTAAAAGAAACTCCAGGTTAACCAGCTGCGCCACAGGAACCTCAGGCCCTTTGAACCTGCTCTATCAGAAGCTTTAGATTAGCCTGGGCTGTGATTAGATTGTGGTTGTCCTAGGCCATGTAGGGCCCAGCTGGAAATCCACCCTTGGAAGTGCAGGGGGAGAGGGAGAGGAGGGGCTGCCCTGAATGAGTGAACCCATGCCCCACCTGTAGGGGGCAGCTTTGACTCAGCCTCAGCCAGTTGGAGAAAAACAAACTTGGCAGGTCTTGTTTATTTTCAAGAGAATTGTCAAGCGTGGAAATTGAAGTGTGGGCTCACATTCTGGTCGTGGAGTAAAAGGTTGGAGTGGCCGTGTTGCCAAGGAGATCTGAAGCTTGACATCTGGCCCCGTGTCTGTATGATGGGGAGGGGGGCGTCCCACCATCAGGGAGATGTGACATATGGTAGGACTTGTGGATCACCCCCCACCCCGCCCCCAAGGGCCCAAGGACTAAGAACTGATGGGTGCCCACGTGTCTGCAGCTGTGTGCTGGGCTCTGTCCCATGCACGTGTGTCACGCACTTAATCAGTAGCTCCTTGATGGAGACCCATCCCGTGGAAGGTGACACTACTAACACGTTTTATATGATTTCATTTACCCAGTAGATCCCAGGGTGGAGCGTCTGGGGAAGGTACGGTGATCAGACAGGCATAGTCCCCAGCCCTTGCAGAAGAGCAGCAGAAGACAGAAGTGCCCGTACTAGATGGACAGATTTCCATCTGGGAAGGACGGGATGGCGAGAACAGTGCTGGAGGGGGTGGGTTGTTGGGAGGAGTCTCCTTGTACCGATGTGGACTTGGAGGCTCGAAGCAGCCGGGTGACTTGCCCAAGCCCCACAGCCTGAAAGTGGAGAGTCAGCCCCAGTCCCCGGCCAGCAGCTCCTGGGCCGGCGGCTACGTGTCACCAGGCTCGCTGTGCTGGGGCCTCTCGGAAACCCACCCCCGAACACGCACACTCTCTGTGGTTGGCGGCTCTCACTTTCCCTGTCCGCTTGTTCGGACCCCATCCCCTTCCTAGTGCCTCAGGAGGTCCAGGACTGCAAAGATACAATTCGGAACCATGTGTCAGAGAGAGGAATTTTCTTAGATTCTGAAAGCAGAGACTATGTTTAAAAGCAGTAGCAGGTGGGGAGAGTTTGTGTGGCTCAGCCTGTTACGCGTCTGACTCCTGGTTTCTTTTATTTATTTACTTTTTTACATTTTATTTATTTATTTTGAGAGAGAGGGAGAGAGCATGAGCAGGGGAGGGGCAGAGAGAGAGCGTGAATCTCGCAGCCTCTGCACCATCAGCGCAGAGCCCTGAGAAGGGCTCCGACTCACAAACCATGAGATCATGACCTGAGCTGAAATCGGGAGCCTCCCAGGCTCCCTCCGACTCCTGGTTTCTGCTTGAGTCATGATCTCGCAGCTCATGGGATCGAGCCCCGAGTCGGCCTCTCTGCTGGCAGCGTGGAGCCTACATGGGATTCTCTCTCTCCCCCTTTCTCTGCCCTGCCCCCAACTCGTGCTGTCCCTGTCCCTCTCAAATAAATACATAAAACCTAAAAGTGGGAGCTGGCACGGGAGCGTCATTTATGTGAGCAGTCAGCTGCCCGGCATCTCTTCAGCCGCGTGTTGGTTGGAAGTGACGCTTTCAGTCATTGTTAAGAAAAATGCAGCCTGTCTTCCCTCCCAGTCTGTAGGTTGGGATGCTGGCGAGTGAGATTCAGTTACTTCCATGGGCGATTTTGTTCCTGTCATGTGAATCAGCAGATCGTGTTCTCACTCAGCCGAGCGGGGATGGGGAGACTGATGTGCACAATGTATTTCTTTATTGTTCTCCAGTGCTCAGGTCTGATTTCCTTCCTGCGATGCTCCTCCTTTACAAGAAAGCCCCGGGAGAAGATGACCCGTGTTTTCACAGCATAAAACATAGCAGGAAGGTGGCAGTTACCTAGTTAGTCTCTCCCGCCCGGATGGCCAGGAAGAAAAGTAAAGGCTTTGTGTTGATTTGGGCCAATACAGAGTTGTTGTTTTTTTTAACGTATGGGGAGTTGGGGAGGTAGACAGTTGGTCACGACAGCTCTCATTGGCTGGGTCCCCACTGGCCCCCAGCTTGTGCCACGCAGGACAGACAGGTGTCCCCCTTTGTCTCTGTTAGAGGCCCGGGGGGGGGGGGCTGCTTGAGGTCACGCACGCCAAGCTTTCAGCCACCCAGGTGTCCGGGAGGGAGGCTGAGGGGATGACAGCAGAGTCAGAAGGGGCAGAAGAGGGGGCGAGAGTAAGAATTGTCGCTTCCCCAGCAGGGGAAGGTGGGCGTGAATCAGCAAGGGGCAAGCTGGGGGGAGGTGGCCAGGGAAAGCAGGTTCTCAGTCTCTGCTGGTTTCAAAAGGGGTGTGAGGACCCCCGCCACCCCCCCCCCCCGCCACGGCATCTCTTTCATCCTTGGCAGCGATGATCAGCAGCATTTATGCATTGCCCCGGGTATGGGCCCTGGGCCAGGTGTGTGGGCTTGAGGTGGGGGGTGCCCGGAGGAAGCACCCAGCACCAGGGCAGCACCCAACTAGTGGGCGAGGCAGAGCTGGCACAAGTTGGTTATGTAACGCCACAGAGAGCACGGCAGGACGTGGGGAGCGGCTCTGAGGCCGCAGCAGCCTGTGGTGACTTCGTGCCCCGGCCCGATGGCTGCTCTCTTATATGTGAGTCGACACCTGCCAGGTGCTTGGGGTGGGGCCTGGCGCACAGTCAGTGCCCTTGTATTCTTGGGTGGTAGAGCTCATAACCAAGGGCAGGGGATATCTCTGAACTCCTGAAATTGCAGGCACAACTTCTGATGATGACCGGTGTGTGTATTTGGGAGGTATGTGATTTCAACAGATTCTGCCTCTGACACCTCATACGGCGGGAAGCCCCAGGATGCCTTAGGTCCTGTTCCGTTTTCTTTGGACGGTTGCTTCACCTCTTGGGGCTGGTTCCTCACGTGTATGAGGAGGGGCCAGATAAACAGCCACTTTCTAACCCTTTCAGCGGACACCGTGGGCGGGCCGTGGGCCAGATCGGCTGTGTTCCCACTTGTCACAGTGAAACGGAGGGCACATCAGGCCGCCCTTGGCAGAGATGAGCTGGCGCAGCTTGCTCTGGGATGTCACATGGTGAGCCCCACTGTAAGCCTCAAAGCGCCCTGGGCTGGCTTGAGGGGGCCTCCTTGCTGGGGCAGGCTCTGCCTGACACCACTTTTACATTTCTAGAACCCATCTGGGTCCCGGCCTTTTGGTTTTCTGACGAAAGTGAGCCTGGCAGATCGTCAGGACCAGAGGGTGTCATTATAACGGAAACCTGGACACTCTCCAGAATTGTGTGTGTGGTGCAGGCAGCCTAGTCACCCAGGTGCCTGGAAAAGACCCCAACATGGCCAAGTAATTAGATGCAGATCCGGCAGAATTATTTTTTCCTGCGTTGTGCTGGAACCTGGTCTTTTTACATTTTCTCTTGGAATGGAATACACTCCTACTGAGGTTTGCTCCCTGGGGCGGAAGAGACAGTGGTGGTCTTGGAGCAGGAGGGAAGACAATCAGGAGTGCTAATTCTGTCCCTTCCACGGCAGCCCTGGGTCACAGGGGAACTTCTGTCCTCCTCTGCTGTGTCCTCCTAGGGACCCGCCCCCAGGGCCTGGGCACCTTTGCTCTCAGGTGAGAACCTGCATTCCAGAGTCTGAGAGGTCTGTAGTATTGTCTCATCCCCTTGATGAAAGGGGCTGGGTGGCTCTGTGTCCCTCTCATGACACCTGTTTACTCACTCACGCTTGATGGAAGTGAACTTTAGCCAGCCCTTCTTCACGTTTGCAGTGAACCAAATGGTGCCTCCACGCAGATGTTATTTTAGCCTGGGTGTTGAATCCCTTAAAGACCCTTGGTCGGGGAGCCTGGCACCGGGCTGGCCAGGGTGGGAGTCCCTTCTGTGCTTGCTTCTTTCTTTCTTTCTTTCTTTCTTTCTTTCTTTCTTTCTTTCTTTCTTTCTTTCTTTCTTTCTTTCATTCTTTCTTTCTTTCTATTCATTAAACAATTTTTAAAAAATATTTATTCATTCTTGAGAGAGACAGAGTGTGAGCAGGGGAGGGACAGAGAGAGGGGGGGAGACAGAATCTGAAGCAGGCTCCAGGCTCTGAGCTGTCAGCACAGAGCCCGATGCGAGGCTCAACCCCACAAACCGTGAGATCATGACTTGAGCTGAAGTCGGATGTTTAACTGACTGAGCCACCCAGGCGCCCCATAATGTTTGTTCATTTTTGAGGGTGGGGCGGGACCAGAGGATCCAAAGCAGACTCTGGGCTGTCAACAGCACGCCCCATGCGGGGCTCGAACTCATGAACTGGGAGATCATGACTTGAGCTGAAGTCAGGTGCTCAACTGAATGGGCTGCCCAGGCACCCCTATCCTGTATTTCTTTGCTCCATTACCTTAACCCTGAGCAAATGGTGTAACCTCCTTGTGCCTCAGTTTCCTCATTGGTAAAGGGGATTAATGATTTCTAGTTTGTATTGTGTTTCAGGTATTAGAAGTAGCACAATTTAGGGCTCCCCAGGGCTCCCCAAATTGAGCCCCTCTTCCTGGATGGCTTCTGAACCTCTAGAGAGAGAAAAAGGAGGAGAGGAAGATGGGTGGAGATAAAAATGTGGCGTCTGTCCTTGACCGAAGCTAACGCTGGAGGGTGTGGCTGAGCTGGTGGGCATGTGAGTCCTGAACTGAGCGCCGCCCCGTCCCCCAGTCACAGGCCGGATGGGAAAGTTGCAGCTGGCCCGGGGCCAGCCCCCCCCTCCCCAGGCAGCTGGTGGGATGGCAGACCTGCTCAGGGTGGGAAAAGGCAATACTGGGTTACTCGCATCCAGATCCTTGTTCACATTCCTGGGGTAGTGTAGACACCACCAGGTGTAGACACACAGGCAGAGTGCTGTGCATATGGAGGGAAACATCAGGAGTGAGCAGGAAGAGCCCCTTGCTGACATTGAATCATAAGTGTGGAGCCCTGGGCCTGGCCCTTGGTGGGCGTGACGGATGGTGCCCCTGAGGGCAGGGGGCATTGACCTTAGGCAGCAGGGCCTTGTCAGC
The DNA here is from genome assembly GCF_003009895.1 of Hyaena hyaena. Lineage (NCBI taxonomy): Eukaryota > Metazoa > Chordata > Mammalia > Carnivora > Hyaenidae > Hyaena > Hyaena hyaena. Next base: position 2,212,377 of record NW_024080763.1, read on the forward strand.
CACACGGTGTATCTGCATAGCATAGGAGTGATCACCCCAGTGAGTAATGATCACCGTGGACCCCAAGGCTGTGTTTTAACTGGGAAGCAATTCACAAGGAGTGGAGGTATGTGTTTGTATCCCCCCCCCCCCCCACCGTGGGGTCCCATCGCCACCTTCAGGAAGCCTTTGCCAGGGACTCATATCATCTGTGCCACATCTCCCCTGTGCCCCTCTGTCCCCATCCAAGTGTCACTTTCTGACCTTCTGTGTTCTACTGCTTTGAACTCAACCTTGAACTCATCCGACCTCATATCATGTTCCAGTTTCCTGGGTGTGGTCTGCTTTCCCTAGCTCGGTGAGCCTCTCAAGGCTGAGGGAGGTTTCTAGGGGACCCGCTTAGAGCTTGGCCCGCAAAGGGTGGGGAGACATTTGCCATTTATTGAATTAATGAAAATGATTCTTTCAAAAACCCGTTTCTCCTGGACTGTTACGGATTTTATGTGGGCCTCTGGGTGTGCACCTAGAAGACATAAAAGAATCCCCAATTTGGTACCCCAGCACAGGAGTTAATGCTTGCCACTAAATTTTTGAAGGAGTCAAGAGCCTCATGTAATAACCTTGGATTTCCTGGCATTAGGTTTTTGGGCCATTAAACAGTGTGTGTGTGTGTGTGTGTGTGTGTGTGTGTGTCCTGAGAGTCTGGAGGGAAATGGTATAGAAATTTGGTCTGTGTTTCAGAAATATAAACAGGAGCCGTCTACTCAGGGAAGAAATGTGGGGGCTGTTAGTGTTTCTTACAGCCGGCATAAATAGCTTGTCTTTAAATTCCAGGCGCCTTTGTTTGGAATGTAAATATTTGCATTAAAAATATAAAGTATATCCTGGCATGTATTTATTACAACCATAATTTCCAAACCCCAAATCAGACTATTGGTCCACAGAGGATTATTTCCTCTGATTTGTGAACCTGTTTATATAAAGAGTCCTCCGAATGTACGCACACACACACAATCATGTTTGTTTGTGCACGGATGGGATCTCCCAGATTACAAAAGAGCAGGCTTGCCTGGGGGAATCCGGGCCAAGCGCTGTGCCTCCCAGCGTGCATTCCTGATCCTGCCCTCCGTTAAGTTGCAGCCGCCCTGAGGATGGCCGGATGTGGGCCCGGGTCCTGTGGGATTGTCTGGCTCCTCTGTCCTCAGTTTCCTGGACATCTCAGGTGGGGGATTGAGTGCAGCTGGTCCATCTCTGGGCCACGTAACCAGATGCCTGATTTCAGAATTGCTGTTGCTCTAGGAAGATGTGGAAAAAGAATGGGGGGGGCTGGCGGAGGGGGGCAGGAAGTTCTCATTTCTGGTTCATGGTTGGACTCCGCGGTCCTCTGTAGGATATCATCCTCCATTAGGTTCTTGAAGACAGTTTAGCTTTTTCATGTTGCACGGAAGAATAGCCCTGCTTTGCCAGACACTTGGTGGAGACAGAGTTCTACTGCTTAGCTGGTTTCTGCTCCGCGCGCGCGTGTGTGTGTGTGTGTGTGTGTGTGTGTGTGTGTGTGTTGGAGGGTGGGGGGCGAGCTGTTCTCAGAGCCCTCTGTGGTAGCCCTGGATGGAAACCCTGTCTCCAAGTGACTCAACAGATGGAGCAGTGGAGGTCAGCTGGCCCGTTGGAGACAGCCAACCTGGGTGATGCGTCAGCCAGCCCCAAATCTAGGCTTGTCCCCACACCCGCGGTGACCTCTCCCTCATCACAGGGTGGAGGGCAGAGGAGAAGGGGGCACGGGGGCCTAGGGGCCCCCAGCTCTGCCTCCTGGTTCCCTGGTACCAGGCCCCATTTGTCTCTGCTTCCCAGCTACCCAGGATCCTTCCCTCGGGTGGGTCCAGCTTCCCTGCGTACATCTTGGAAAGGGCATCCTGACTCTAGGAGTGTCAGGCCTCCCTCTGCTTGGGAGCTTTTCCTTCCTTGGGCTCCAGGGGTGCTGAGCCCCACGTGGAAGAGGAAATGGAGGAGGGAGACGGTCTGAGGAGAGAGGCATGGAGAGCCGGGGTGCTAGCTCCAGCGCTGCCCCGATGGGCCATCCAGTGTTACGCATGGAACTTTCCATGTTTGGTTCTACTTTGACCCATCAGTGAACATTCCTTATCTGAAAGAAACATTGTCGGGGCTCAGAAATGGTGAGCGCTTAGGAAGGACCACTTCCTGTGTGTCTGGGTGTTCTTGAACCACAAGAAACTCACAGTTGCCTTTTCTGTGGCCATCCTTAGCCCCGCCCACGCTGATGTGGGCCCACCTTATTCCCCCTCACAGTTCTTCTTCTCCTTTTTTTTTTTTTTTTTAATTGTAACATTTATTTATTTTTGAGAGATAGAGAGAAACAGAGCACGAGCTGGGCAGACGCAGGGAGAGAGGGAGACACAGAATCTGAAGCAGGCTCTAGGCTCTGAGCTGTCAGCACAGAGCCCGATGCAGGGCCCGAACCCACAAACCATGATATCACGACCTGGGTCCAAACCGGCGCTTATCGAGCCACCCAGGTGCCCCTCCCCCCATCACTGTTCTTAATAAAGATCGGCTGATCCAGAAAGGCCTTGTGGGACCCCATATCGGGCCAGTGACCCAAGTGCACTGTCCTGAAAGTCAGAGGAAATAGCTGCTTTTAGGACGTGCTGAACTTGCCTAAGCAAGTTATCAGTCGGAATAAATAAGAGGCTGAAGGGACGCTCTGATTAATGAGAGTGGCAGCAGCCTGACATTTGTGTCGTAGTAACTTTGAAAAGCTATTCATACCCACTGTAGCGTCTCTATGAGAAATCAGATGTGGAAAGGTGTGCAGAAGAGAAGGGACACTTAGCAGACAAGGCCTCCCTGTCAGAAGCACCTTCCAGGCAAAAAAAAAAAAAAAAAAAAAAATCATTTGCCCACAGGTCGACTGATGTTGCAAACCCACGGATCCTTTGCATTGGACAAAATTCACTTTGTATGAATGCATTAATGATGTAGTAAAATGATGTATTAAAAACTAGATGAAATCTCAGTTGCCATAAGGGGAGTAGAAAGGAAATTTGCTTTCAGCTGTTAAAACTGAAACAAATCAGGAGAAAAATGCAGGCCTGCCCCACGTCTGAGTCAGCGGTTTTTCTGGATTGTGGAAGAAGGAGATTTGCCCACTGAAAATCAGCTTTGTACCTCTCAGGCCAGCCCTGAAGCTACAGAACTGTTTGGGCAGGTGTGTGTGCATGTATGCGGATGTGTGTATATGCATATACATGTAGGTATATTTAGCTGACAAAGTTCTCGTCGGATTTATTTTTACAAATTATGCAACACGCTTCTTTTTTTTTTTTTTTGGTCCATTCAACCTATCCCCTTTTTAAACAGCTTAATTGAGGTATAGTTCACATACTACATTTAAATTCAATCCACCCATTTAAAGCATATAATTCAGTAGTTTTGAGTTTATTTACAGATATGTGCAGCCAGCACCACATTCAATTTGAGAACGTTTCATCATCCCAGAAAGAAAGCCTTCACTCATTCGCTGTCACCCCCCACTTTCCTCATGCACAGCCCCCCACCCCAACCCACCCCCAAGTCCTGAGCAGTGAGGTATCTTCTATCTCTATCAGTTTCTCTGCTCTGGACTTGTGTATGGCTGAAATTGTATAAATAGTGTGTGTGTGTGTGTGCGCGCGCGCGCGTGTGCATGCGTGTGTGTGCACGCATGCACACTCGTAACTGGCTTCTTGCATTCAGCATCATGTTTTTATAGTTTACCCACATTGCAGAATGTATCAGTATTGCATTCCTTTTGATGGCCAAACCATATTCCATTGGATGGATAGACCATTTTATAGACATTTGGGTTGTCTCCATCTTTTGGGGCTTAGAAATAATGTTGCTATACACATTCATGTACAGGTTTTTGTGTGGACACGTTTCCATTTCTAGGGTTATAGTTTACAAGATATTTTTACTTGCTCTTAGTAATAAGATTTGTTTACTTTTTTACATGCTCTTTTCCTGGCCCTCGGGAAGGCTTAATTCTCAGATAGGTTTCTGTTTCTCATCTGAATTGTCTGAATTTTTTAGAGCTGGGAAAGGCCTTCAGGGAATCATAGCCTAGCCCCATTTTGTAGATGGGGAAACTGAGGCCCCAAGTGGTCACGCGGAATTGGGATTCAATCCTGGTTTCGGTTGTCCTGAATGTTCTTCCTAAGCTCTTAGTAAAACCCCAGTCACCCTCTTGACTGGCTCGGGGTGGATGGTCCGTGACCACCTTGCCCGAGCCCACTGATACAACCCCCTCTGATCTGATGGAGGCCGGAGAATGGTTCATCCACCACCAGCTGCCAAGTGAGAACTACAGCTTCTGGCGCCAGCGCCTTCTCGTTTTTTCTCCCCGCGGCAACAGGAGGCCAGCGCTTATCTGGGGAATAATTAAATTAGGAACCAATTCAGAGAATGAAATTTTATCTGATCTGGCTGAGCCCATAAACAAGGGGCTGTGGCCATGACTTCAGGGCACATTATGAAGTTGTTTTTGAAGCATTGTGTCGGGCCAGAGCATTGGCGGAACTGTGCGGGCCAGCGGGGGCACCTCCGAGGGTGGGCGGCTTCCATGGCTGGGGGTTCACCCTGGAGTCTTGGGCTGAGTCCCCATTCTAGCGTCTCCTGCACTTGTTTCCAGGTGCCATTTAAATTCTGATGCAGCAGATTGAAGTGTTTTATGGCCGGAATGTTCTGGATGCTTCGGAAAGTCCATCAGTCAAGATCCTCACGGATACACGTTGTCATTGACATTGTAATGCGCTTCTCCAGTTGTAGTGAGAAGTAAACTTTGCAGGAAGCGCTCTGGCTGTAAATCAGGGTGCTGCATCGGAACTCCCGTGGAGCTGTTCTAAAGAAATACATGTACTCCCGTCCTTCATCAGCCCTTTGGGGGTGGGCCCTGGACCTCTGTGCCTGTACGTGTGCACGTGCATGTGGAGACACAAGTTAACCTCTTTCGGTGAGAACCATCGATTCCATTGATGGAATTGGCAGTGATTATAATCATTCCTCTAAGGAGAATTACAGTTCTTCCGTGGCCAAGAGGGGGCAGATAATCTGCACAGTGATCCTCAGAAATGAGCCTCTTTTTTGGTCCTCAGTCTGTGTCAGGACTTGGACCGTGACTCTCTTTGTGTTTCTTGACCAGATTCCTTGGATGTGACTACTGTACATTTTCCATCACTCTGCTGAATCTGTGGGATCATAGGTCTGTTTTCCTTCTCTGTGAACTGCCCCGTCACCATCTCCATGGCGGCCCAGCCAGAGATCTGAGAACCTCCTTTGGTGCTTAGCTGGTCGTGCAGAAATTGCTTCCTTTCCATCTGCTGGTAGAAGGTTGTTTATCCTGCTAAGACCAGAACTGTGTCTTACTCCTGGTTATATTCCCAAGGTCTAGCCCATGGCAAAGCATGATTGGATGGATGGATGGACAGACACATGGATGAAGAAAAGAAAGGCGAGAGTACATTGGAAACCTTGACCCACAGGGTGGGGACAGGAAAGGTCTTACAGGTCACCTGGTTCATTTCCCTAGCCTACTCACAGCCCTTTTATAGCTGGGGAGGCCGGGACCAGCGGGGGTGAAGTGACTTGCCCCCGATCCTTCAGCACCATTGGTGAAGAGTATTTGGGAGCCTGACCCTTCCACTTCTCCAGCCCTTCTGACTCAAGCTGTGTACCTCCCCTTAAGAGTCCTTTTCCTGAAGGAGGAAAATGTCCTGTCCTGGAACCCAGGAGTGCAGCAGTAACTAGACAGACCTGGTCTCTATAGATGCTTACAGAGCATATATTCTCACGGGGAAAGATAGAGAGTGGACAGTTTCCCAAGTATCAGAGAACAGATAGTAATATGTGCCTGCATTGGGCAGTGGCTGACTGGGTGATCAGGGAAGGACTTTCCAAGGAGGTGACATCTAGGCTGATCCTTGAATGAGAAGGCACTACCGCCTGAAGTTCCGGAAGAGTGTCCCAGGCAGAGGGAAGAGCGAGTTATGAGACCGCAAGGGGGGCCAGTTGAGGGGACCGGAGAGCTGGTCAGAGGACCTGGTTTCTAACACACGTGGGTTGACATCCATGCTTTTGTCTTCCTTCCGATTATTACCCACAGCTCCACCTCCTCACACACTCGCTGCCCAACGCATGCCCCATGCCCGCTGGCCCGCAGCTGCTGTAAAGACTGCAGAAAAATGGCTCGTGGGGAAACCAGGAGAAACTCCCATCCACCTTGCTCTCTCATGTAGGGCTTGGCTTGTGAGCAGAAGTTATTTTTATGTAAACACACGCTCGAGGGCAATATCTCAGGGTGGGCACCTGAACCCACTCTCATCAACACGAGACCGAAATAGTGCTGTGTTCCCGAAGGTGAGCGTGTGGCTGACGAGTTGAATTTGTGACAGCTGCGAGCAGCCCGCTTCCGGGAGAGGGGACCCTTTGGTGGGGAAGTAGGCAAAGCAAATTGCTGTGCTGGTGTGGCCTTTTCCTTGAGTATTATTTTCCTGCCTGGCCTTGACCAAGGCCCAGCCCTCCCTCAGGACTTGGCTTCCTCTTAACTCTCTCAGACGGAGGCTCTTCCTCCCTCCCTGTGCTGCCTCCCCAGAGGTTCCTTCCCATAATCTGTTATAACCTTGCTCTTTGAGGGAACTGCCATTCATTGTCTCTTTCTCGAAATCCTCTCCCACCCCACCCCAGGTCCCGCCATTGCTCAGGAACCCATGTTCCCCAATGGGAACCCCCTATTTGGTGTCCTGGCCCCTAGATCTTCCACTTCCTCTCCTTCTGGATACTCTGGACCTTAGGCATACTTGGACCACTCCATGCAAAATATAGTCAGTCCATGTTAATGCCAGGTTAATGACAGCCTCTCTTTCATGGGAACCATGCCCAAGGACCAAACTGCTCAGCCTGATGCATAGTAGGGCCTCAACAAGTCATTTCTCTCGATTCTTTTCATAGGCTTCAAATCTGTCTCATCCCTCCCTGGACATCCTTAAGGGTATAATGTTGTAAAACTTTCCTAGAAATGTTTATCAGTAGTGGTAGTGAGGTACAGCTCCATTTGATATTGTTTATGATTAGTTTTTAAACTATGGACAGAACACAAATTTCCCTGAGTTTTAGTAAATGGAAAAACAAAAGAGAAACAAAAATTTTTTTTTCCTGAATAGCTTGGTTTAGGATCATTCCAGATGTTCACTCGGCATCTCCTCCCAAGTCTGCATGGGGCTGTCCCACCTGGAAACCCTGACTGTATGGACCTGTTAAAAACTTGTTGAGAATCCCCTTAATCTTTCGGCATCCCTAGATGCTACCTCATGATTTTATTGTAGCTTTGTATTTTGAAATGATTTGAGACTGGGGCACCTGGGTGGCTCAGTCAGTTAAGCGTCTGACTTTGGCTCAGGTCCTGATCTCACGGTTCATGAGTTCGAGCCCCGTGTCGGGCTCCACACTGACAGAGTGGAACCTGCTTGGGATTCTCTCTCTCTGCCCCTTCCGTGCTCGTTCTTTCAAAAATAAATGAATTGTTTTTAAAAAAGAGAAAAGTGAAAAATTTGAGACTTACAAGAAGTTGCAGAAACAGGACCAAGTTCCTGCGTGCTCCTCAGTCAGCTTCCTGCAGCGATAACATCTTGCGTAACCATAGAACGTCATCAAGACCAGGGGCTCGATGTGGGTGAAATACTGTTACTAAGCTACAAGCCCTATTCTGCTGCCACTTAATTTTACTAAAGGGAGGGACCCACAGCTCTTTAGAATTTCATAAACTTCAGGGGCGCCTGGGTGGCTTAGTCGGTTAAGCGTCCGACTTTCGCTTAGGTCATGATCTCGCGGTTCGTGGGTTCGAGCCCCGCGTCGGGCTCTGTGCTGACTGCCAGCTCAGAGCCTGGAGCCTGTTTCAGTCTGTAACTCCCTCTCTCTCTGACCCTCCCCTGCTCACGCTGTCTCTCTCTCTCTCTCTCTCCTAGAAATAAATAAAACATTAAAAAAAAATTTAGAATTTCATAAACTTCAGTGTTGTCATTTATCTTTTAGATTGTCTTTGGATCTCTTGCAAGTGGTCATCAATTAAAATTCATTTCCATCGTCAACCAGTCCTAGAAGAGCCATGATGTGTGCATTTCACGTCCTCCACGGACCCCCATGCCGTGGTGCTCGGTGGGCCTGTCAGCCTTGGTTCATGAACATGGGCAACCTTCTTTCCCAGATCTGAGAGGTGCTCAGATCTAAGGAACCATAAAGGACAGTGTAGTGCGTTGGTGCCCAGGACAGGGCATCGGGAAGCTTGGGTTCTGATAACGGTAGCCGGCCTTCGGGTGCTTGCGCTAACCTTCATCTACACCGTGCTTACTCTCAGCAACCTTTGATACAGACGTGCTTGACACTCCCACTTACAGATGGGAAAACTGAAACCAGAGAGGTTCATGCTGCCCACGTTCTGGCAGTTGGTGAGGGACAGAGTGGGATTAGAACCCAAGCAGTCTCGCTTCAGAGACTGCATGCTCTTACCTTGTGGGACTGCCTTCCTTGGTTCAGGTCGTGACACGTGTGGTCCCTGCTCTCCCTGCCTGCTCCGTGTGTTGGGGCTGCTTCCTTCCAACTGCAGCCTGAGGCGGTTGGCTGTCCCTTCCGTTTCTGAGTGCACTTGGCTTTACTGGTGAACAACCAGGAGGTACTTTTCGGGTTGGGAAGATTTCTGCTGCCTAATTTGGTTTGATGGGAGCCTCCATTCCAATTGAATTATGCTCTGGTGTATTTTAATTAAGCCATCCACAAACTGATTTCTTAAAAATTCAGAATCCCCACGCAGCATGCTGAGTCTAAAGCCCCCGCGCGCAGCTGTGGGTCAGAGTGATGCTCGTAATAACCAGAAGGCGCGTGAGGCTGCCCAGCGTGTCGGCCCCATGGGCAGCATTAATTGTGAGACACCACCAAAACGAGATATGAGGGCATTATCAGCAGATACTTAATTGATTTTTGCATTCTCCACAAAGGAAGGTTAAAATGAAGCTTGTTTGTAAACGGTGTTTAAGCCTCACAGTCCTGGAGACGGTTGTACCAATGAGCAGAGCAGGGCCCTTGTCGAAGGGCTTCATTTTCTTTGCAGGCTGTGGAATGAGCCCATCGCCCAACTAAGGTAAAGACTTTCCCACTTAAAGGGGCCAGAAGAGTAGAAGCTTCAGCCGTACATTTCACAGAAGGGGTCTCCACTTGAAGGCACGGTGGCTGGACTCTGGGAAGAGTGTAATCGCATTAGCGTGATGAATTAAAGGACCCGTATTGTTCAAGTTGTCAGGCAAAGCTGCATTAGAGGAGATGTTGCCATAGATCAGACTTATGATAAACGGACTCATAGAAGCTGCTTGAGTTAACCTCACTCTGGGTACAGAATGCAAGAGTCTGATTCCCAAATGCTCTCGGAAAGGTCCCTACTCAAGGCCACGATGAGCTTACACCCAAGGTGGGATGCCGTTTCTAGGTATTTGCTCATCAGCGGTTAGGTATACCAGGAATAAGAGAAGCTCTTTGGGCGTGAGTTCTCTTTCCTTCCAATACCAATTACATAACTCAGAAGGTATCCCCACAACCGACTGTATGATTTGCAGGGCCCAGCACAACATGAACAAGCGAGCCCCTTGCTGAAAGATTACTGAGAATTTCAGCCGGGGCAGCAGAACATTAAACCAGGTGTGGAGCCCTTCCCAGTGGGGGGCCTGGGTGCCTTTACGGGTCATGGTCCGTGGAGCCAATGCTGGGCATCTTACATGATACTCATCTGATCAGCCTAGACCGAGTCGACTTAGAGCAGGGAGTGTGAACAGTTGATTGGAAGTGGCCGGAGGGCAGGGCTGCAGCTGTAATGCCTTGGTGGGCTCTGCGGAGGCTGGTGGGGTGCCTCACCCCTGTGCATGCTCAGGAGAGACGTGCGGAGCTGAGTTGGCTCACGGAGCAATTGTCTGGGTGTCAGGAATCTGGAAAAATCCACTATCGTGGTGGTCTTCAGAATGGACAGGCACAGGCACCAGCATCCTCTAAGGAAGGTCCCTGTCAGACAGCTCAGCTTCGAGAAGAGAAAACCTGAATGTAAAACCCTCCTCGACTGTGTGTGTGTGTGTGTGTGTCTAAAGTTAAAATCCTAGTAATTTTTCACTGCATGATATAAAAGGCTGACAAACGGTGATTATCCAGTGCCCTTTAATGGATAACATGTATTTGTCTGTGGCCCTGTGTCTCGGTCCCTAGAGGGGCAGCTTCTCATCTCTGGAATCCACTTCTTGGGCTCTGCCATGCCCCCCCCCGCCCCCCTGCCGGCTGGTGGAAGGCCCCTGGAGGGAGTCCAGGATTTCAGGGCCGGTGTGGGTCACTCTGGGCATTTCCCAGTGTGCAGAGGACGGGGTTGGCACTGTGCACCTCTCTAGGAGACTCCAGTGCCTGGAGCACCTCCCCCCCCCGCCCCCCGCAGAGCCAGTGGCCACAGGGCTTGGAAGCACTCCCTCTCTTCTTTGTGCAACGTCTTTGTTCTCTCCCAGTACTGCGAGCCAGGACTTGCGAGCTCAGTGGGTGCCTTTTTCTTTGCGAAGCCAGTGGAGAAGCTGAAAGTAGCATCCATCCAGGGCTGGCTGCCGGGTTGGGGGGCGGGGGGTGCTTGGGCTCCAGCAGAGGAGAACCTGGCCTTTCCAGGTTTTAAATTAGAACTGGGGCTCTGGGATGAGGATTCAAGTTATTTTTCATGGGGTGGGAGGGCAGGGGTCGGTGTGTGGCTCAGAATATGGACGGATGGACGGCTGCCCAGAGCTTTGGCCCCGGGGGAGTCACCGTGGGCTGGGTTTCCCTTCTTTGTACAGAGGTCATTGGAGACGTGAGCTCAAAGCAGCCGGAGCTGTGCTGTCCTTCCCGGTTACAAGGTGATGGGTCTGAATGGGGCTGTGAACTCCAGGGAAGAGAGACCCGTCCTTGCTGCCTCCTGGCTGGGGAAGAGCTGGTGAGTCAGGAATCCCGCCCTTCTGGAAGCCACTGCTGCCCTTGTTGAGCCCGAGAGACCCCGAGTCGCCCCTGGTGGCCTGGGAATCAGCCCCTCCCTGCTGTCAAGGGAGCGCTTGGCCCGGGCGACACTTTTCCAGTAACTTTTCCAGTAACTAACAGGAATAGCGCCTTTACATGCAAAGCAAAATCTGGTTTCGTTGGTCTGCCCTGTTAAGACATCCACAATCATTGTTTTTATTTTGAAAAGAAAGAGGGTAGGAGAAAAGTCCACGATATGTTTATTACCTGGTGTGGGAGTCTGAGATGGCTTAAATAATACTTCTGCTTTCAAGCTGTTGGGGAAAATCATGCACGGAAAGTGAGGGAGAGAGAAGCATGGAAAGATGAATGCGCGGTCCTTCCCCTCTGCAAACCGCAGCACTGCCAGAGGGCGGGGACCTTGTTTGTCGGGTCTGCCCCCCGCCCCCCTCCTGTGCCCCGTGCCACACTTAGCACAGCCACGCTTAGTGGAATCTTAGTGGCTGGATGCACCAGGCACTAGGCTCCTGTTGGGCCCGGAGCCAGTGTTCTTGGACAGTGGCCTCATATGGAAGGAAACCATAAGGATAGAAGAAAATCATACCTTCCCTGTTGGAGACATTGTGGTCATAACTCACTTCATCTTCTCTTTGGCCTGGAGAGGTAGATGACGTGGTACTTGTTTCACAGATGGACGGGTGAAGCTCAGAGAGGTTCCGGAACTTTCCTGGGGTCACCCAGCTGGCCGTGGCTGGGCTGAGCTTCGATCCCAGGGCTTGCCCCATGGCTTGTGCTGCAGATATTGGGAGGGAGAGGAGTCATGCTTGTGGACAGCCAGATGCCTGGGACACCTTGGCGTTCCCACCGTGCGAGCCCTGACTCACGCAAGGATGCCGGTAAGGAAGTAGGTGCAGGCTGCTGGGAGTCATTGGTGGCTGAGATGTGTCCGGGCTCCAAAGGCTCGGAGCTTAGAGTCTAGCGGGCAGACGAGATATAAACGCCTAGTCAGATGGCCATTTAATTTCAGATGTGATGAGTGTGTCACTGAGGACTGCTGTGTGAACCTGTTTGCTGATGCATCGAGCCGTCTGGCCCAGGGTGCGGGGTGGTGTCCGAGACTTCAGGTCGTGATGGACAAAGCTGGAGAAGGCTCGGTGGAAGGCAGCCCTTGGCCCAGGAGGGAGGGAGGGAAGGCATCTGGAGGGGCAGAGTCTGCAGCTGTTGGCTAAGCAACAGGGCGCTTCTGGTGAGCGTGAGAGCAGGGGTACACCACTCCCCCCACGAGGTGCTGTGGCCTGGGGTTCTCTCTATAAGGTTCACAGTGTGTGGGGACTGGGCTCCCGAGACAGCCGCTGTCCCCGCTCTGCCACCCTCTACCCCCCAGTACTGCACCTCTGTGGCCCGGGCAGCACATGCCACCTGGGGTCTCCTGCCTTCTACCCGGAGGGGAGCTGGGCTTCCTCGCGGACAGCTGGGGCTCCCCAGGGCCTATTTGTTTTCTTCTCTGCTGGGAGAGCTGAGAAATTCCCTGGAAGTCACTCGCAGAGAGGAAAGTCTCTAAGGCCACAAGTGGGGACTCTATGTCTTCCCTCCCTTGGGGTAACTGGTCCCCTTGGCTGTGCAGCGAGAGAACAGGGACTTAATGACGAGTTTCCTTCCCTGGCGGTGTGGCAGGCAGGCTTGGACCCGCTGTTGCTCCTGAAGGTTTCTCTATGGAAAGAGGCTGAAAGAATTCATGAGCTCGCCCGTTTATTTTTTATTTAAAAAAAATTTTATTTAGTTTTGAGAAAGAGAGAGAGACACAGAGTGTGAGCAGGGGAGGGGCAGAGAGAGAGAGGGAGACACGGAATCCAAAGCAGGCTCCAGGCTCTGAGCTGTCAGCACAGAGCCTGATGCGGGGTTTGAACTCATGAACCTCAAGATCATGGCCGGAGCCGAAATCGGACGCTTACCCAACTGAGCCACCCTGGCGCCCTGGAGCTGGCCCATTTAAGGGCCCCGCCTCAGACCTCACCCCTGCCCAGTGTGCCCGGCCCAGCTACCAAGCTGAGCAGGCCCCGGGTGCAGCTGAGGAGGGCCCAGGGCTTGCAGTCTCCTGGCCACGTCCACCCTGGAAGAGCCATTTTATTTTATTATTTTTTTTAATGTTTTTTTTTTTTTTTAATTTATTTCTAGGAGAGAGAGAGAGAGAGAGAGAGAGACAGCGTGAGCAGGGGAGGGTCAGAGAGAGAGGGAGTCACAGACTGAAACAGGCTCCAGGCTCTGAGCTGGTAGTCAGCGCAGAGCCCGACGCGGGGCTCGAACCCACGAACCTCGAGATCATGACCTAAGCGAAAGTCAGACGCTTAACTGACTAAGCCACCCAGGCGCCCCTGGAAGAGCCATTTTAGATCCTGCAAACCCATCCAGCCTGGCAATGGGAGGTCATCAGCTGTCTGACCGTGAGCTGGGTCATAACATCAGCCCTGAGTGGTCACAAGCTCTGTTAGCCATTCGGAAACCTGCAAGCAGAGGAGGCTTTGGTTTGGCGCATCTTTGCTTCTCTCTTGATTTCTTATGGGGCAGAAACTTAGCACCACCCATTCTCACTTCTTTTTGTATGTACTTTTTTTTTTCCTTGGTGTATAGCATCCATTAGAGAGTTCCTCTTGTATGCATACAGCTCTGTGGATTTGCACAGACAGAACTCACCTATGCAGCCAGTGCCTAGGTCAAGTATAGGCACAACACTCCAGAAATCCCCGTTCCATTCTTTTTTTAAAAAATTTTTTCAGTGTTTATTTTTCAGAGTGAGAGAGAGACAGAGCACAAGCTGGGGAGGGGCAGGGAGAGAGAGAGGGAGACACTGAATCCGGAGTAGGCTCCAGGCTCTGAGCTGCCAGCACAGATCCCGATGCGGGGTTCGACCTCACGAATCTTGAGATCATGACCTGAGCTGAAGTCGGACACTTACCCGACTGAGCCCCCAAGGCGCCCCCCACCCCCATTCTGCTCATTAGTCAACCCCTCCTGACCTCCAGAGCCTAGGCTGGTTTCCCCTCCTCTATGGACGTGATGTAAACAGAGCCGTGCAGCGTGGTCCCTTTCTTTTTGATTTCTTGTGCCCAGTGCTTTGTGAGATTCTTCCCTGGTGTTGCTTGTAGCTGTAGCTGGTTCTCTTTCGCAGCTGAATTATGGTTACCCGGTCGACTGTGGACAGACACTACAATTTCCGGTTCATGGCTTTCCGTCTAGTGCATCTTTGATGAGCTTCTGGACACGGTTCTGTTGGGCACAAAGCAGGGGTCAGAACTGCTAGTCTCTGGGAAAGAGTGTGCTCAGCTCTGCCAGTTTTCCAAACGATTGTACCTAATACAGTTCCCACCAGCAGCGTAGGAGTTTCCTGAAGGAAGAGCCTGGAAAAACAACACCATGAGACTGACTCCCCTTTGCCCCTTACCCCAAATGGAAAGGCCCTGGGGGATAACTTCCGGCCCTCCAGCAGGTTTGTGTTGCGTGGATGAACCGGGAACCATTAGAGAGAAGGTCTCCACGATGCCCTGGAAGGACACCCCTGTCCCTACTAGGGTTTTGCATCCCACAGTCAGGTGTCACTGGAAGACTGTCTTTGTACCTGAACTTGGGGGTAGGGATTTGTGGGTCTCTGGGAAGAGCACAGAGTCCAGCATTTTAGTGGTCACCCTTTGGGTGTCTGCTTGCATTCAGGTAAAGCCTGGGATTCCTCTCTCCTGGGGGTGCGGGTGGGCGTGGCCACCGCTTCGTGGCTTCACCTGGGAAGGTTTTATTTGCAAATCAGTGCAGTCCCAGAACCCGCTATTTCTGCTCAAGCCCTTCTTTTGTGCAGCTTGACCGCCTGGACCTTTCACCTCCATGTTCAAGGGAGGCAAGGAACTCTTTCTTCCCTCACGGCTGCCATTCAGTGTGACCAGGAGTCCGCAGCCGTGGGAAGAGGCGGCTGGTGTTTCTGGGTGTCCCTAGGTGTTGATAAGAACTCGGAGCGCAGGTGGGCTGGCTTCCCGGTACTAACACTGAAGGAGAGAGGGGTACGTCCCTCTCCGCCAGCACGGAGCCTATCAGGGCCAGCTCTGGCTGAGTTCCAAGGTGATTGTTCGTCCCTGGAAGGAAACTGTGACCATTAGCTTGAGGCTTAAAAGTGCCCTGGTGTGATTGTCCATCGGGCTCCCCGTGTCCCCAGTAGATTTGGTAGATCCAGGGCAGGGTCTGTGCTTTTATCTAGTGCCCTAGCTAAGTCTCACATCACTTGTGGGAAACAGTGACTTCTCAGTGCCTTTGCTGGGAGGCTGGGTAAGGAGGGGGTTGGAGGAAACATGAAACGGACCTCGTTGTTAAGAAGCCCAGGATGCTGGGCGGCCCTGTGCATAGAACCTTCTGTGACAATGGAGAGGCGCTGTATCTGCCCTGCTCATTTGGTTACGCCGGCCCCACGTAGTCAGTGAGCATGTGAAATGTGACCGGTACCCCTGGGGAACCACGTTTAATTTTAATTAAACTTGAAAAGATGTTCAGTTTTGCTATTAGAAACTTCTAAGAATGTTTGGAGCAACTTGGGCATGTGACTCTCCTTTTTTTAATTTTTAATTTTTATTTATTTTTAAAATTAATTTTATTCATTTATTTTTTAAAATTTAAATCCAAATTAGCCATACGTTAGTGTAATAATAGTTTCAGGAGTAGACTTAGTGATTCATCACTTACATAGAACACCCAGTGCTCATCCCAACAAGTGTCCCCCTTAATGCGCATCACCCCTTTAGCCCAGCCCCCCACCCAGGCCCCCTCCAGCAACCCTCAGATTGTTCTCTGCATTTAAGTCTCTCATGGTTTGTTTCCCTCTCTGTTTTTATCTTATTTTTCCTTCCCTTTCTCTGTGTTTATCTGTTTTGTTTCTTAAGTTCCACATATGAGTGAAATCATATATTTGTTTTTCTCTGACTTATTTCATTTGGCATAATACATTCTGGTTCCTTTCATGTTTTTGCAAATTGCAGGATTTCATTTGATGGCTGAGTAGTAGTATATATTACATTATACACACACACACACACACACACACGCACACACACGCCAGATCTTTATCCATTAGTCAGTTGATGGACATTTGGGCTCTTTCCATAATTTGGCTGTTGTCAGCAGCGCTGCTGTAAACATTGGGGTACATGTGCCCCTTCAAATCAGCATTTTTGTATCCTTTGGATAAATTCCTACTACTGGCTCCTTTGTAACATTTTATGAAACCTAGGTATGGATCAGGTACTTCCGATGAAAATTTAGCGTCTAAATTGAGAGGGGCTAGAATAGTAAAATACACAGTGGGTTTGGAAGATTTCATATGAAAAAAATAATGATTGTATTAAATACTTTGATATTTGAATACATGCTGAAATGGTAATATTTTGGATAAGATCAGGTTGACTAAAATATATGAGAATGAACTTAATCCAAGACATTTAAACTTGAGCGCGTGGCTCACATTCTCTTGCTGTTGGATGTGCCCTGCTGGGGGCTGAGCCAGAGAGCCAGGTCGCTGCAGGAGGTGACAGCTGCCTCCCTTTGTTTTGCTCTCCTGGAAGCTTGGGGCTGATTACATACCTGGCCCTGCATGTGGCCTCAAGGGAACCTCAGTCAAGGAGGGGAAAGCCCTCAGTGGCTGCCCCCTGCCCTGCCCTTCCTGTAGCTTCCCTCCGGGGCTGCCTTGGGGATGAGCAGGGCTCTGATACTGCACCCTGGGAAGCAAGTACCCGTAAGCACCCTGGGGAGAGACTACTGCAGACACGAAGCTACAGAAATGTGTCCCAGAAAGTGAAACAGATTTCATTTCTGCCTGGCCTTGGAGAAATGTTTCCGGAGGTCCCTGGAGGAGTCCTGTGCAGTCGCAGTGGGCTGTGACGCTCGGGCAAGCCCGCCGGCATGTCAGCGGCTCTTTCTCACCCCCGCGCCCAGCCCATCGGACTCATTCCCTCCCTTGTGGGCTTCTGGATGCCTCTCCCACCCGGCCTGTGAGCCCACCGCACAGGCCTTGTTTACTCCTTGCTGGGCCCCTGGCTTGACACTTGGGCCCGGCACACAGTAGGGGGTTTCGTGAACTTTGTGGAATGGGTTCATTTGGAGCGTGCTGTCTGAAGGTCCAGTATGAGCCTTGCAGGTGGAGGATTGGCCTCCCTGAAGTTATGCCCCAGGGGGTGGGCTTGGGGACCCTGACCTGGGAGTGGCGGGAACTCAGACCAACGTTGTGCCTTATTCTAAAACTCCAAGCCTGCGGTTTTGGGTTCTTTTTCCTTCTAAAGGCTGTCTCTTGGACCACAGCGTCGCCATTACGTGTTGGCATGAGAAAGCTTCCCACCTGCGCAGAGTTCTCTTTGTCCACTTGACCTTCCTCTGCCGTTTGCTCCTGGCAGCGCCCTGGGTCACGTCTGCATTCTCTCGTAACCCCAGGAAGCAGGTGCGGCCACGTACTCAAAGTCGGAACGGTCTTGTCTAAGTGGGAACTTAGATTCGGGGCACTTTCATCTTCGGGTGACTTCTTCACTCTTATTATATTTCATGTAACCCTAATGCCTCAGAGTCCTCGTTGGTTAGGCCAGGGGAAACCGGAAATGTCACAGTCGAGGCAGGGAGAGAGAAATCTGTGCCTCTCTGAGGCGAGGCTTGCGGTCTGGTTCAGCGGGGCCCAGCTGGCTGGCTGGGGAGGGCCTCGGGCTGGCCTCTGCCTCAGATGGCCTTCAGTGGGAGCTCGTGCAGGACATAGGCCCTGGCTCATCAGTCCTCTGCTCGGCTGTTTAAAGTCGGTGACTCCGATTTCTACCCCTGAACCCAGAAACTGTCTGGTAAATACCCCGCCTTCTTCAGCTGCCCCAAGGCCGTAGGCCCTGCTCATTGCTTGTTTGTTTCTCCTTCTGTACTGGCTGACCTTGATGGTGACATCACGGCATGAGGCTGGGGCACCAGGTGACTTGCCGGGGACCCTGGGCTCCCTGGCAGCAGCCACCGCCCCCCGCCCCGTCCCTGCCCGAGGACCAGACCCAATGACTCGTGCCGTGTTATACCAATCATGTAGCCTCCGCCCGTTGCCGTCCATTCCAGCCAGCAGACAGGTCTGAAAACAGCAGGATTGGACTTGAACATCCCTAGACTCTGGTTTCTGCCTATATTTATGGTCTGTATGGTGCTGATTTGCACAAGAGTCAGGTTTGCAGAATTCTTCCTACATTTGGGAGTTTTCAGGGAAGTGGAAAATCAAATGGGATGTTGGTTTATAGGACTTTGTACCTTTGCCTGGTGAAGCTCAGACCTGTGGCTCCCAGAGGGAGGGGCCTCTGGGGCTCGATACTGAGCTGGTGCAGGTGATGTCCGTGCAGGGATCGGGGACCCTCCCCACCTCTGAGAGGTGGAGTCCCCTTCTTGCTGGTCATGCCTCACTCTTGTCTGACTGCAGCTTAGCCCAGAGAGGAACGTGCTCATACCTGTTTGGATACTTTCTTCCCTGCTTGGATTATCTCCTTCCTGTGCCTTCTTTGTGAGCTTGAGGCCCCAAATCAGACCTAACATTGTAAGATAAAAATGATCCTGCTTTAATCATTTGAATTTGTGTCTCTTATTAAAATGGAACACTTTGTAGTGGCTCACAAGGTCTTTTTAAAAAAATTGTTTTTAATGTTTATTTATTTTTGAAAGAGCGAGCGAGCAGAGAGCTGTCAGCCCAGAGCACCACATGGGGCTCAAACTCATGAACCATGAGATCGTGACCTGAGCCAAAGTCAGACACTTAACTGACTGAGCCACCCAGGCGCCTCCACAAGATCATATTTTTAAAATAACTGTTTCTTCTTTCTGTTTTTTTTTTCTTTGTATTTAAGAGTATGGATATCAAGGCATTGAGATGAAAGCAGACTTTTTTTTACAAGAGCATAGCAATTCTTTTTAAACAGACTCGGAAGACATTAAAATGCATGTGTTTTGATCTTCTTTTTCTGGATTAGAACGTGAAGGATCAGTTGTGGCAACAGGCAGCAAAGCGAAGTTAATTCATTTCTGACGCATTTCAGCGAGCCAGCCTTCTAGAAGAGGCCAGAGTGAAACGCGGAGCTGAGGGAGACAGACCAGACCTGAGACCCACCTGACGTGCTAGCGAAGCACAAACCCGAGGGGCAAGGGTAGTAACGGGCATAGGCATACTGGTAATGTGAGGAAGAGTATAATCAGGAGATGCCGAATATTCAGGCATTTAGGGGGTGCCGGGCTCCCCACTCTGCACCACGGATGATCTCAGTCGTGTCTGCAGTTTGCCTAGACTAGACATCATCATCATCATCCCCAGTTTTCAGATGGGGAACGGAGGCGGGCTTGGGGTCAGGCTTTGCCGCCAGAAGGGGAACCCCAGCCGGCTGGGTGACCCACGTGCTCGTAGCCGCCACCCTACTCCTGAGAGACCTGCACGCGGAGCTGCTCCCAAGTGCGGACTCCTCTTTGCCGCTCCCTTGGCTCTGCCTGTGACCCCTGAGGAGGGTGGACTGGAGGCAGCTACTCCTGGAATGAACCAGATGCCCTTTTTTTTTTTTTTTGCTTCTATTATTTCACTCCCTGGGGCAAAGGTTCGGGGAATTTTGACATGAAGCATCTGGGTCATTGCCTCGGTGCACCGTTTTCATTTTACGTGTTTAGACACAACTTCTGGTGAAATTTGAAAACCCAACTGAGCCTGGGGAAATGATGTGAACATACTTCCGCCTTTGCTCCCCCCATGGCCTTGACGGCCTCGGCTTCCGGTTATGAGTGTCATTGCCCAACACGTAACATCCTCCAAGTGCCCCGTTTGGTCAGACTTGAAAGTCAGCTTAGGTTTTGGGCAGATTGACCGGCCTCTCTCTCTCAGACGTTGGGTTCTGTCCTCGTGGCTTCCATGCCCGACCGGACGGGCAGGTCTCAGGAGGGTAGGATGGACGTCGTCTGTCTCCCTCCTCCAGGCTGAGCCCCGGTGACAGAGCAGTTCGGTCTGAACAAGTGCCGGAGGTGCTGTGGTTTTGTTGATGTGAATGGAAATCACCGGCCAGAGAATGCCGGTAGGAGATGAGTATCTAAGAGCTTCATGCTACCTTTGAACAATGTTCCTAATTTCTTCTTTGAAATCCCAAAAGAGAATTTTAATGAGGCTTGAAGGATACTCCTTGCAGAGTCCTGGCCCTGAACCCTATCCTGCAGTGTGAGTGCAGAATGTGGTGTCTGGGGTGCTCTTGTCACCTTGCCCTGGCTGGGGGCCTGCATGCACCCAGTGGTGCTCCCAGAAGGTCAGCCAGGTCCTCGGGGACATGCACACGGTTCCTCTGTTCCAGCTGCCCTTTTGGTTGGAGGGGGGGGATCAGATCCAAGCAGGGGTGGGGATGAAGGGGGCAAAAGCAGGAAGGGGAAGCCAAGGTATGTACTAATGCAACTTCTGTGGCCAAAAAGCCATGCAGGGTCTCAGAAGGCTGTGCGGGGAGCACAAGGGAACGGGGGTGCGGACCCACCTCCGCTGGGAGGGAGGGGACCTGCACTAGGTAAGGGTGCCACCTTGTCCAAGCTGAAATGTCTCCGTCTCTTTTCCACATGGTTAAGTCCATGCTTTTCGCCATTCCTTGCCTCTCGGGCATTTGTTCCTAACCATTCACTTCTGTTTAAGGTTTTACACCTGCAAAAAGGGTGCAAAAACCTCAGAAAAACTGAGTCCACCAAAGACCGTCCAGCCAGGTCGTAGCTGTTTGTCATCGGAAGGTGAAAGTCATCTGGATGTAGGAACATTTAGAGAAAAGATCAGCCCCCGTGGCTGTGTGCAAGTGTCCCCCGGTCGCTTCCAGCCTGTGTTGTGATGGGGGCAGGGTTGGCGGGGAAGGCCTGGGAGCAGACCCAGACGCAGGGATGGAACAGGTCCTGGGCGGCGGTGCTGAGAATGGCCCCGGGTTCGAGCCCCAGCCCGGCCTGTGTGCACTGCAGGGACCGGGAGGCATCCGTTTCTCCCCACGCCCGCCCCTCTGCGGTTCACACGCCCATCCCTGCCCGCCGCAGCCCTGCGCGATGCCCTGAATAAGCATTTCACCCGAATCTGTTTCCCCCACCCATAAACCCCAGTAAATCCCTCAAATTAATTAAATGGAGGAGCGCATTTAATTATATAGGGAATTGGTATTTTATCTCTTCTGAAGTAGAGAAAAGGGAAAGGAGCTGAGAGGGCCGCAGAAGAAAAGGGGAAAGAAAGAAAGAAGAACAAAGAAAGGTAATTTGGATTTTTAGTCCACTCTGCAGACTTGACGGTTTTGAAACATTTCCAAACCCTTTCCAGGAAGAGAATGAAGATGACCCGAAGGACAGAAGGTTGGTTTTTTTCCCCTTTCTTTTGTTCTGAACTCAGTCCTGGGCTGTGTGGCCCTGTGCTGAGAAGCAGCGTCGTCCAAGAGCATTCAGAAATTTGCCCGAAAGGGTTAATAAGAACTGAAGACGGGTAAAAACAGAACGGAAAAGAGCAAACTTTCTGACCACAGATAAGAATCATATAATTTACTAGGACGTATCATTTTGTGCTCTTTTAAGTATGAAAGCTCGTTTAGAAAGGCAAGGGGTATATTTGACGTTGGCCAGCGCGCGGTGCGATCGCGCGGCTCAGCGGCCCTGGCTTCTGCTCCTTCAGGACTGGGGCGGTGGGGGCGGCTCGCAGAGGCGTCAGGAGCCTAAAGCCAATGAGGCCCCGGGCCAGCCCATCGTCCTGGGGGGGAAGCCAGTGACGGCTGCAGGCCCCAGAGACACCAGGAAGTGGGTTTTCAGTGACATAAGGACCAATCCTAGAGAGGCAGACTTGCACAAGGCAGAGTTTTCGATTCTATTTTAAATACCACCTCTCCCTCGCATTTATTTGGACTTCTCTGTATGCGACGTACTATGTTTTTACATATGTTGCCCGCTCTCCCACCCCCTGCCTCCCTCTAATTTTCTTCCTTTAGGAAGTAGTTGTGAAAGTGAACAGCATAGACGCTCTTGCTGCTGTTGGAGCTCACAGTACAGTGGTCAAGGCAGGTGCTAGTCCGCGAAGCACACAGAGGTGAGGAATGGAAAGGGTTGGGCAAATGAGCGTGGGCCCTGACTTGGCCTGGGGTGCAGCAAGAGGGCCCTGGCTGACATCTGAAGGGTGACAGGAGTTCATGGGTCAAGTTCATGGGTCAGTGATGTTGGGGAAGATGGTAGATTGCAGTGGGAATAGACAGTAGAGGGGGCATCCCGGGCCTCTGTTTCTCCCTTAATCTGGTAGTACTAGAGGGAGTGGATGTTGTCCCCGTTTACAGCCCAGAGGCTCAGGGCTTAGAGATTAGGTGGCCTGCCCAAAGCGGGACAGCTGATGTGATTGTTTCAGGATCTGGTGGCGTCCCCTGGGTGGCGGGCGCATGGTCCTGCTCCGCTCACCATGTCTTCCCAGGGATTCTAAGTCCCGTGCTCATTGTTTGCTTCCACAGCCTCTGCTGGGCCTTTGGAGTGGGTGGGGGAGGGCAGCATGTAAGCACCCAGGTTGTGCAGAGAGCGAGCTTACTGACGGCGAGCCGCCTTTGTTGGGTCTGAACAACTGCGTGCTTTAGCCAAATATTTATTTCGCTGAAACAGATCAGAGAGGTTCTTGATAGGAAGTCAGCCACAAGGACTTTTTTAAAGTCAATTTCTTTTTTTTTTTTAAGTTGAGAGGTTTTTTGTTTTTTGTTTTTTGTTTTTTTTTAGCTCAGGAGAAAGTCTGCTCTGCAAACAAGTCCTAATCTTCATAATGAGGCCCGAATGCTTTCCAGAACTTTCATGAAAAAGATTCCACTCTTCTGTGGTTAACATGAAGCAGTTGCTTTGTTTACCTGTTTACACAGTACTGAGGGTCCGGAACAGCTCTCGTAGCTCAGCTGTCTGATGTCATCCACTGTATAGCTACCTCACCCGCCCTCCCCAGCACCACCTTTCTCCCCCCTCCCCCCCACCCCCACCCATGCCCAGTTCAGCTTTACTTATTTGCGAAAAGGAGGCTTTCTGTCCTGGGTTCGCAGCAACCCCGGTTCATCGGCAAGATGGGCATAGATGTGTCCACTTGAGAGGAACAGAGGTACTCTTGGAGAACGTGACCTTTGTTATAATACTTTCCTGAATGTTCACCTCTCCCACTTCAAGTATTGAAACTCGTCAAGCTTTTTTTGTTTGTTTCTTTTGTTTTTGTTTTAAAAATATGTGCCACCGAACACTTTGAGAACGTCTCCACTTAATGGAGAAAAGAATGCCTCTTCCCTAGCCTGAGCATCTCCAGGTTCAGCGTCTGGGGTAATACTCGTCTATAAATAATACTTGCCTGACCTATTTATTTTCCAGAGTTGTGACTCCGAATGCCAGAGTTGAGGGAGGTTATCAGAAGCTGGGTCTGTGTTCTAAGGTCTGAAGGAGGGTGTGAAAGCACCGTTTCGTAACTCGGTTTCTTCCGTGGGCCTCTCCTTCCATCTGAGAGATGGCGCTGGGCTCCGGGCCCTCTGGTGGCAGTGGTGTCTTCATCACTGTGTCACTGCGGGGAGGCGGGGCGGCTCCTCCACAGGCCTATTTTGGTCCCTTCCAGACATTGCCCATATGAAGCCTTTGCAACTTCCCCCCTTCCCGCCTCGCAGCCAGACTTGGCTGAGTCTTCGTACACCAGGCCCGCATCCCTCCCGCTGGCTGAGATCCTTTCGGCAGAGGTAGGAGGGAGACCAAGAAGAGAAACGGGGATGGTGCTTGCTGAGCCCCTCGTGTCAGCAGCCACCACACGAGCATCTCGCGTGGGTTATCCCCGCTCGATACCTACAGCGATGACATGTCATTGTCTCCATTCTATATAGATGAGCAGGTTGAGGCACAGAAGCATGAAGCAGTTTGTTGCCCAGGGGCACACGGCGACCAGACGGGGCATGTGTGTACGTCTGCACACTTGGTGGTTTGGGTTTTCATCTTTTTTCTTCCGCTGCCACGTTTCTCTTTCTGCGAGGGTGATGCGCTCGTGGCCACGCGTGAGTACCCGTGTGACGCTTGATCCTGGGTCATCGCTGTCAAAGCCTCGTTTGGCATCAGTTAATAGCACGAGACTTGGTCCTCTGGGGTCCGCCCGTCCCTGGTGCTCAGGGCCTGTCGGTGCTCTTTGGATGGCGCAGGTTTATAAGCGAGCGTGCCCGCCCCGGGGTTTCCTTGGTGGTGGGAGAGGGTAGGGCTCATTCCCAGGCACGTTATTCTTAGTGAAAGGGGAAGTGGATTTTTTTTCATGAAAACGGCACATCCTGGAGTGTCCTGTGGGAAGATGCTATGAACACAGAGATAACTCGAGAACTGAGGAGAGAAAGTGGGGTTTCCATGTAACTTCCAGGTTGTACTTTGCACCAAGCCCTTTAGGGCCACCAGACCCTGCCTCGAGGGGTCCTGCGGCCCCATCGCCATCACCCCATGCCACCTGCGTTGGGGACGGGGCCAAGAGCGCATTCATTTCCCAGAGGAGGGGAAACCGAGGCTCAGAGATGGGAAGTTCTGTCCTGGGGGCCTTGGCCCGGTCCGTTTTCCATTCGCCACCCTGTTTGACTGCACATTTGTTGTTCTGACTTCATCTTTCTTGTCGCTGTGGTTGCAGAAGGGATGCTTGCTCTACCTAAGGGAAACCGGAAGTCAGGTGGAGCCGTGTAAGTGGGGAACAACCCCCCCCCCCCCCACAACAAGCCAGTTGCAACGTGCGAAAAAAGAAAACAGTAAAAAAAACAAAAAAAGAGGAAAGAGATTCAGCCTGGGTTTAAATCCAGCTCTGCGTCTTACGTGTGTGTCATTCGGGACAAGTGACTTCACCGCCCAGCTCCTCCGTTTATTTTACCTGCAAAATGGAGCAATCACGTGTACCCTCGGTACTGCCTCATCCTCGAGGGGCGTCCACAGGAGCGGGTGCTCGTTCCTGTTGGTTCCCCTCCCCCCTGTCCTACATCACTGCTTCTCAAACTGTCCTCCAGGGCACCCTGCAGGTAGAAGACAGTTCTCACTGGGGTGCCCCCAGCTGGCCCCCAGCAGCGCGCAGCCGGCAAGGTAGGCTGCAGCCCTGTGCGGGTTTTGTATCACTTAGTGACACATCTGAGCTTAATTTGACTTAAAAACAATGCTTTTAATGTGTGAAATGTTTCTTTAAAGATTTTGACCCTGGAAGCTTCAAACGGTCTGGGAGCTCTCCGCAGCCCCCAGCACACCTCCCCGACGCCCTCGGGGGGCTGGTGCACTTGCCCATCCACGTGTGGGGTCTATGCCTCCAAGCCGGGATGGTGCTGGAGTGTCACTGTCCTTGCCTCTGGCCACAGCTAGTAAGGACCAGGCTGACAGTGTGCTCAGTGACTGCAGACAGCGCCCTGGAGAAATCTCCTTCACCTTGTGCTAAATTCCCCTCCCCCCCGCCCCAGGACATTGGTATTCAGTCTGATCGTTCATGCTTTCCATCAAAATGAAATACATTCCAGAGAAGTGTTTTCTGGAGGTTCTTTTTATTCAAGGGTTAACCAGATTCTTATTTTGCTTATCTTTGGAAATAAAACAATGTTTAAAACTATTCCGATCAGCAAAGCCATCTGGTGGGGAGTACCAGCTGCTCCCCATTCAATTGTGGTGCCTTTAATTTATTCATTGAAGGGTGCCGTTGTACATCTGCAAAATCATTATTCGCAGTCGGTTTTGAACATGTGAGCTGTGTGTCTATGCAGGACCTCTCTTCTTCGCCCGAACTGAAGGGCATCTGGGTTGGGCTTCCTCTGCTCCTCGGCGACCCTGCGTTCTTCCTGAATTCCCGTCCAAGCAGGCAGGAGGCTTCTGGGGACTCGAGGGCGGGGGCGGGGGGCAGAGCCACCCTGCGTCTCTTGGCCCCGAGATGTCGTCTCTATGCATCATGCTCGGAGCTGCCTCTGCTTTTTATTCATTTTCTTATTTGTGTGAAGGGAACGTTGTTGAAAGGCAACTGGGATGTGCCTCTCGTCTTTGTGGTCTGGCTGCACAAGGACCACAGTGATCCCTTATCCAACAATGTGTCCCTTCTTCCTGGTAGTTAAGGTTTGTGTTGTTGCAGGTGCTGGGAACCCTTGAAAGCATGCAAGAAGAATCATAATGGAGTGTATCACATAAATGGGTCCCTGAGATCACCGGAGCATGGGATGTGTCTGCTTAGGGAAGAAGAGGATGAGGGTCTGAGTGGTGCCAGGTTTGCCTCCAGTCACACGGCACCTGCTATGCCCCACCCAGGCTTGTCCATCCTCCGGTCTGTTCTCTCTCTGCTCTAAGCCATATGGAAGAGGAGGGGTATAGCATCAGAGTCTCTGGGCTTCAACGTCCCCCTCTGCAAAGTAGAAATGCTAATTGCGCTTTCCTGGTAGAGTATCATGACATATGAATGGGATACTCCATGGGAGATCCAGCCTGGGGTGTGGGCACAAGGAAGCCCGAAATAAATTTAGCGCGTGTCACTTTTATTGCTGTCGTCACTAAGTGGCCAAAGCCCTGTTCTGGATATCGGCTGGGAGTTGGCGCCTCATTAATTGAAAAACAAAATGGTTTAGCGGCTACCCACCCCGTGTCAGGGGCAGTAGATGCCGAAGGTTCAGTGGGACGTCTCCTGCCTGCGTGGATTTGAATTCGGGGCTGAGCCTCATAGAGCTTCCAGGGAGAATCCGCCAACTCTAGCCTCGGCTGCACCTCCTTGCCTGGGAGACAGGGTGGCCGGCGCGCTGAGCGATGGCCGTCGTTCTGCCCCCGGAACCCCGATTTCTGCGCAGGTGTCTCGCAGAGCTGCCGTCTGACATGACGGTGCGGTGCGGGAGGGAGGTCACGGGCTGTGCAGCCCCACAGGCCTGCGGTTGAAGTTTGGTCCTGCCGCTGGCTAGCTGTGGCGGGGGGTGGGGGGGGGAGGGGGGGCTGTGGTTTCACCAGCTGTGCCTCTGTCTCCCACGCATAATGTGGGAGACGCAGTGCTGACCTCGGAAAGTCCCCATCAAGAAGCGACCTTACATGGTATGCTCGTCCTCTGGCATCATGGGAAACCCTGGTTGAGGTATATATCCCAGTCTGCACAAAGGATATTTAATTTTTAATGTCTTGAAACGGACCGAACGTTGCCTTCCTGAAATGCCGTATCCTACATGGCTGTCGTTGTTTTCCTGCCAAGAGTCGTTAGGTGGGCAGGTTTCACAGCAAATCGTGAAAGCTTGTGTCCAGAACGTTTTACCTTAATAGAAAGCCCCCGTCAGTAGATCTGTACGCTCGAGTGGAGAGTCTAGTACCTGAATCTAGTATGCATTCGCGTCACCTCTGGCAATAATAAAATGAGCAATCAGAGGTCGTTTTTTTTTTTCCCTCAATTGGCTTCAGAAAAAGAAAATTGTCGGCCTTGTCACAAAGCGTCTTGTGCGCATTGAAATCAGCGTGTGACAGCTGCAGCGTGAATGTATTGAAGCCTCCTGTCTACCCTTCCCCTCTGCTGGGACAATGTGATCGTTTTGTGCATGGCAGAGAGACGGGGGTGCCTGACCGTGTTTCATGCAACGATCAGGCAGTTGCACAAGAGAGCTGGGACGCAGCACCCTGTCAGAGTGCCACCGTCTCAAGAGAGTTTGACAAGGATCCCATTGGATCCCCCACCTTCAGCCCGCAGATTCTGCTGGTTAGTGTCTCTGTCGTGGACCAGTCAGTGCTGGCTCTTCCCAGGGTCTGCAGATTTCCTGGGCCGGGGGCTTTCGGGCTGTCCTTGACATGGGATGTATAACTCTGAGTGTCACCGTTTTTCTGGAACCTTTGGAGACTTTGTTCCAGAGTTAGATGGAATGATCCAGAGGGCCTTGGCTGTGTGTTTTTCATATCTCTAGCTTCAACAAATGCAGTGGGTGCTTGATAAACATGTACTGAAGAGTATGGGCAAAGGTGGGGTGCCTGGGTGGCTCAGTCAGTTAAGCGTCTGACTTTGGCTCTGGTCATGATCTCGCGGTTTGTGAGTTTGAGCCCCGCGTCTGGCTCTGTGCTGGCATCTCAGAGCCTGGAGCCTGCTTTGGATTCTGTGTGTGTGTGTGTGTCTCTCTCTCTCTGCCCCTTCCCTGCTCTCTCCCTCCCTCTCTCTCTCTTCCTCAAAAATAAATAAACAGTACAAAAAAAACTTAAGGGGTGCGGGCCAAGTGAAAAATGCTTTTGTGTCTTTTGGGCTAATTCTCCAGCTTTCCTCTCCTAGTATAAAGCAAGTATGAACCAGCTTCTCAGTGCTTCCTGCGAAATCACTGGCTTCTTCGCAGCCTTAGAAGACGGAACAGATGATGACAGCGGGTTTGTGTTAGGGAGACATTCGCTTCAGATCATTCACCCAGGAGTATTCGGGCTGAAAGAGGTAGTGCCAGCTCTGGGCGTTACATACATGGAAACAGGCCCAGAGATGCAGTGACTCGCCCGGGGTTACCAGCCAGGTTAGTGCTAGTCATAAGGGCTGGATCGAGAACACGGGGGTGGGGTGGGGGGTGTGTGTGTGTGTGTGAATCAGCTCAGAGCCCCGCCTCCCACCCCCCCCCACCCCCGCCCCCCTGCATCCATGCAGTGCAAGGCTTGCTGCCTTGTCTGGAAGGTGCTACCTTTGTGGCTATAAAGTTTCAAAGCACATGGAGGTAAGCTCCCCCCCCCTCCGCGCCCTATACCCGGTTCAGGCTTTTCCCTTTGATGTGCAAGAACAAAGGAGGGGCACAGGCTGGGGCTTCCTCAGCCTCCCGCACAGGGTGGCCCTTCCCCTTTCTCTCTGCTGTCTTAGCTTCGCATTCTGTTAGTGGACCGGCCCCCACCTCTGTCCCCTGCCCTACACTTGGTGCCAGGCCAGCCTCTGCACACCTCGTCCCTATTCTGGTGCTGTCCCTGTTGCCTGTCATACTTTGCAGCCGGAGGAGACACTCCTGCATGATGAATAGAGTCTGAATTGACAGTTTAAGACTCGGTGCCCCAGACACCTTCCTAAGGTACCTGCCTTACCCCCGACGTCTGCCTCCCACATGCTTCTCAGGCCTGTCTCTGTGCAAATCTGTTCTTTGTGTGTGTGGCGGGGGGTGGGAGGGTGGGGGGGATTCCTGAAGGGATGGGAAGGTGCTGGGAGGAACGGCCGGACTGTCTGGGGCCAGCCAGGGTGTTGGGCTGCAGGCTAGGATGGGCTCCCCACTGATAAGGTGCGGGGGAAGAGTGGGGTCAGGACACCGGGTCCCTGTTATGAGCTGCGCATCCTTCGGGAAGTACAGAAGCACATTGGGCCTCAGTTTCCTTGTCTGTGACCTCTGGGCCCTGCCCAGGTATTGATCTGGGCTCTGACTGCCCACTGTCATTTTTGAGGCGTTCCAGATTTGTCATAGCATGAAGCACATGACAGTGGAAATCTCCGGGAATCCCCCACGAGTTCCTTCCTGCCGCCTCTTACCTCCCTCTGTAAAGAAGCGGTTTGCTTAGCCCAGACCTCTAGAACTTCAGGACCAG
This sequence comes from Hyaena hyaena, assembly GCF_003009895.1. Classification (NCBI taxonomy): domain Eukaryota; kingdom Metazoa; phylum Chordata; class Mammalia; order Carnivora; family Hyaenidae; genus Hyaena; species Hyaena hyaena. The sequence continues at coordinate 2,241,930 of NW_024080763.1, forward strand.
GCCCATTTTGGGAAAATAGACCCTCTCTGTCAAGCACGGAAGCAAGTTATGGGCGGATAATCGTTCTGAAGGGGCTAAGCTTTTCCCGGGTTGCACCCACAGCTGTTTCAGAGTCTGCAGGGCTCCCCACCCTGGTTCCTGGGGCACCCGGATGATCCCAGTTGGCCTTGCTCTCCAACATCTCGTTTCTCCTATAAAACTTGGCTGACGTCTCTGTGCTGCTTCTCGCTGTCACCTGTCTCTTGTGATTCATTGCTTCAGATTAGTTGCAGACGAGAAAATTGGACACCTGCGCCTAGAATTACGTACACAAGCAGGCCTGGAGTGAGGGCCAGAGGGCTTCTCCAATCAGGAGAGAACACCTGCTGTATATTGAGGTTTGCAGTGTGCCAGATGCCAGAATAAGCATTTTATAAATACTGTCTCATTTCTTCTTCACATCCGTGCTAGGCAACACAGATGGTTTTACTCCCATTTTACAGATGAGGAAGTAAAGTCACAGAATGGTTAAGTCAGTTGCCTGAGATCATAAAGCTGGCAAGGAGTTGAGTGGGAATGAAATGCAGGCCTGCCTGATTCCAAATCCTGAAACCCTTTGTTTGGACTGCCCAGAAAACATGCTTTGCTACATCCAGACTTTTTAGCGAGTTGCAAATCACTGGGCCCCTAGGCCAGATGCAAGGGAGGAGTTGGCTGCCTCTCAGGGAGATCTGATCACAGTGGAAATGCCTATTTCTCACGGATGTATTGTATGGAATGAAAGACTAGTTTAGAATATATTTTCTGTACTGGAAGGCATGTGAAGTAGTCATTATTAACACATACAGTGGTGATGAAAACCTAACATACAGTCAGGTGTACTTTAACTTTTTAAAAATGTTTATTTTGAGAAAGGGAGTATGAGCGAGTGCATGAATGGGGCAGGGGGCAAAGAGAGAGAGAGGGAGAGAGAGAATCCCAAGCAGGCTCCATACTGTCAGCACAGAGCCAGATGTGGGGCTTGATCCCACAAACTGTGAGAACATGACCTGAGCCTAAATCAAAAGTTGATGCTTAACTGACTGTGCCACCCAGATGCCCCCACAGTCAAATATACTTTAAAAATAACTTTTAGGGGCACCTGGGTGGCTCAGTCACTTAAATGTCCAACTTCGGCTCAGGTTATGATCTCATGGTTCATGAATTCAAGCCCTGTGTTGGGCTCCGTGCTGACAGCTCAGAGCCTGGAGCCTGCTTCAGATTCTCTGTCTCCCTCTCTCTCTGACCCTCCCCTGCTCACGCTCTCCTTCTCTGTCAAAAATAAATGAATATTAACAACAAGATTTTTAAAATAACTTTTATTTATTTTTAAATGTTTTATTTCTGAGAGAGACAGAGACAGAGTGTGAGCAGGGGAAGGGCAGAGAGAGAGGGAGACACAGAATCTGAAACAGGCTCCAGGATCCGAGCTGTCAGCACAGAGCCTGATGCAGGGTTCGAACCCACAAACCTTGAGATCATGACCTGAGCCGAAGTCGGATGCTTAACCGACTGAGCCACCCAGGCGCCCCTTTAATAACTTTTAAAAACTGCCTGTGTTTTATAGGACACCAATCTTGGGCCCGCCAGGAAGACCCTGCAGGCCCCATAGTTTGAAACCCCTCTTGTAGACAGAGCATGGAGGAGGTGTTCCAGTCATCAGGAAAGGTCAACTCTGGCAAGGACATCATAAAGACCAGGCTCTAGGAAGGGTTTGCTCAAGGAAGCACGGAAGAAATGACAGCGGTCCCAGAGAGAGGCAGGGAGAAGGCATCTTTACAAAAAGTGGGGAGAATGGAGTCAGTTGTCCAGCTAACAAAGCACGACAGCTGCAGCTGTCACAAACACACATTTTGCCAGAAAGTAACCTGGCGTGTGACATTTGGGCAGTCTCGTCTTGTTTGGGCAGGGCTGCCATCTGCGTGGCCGGCACTGTTTTGGCACATCTGCCGCTGGTGTCAGCCAAGGGGTTCCATTAGGCAAAGGCATTGATTAAGTTGATTCATTGGGTCTTTGGATGAATTGCTTTGGACTGAGTCACTCGTGATTCACTTTACTCCTATAAACACACTTTTTTGGAACTTATAAATGTACAGTTATACCGGCTTCACTTAGGAACACCTAGTGTTCATAACCTGTGGATGAGTATATCAGTTAGCTTTTATATGCCCCAGACGCTGCCCAGCCGCCACACTCTTCCCGTGGTGACGGCAAAGGTCTAGGGGGCAGGTGGGTACACACGATGCGTCTTAAGGCCTGGGCTTGGGACTGGCACCTGGTCACTTCTGCTGCTGGTGTTGGCCAGAGCAAGTCTCAAAGTGAGGCCAAACGGTGGAGAAATGCATTCCACTCCACTAGTCGAAGGGGCTGCAAGGTCACTCATGTGACGAAGAGTAGAAGATGAGGCAGGGTAATAAACTTGAACCAAGAGTATAATCGACGGTAAATAATAATCCACTGCTACTTACTGAATACTTCTCCTGGGCTGGGACTGTGTCTATACAAAAATAGCTAACAGTTATTTAGCAGTTATCATGGGTCAGTCTCCTAAACACTTTGTATGAATTGATCACTTGATCAGTGCTACGGGATAGGTCCAGTGTGTACTTCCAGTTTACACCCAGGGACACGGGAAGGGACGAGTATCGAGACTTGCTCAATGTCAAAGCCAGGTATTCAGGCCCCAGTGAGGTAAGTGATCTGTTACCGTCAGGGATTTCTTTGGAGAATACAGAGCCCCACATCAGTTAAGTGACTTGCCTAAAGCGTTGGCATCCTGGCCCGTAGGACTGCTGTCTTCCATCCAGTATGCCGTAGACAGTGAGTGATCATCGAGGGTCCTAGCTTTCTTCTGTTGATTTGACTGCATGTGATCAAAAGCGTGACGCTCCGGGTATAAGGATGGACCTGGGAATCTGTCATTTGTACAGGACTCTCCAGACTTGCTGCTTCTCCGTCTCAGAGACGATCTTATGATCTTTTTGAGCTAAACATGAAAAATGTTCCCTCTTGCCCTTGTTGATGAATATTCCTTGAAGAAACGTATTTCCATATACGTAGCCCGAAGAGAAATGTCAGCAGTAGGACATGCAAATCACAAGAACGCCTTGTGTTTTTAGCAAAGGTTACTTAAGACCCATCAAATCTTTTTTCCTTAAAACAGTCAAAGAAAATAATGTAGTTAGCTATTTTTTTCCCTTCTCTTCTCCCAGAGGGCAGATGTAAATGTTCTACCTAAATGAAGCTATTTATTTAACTCCATCCAGATTTCTTTTGAAGTTTTGTACATCTTTCTTCTGCTATATCAGCTCATAGCCACCATAATTTAATAAGTTTTTCCTAGGGTGAAATTGGATGCCCTTTATCGATCTTACACTGAGGGGGCATTCAATTACTTACTCTAAAGTGGTGTTTCTGGGTCTCTCAATTACAATTTTGTTATAAATGGCTTGCTAATGATGCTTGGGGTACATGGGTTAATAGGGGGCATCCTAGCCAGAGCTGGGTAATTGAACACTTTCTATTTTGGGACCAGTCATCTGATGTCTCATGGTGGTGCTGGTTCCCACATTTACAGTCTGCATCCACAGGGCACAGCAGTGAGCCCAGGCTGGGAAGCAGTCTCCCTGAAATGCATACCGGGGTGCTTTGGTTTAGTACCTGCATGGAGCGCCAAGGGTCCTGATTAATCTGAGGCGACTGGCACCAAAACGTGGACATTCCAGACAGCTCAAGTGCAAGGGACACACATTGCTTATTTTTTAAGGAAGAACAACCTGAGTGTTAGGTTTCTGCACGACGGTTCTCAGGATAATCGGTGGCGTGCGGAAAGGGCCAATTCGGGAACACAATAGCAATCCATTTTCCTTTCAACACGGTGTCAGTGATTCGATTTTTCTTCACTGAGTTATGTTAGTTAATAGTATACATATTGTAAAGATCCTTTGGAAGGAATACATAGTGTGCATCCTTTTTTCTGCATGTGGATGAGTCTCAGCCCTGACTCCTGCCTTTTAGGTCCTATGGGAGTCTGGCTCCCGCCTCCTCTCCCATCTGGCTTCTACCCCTCACCTGCCCCAGAGCCCAGGGGTCTAGCCTCCTCGTTGTCCCCCTGCGCTTTGACCCCCAGCTTCTCACCTTCACAGGGTCTTTTCGTCTCCCGATCCCACGTGGCTGGCTTCCTTCTCGGGATTCAGGTGACCCCTCCCGACTGGTCTTCCCTGGTCCAGCTGCTGCTGGACCCCTTTACGATCAGGCTGCAAGTCTGACCTGGGGGGTAGAGGTCCGCGCACAGGAAAGCCCCTGACGACAAAGAATGATGTGGCCCTCGTGCTGCACTGTGAACACCTGTTCTAATGGTGTCATTGAATTCTCCTTTTGTATTTTCTTCAGAGCTCTTAGCACTGTGGTTTGTCACATGTCTTGTCTGCTACCCAGTAGCCTCTAACTCCTGGTGGGATATAACCGCCAGGTGGGGAGGGGTCTCCTTGTTGGTGTCACGTCTGTACCACTCCTGTCTGCACAAGGCTTGGTCTGCAAGCCTCAAAGCTGCCGGCCCTGCACATCCAAAGGCCCCAGCCATGTATGGTATATAGTCATGTGGCTTGTTTTTAATCAACATCATCAAGGGGTGTTTTGCGTACTACCTGCTAGCCATATGTTTTGGTAAAACTTGTAAACGTAAGATAGCTTTGTGTTTTTTCTCAAAGAGGGTCTTCTGATCCTTCCCCCTTGCTAACAATTCCAACTCCCCAGGCCCTAGCTGGGTGCCCTTGAATTCAATTCAGTTCCAGTAAGAACTCACTGGAGCTCACAGGGACCCCACAAGTTAAGGGCTCCATCCCCCAAGACTGCCCCCACTTCAGATGCCAGTTGCAAGTACTGGGTCCCTAGGCTACCCAACTTCTGTTTGGCCTGGCTACAAATTCAGAGGTTCCCACAGGGCCCTCCTTAGTTCTGATAAGTGACTGGAACAATGCAGAGAATTCAGGAAAGCACCTTACTTATGATTACCAGTTTGTTATAGCCACACGAAACACATGCAGGGGCCAAGGTGTGCGGGGAGGGGCGTGGAGCCTCCCTGCCTTCCTCTCTGGACGGGCCACCCTCCCAGCATCTCCACCAACTAGAAAGCTCCCTGAATCCTGACATTTCGGGGCTTTTATGGAGGTTGCATTTCATAGGCGTGATTAATAAATCACTGGCCATTGATAATTAACTCCGTCTCCTCCCTGGAGGTCGAGAAGTTCCAACCTCCCAACTGGCTAATCAAGGCTCAGGCTTTCCGGTGACCAGTCCCATCCTGAAGCACTCCGGGGCTCCACCAAAGTCACCTCATTAGCATAAGCTCAGGTGTGGCTGAAGGGTAAAAGGTGCTTCAGTCGCCTCTTCGGAAATCCCAGGGGTTTTAGAAGCTGTATGCCAGGACCTGGGGCCGTCAAAGACCACACGTGTATTTTTTATTCTGTCGCCACCCCCCCCACCCCCGCTGCCATCTTGTATTGGCTTTAGGTCTCCACACTTCGGTGGCATCTTTGGCAATGCCTGGTACACAGTTACCCTTCAGAAGGGGTCCAGGGAACAAAAGAACAAACAGGTGAATGAGTTGTCGCTCTAGTTCTCTGCTCCCTGTTTCATGTTTAAGGTGCAAGACCGGAGGAACGGTCTGGCCGGAGGGGGCAGCCTGCCCCGGGGTACACATGCTTGGGCTCACCGTGTCCCAGAGCATCCCTGTTGAGACCGTCAGCTTCCCCAACTACCCGGATCTGTTTACTTACTTTGCTTGTAATAAGAAACCTTTGTTGGGGCGCCTGGGTGGCTTAGTCGGTTAAGCGTCCGACTTTCGCTTAGGTCATGATCTCACGGTTCGTGGGTTCGAGCCCCGCGTCGGGCTCTGTGCTGACTGCCAGCTCAGAGCCTGGTGCCTCTTTCAGTCTGTGACTCCCTCTCTCTCTGACCCTCCCCTGCTCACGCTCTCTCTCTCTCTCTCTCTCCTAGAAATAAAATATTAAAAAAAAAAAAAGAAACCTTTGTGTTTAAGAACATATTTGCCCATTCTGTTGGGTCCAGATTTTGTACATTCTTGTCTTAGAGCTTCAAAGGCCATATTTTTTTAAAGAAAATCCTAATTAGACTTTCTGCAGCCAGAGACACAGAAGGGTGCGAACACACTCCCCGCTGGGATCCTGGTGGGAGCCTTCTCTTAACCCTGCTTGTCCTTGTCTTCAACGTGTAAAAAAATGTTTTCTTGGCTTAGTGATGGGATTTCTAAGTAGGGGATCTTGCCCTTTTGTTTCTTTGGTTTGGAAGAATTGTTTGTACCAAGTGATGGGTCAAGGGTGGTTAAGCAAGTGGGAGGCAGAGATTTGAGCCTGGAGGCTCCTGTCACGTCCCTCCAACTGCTCTCAGGGATGAGAGGGGAGCAGAGCAGTTTGCTTCCACCCTCCCTCCTCCCTCCACTCCTCTGCTCTTCCCAGAACTGCCCTGACCCCGATCTCAGCCTTTACTAACTAGCATTTCTCAAGCTGGTTCCTTGCGACATTAGTGGGAATTCCATGGCCAATTTTGTGTTGGAAATTTTGTGTGTTATATCCCTCTCCTGTGGATAGGCTCTTGCAGGGCTTCATAGAGTATTAAAGGCTTCAGAAAGTCCTGTTGTAAGGAAGTCTGATTTTTATCCACCTTACCTTTTCTCTGAGTAATGTAAGCACAGAACATGTACCAACAATGTGCAGAACATTGAGTGGAAGACATTTTAGGAAAAGTTGCTTGGCTATTTCTTGGTCAACGTACTTTGATACAGCATGGGCCTTTTGTTTCAAGGGAAGGGAAGGGTTCTGCCTGTGAGTTCTCATTGTTCAGCCTTCCAGCCAATACAAGGAAGTTTTAATGGAGGGTTAGTCAATCCCACCTTGAAAGGTAGGATTGTTTGAGGGCTGTGAGTGTGTGTATGTGTGTGTGTGTGTGTGCACGCGCGCGCGTGCCCGCATGCGCGCGTGCTGTGCCAAGTCAGAGATGAGTCCACTGCCCTTGGGGTAATTCTCAAGAGCTAAGGAAAATTAATATGATAGGATTTCCCATCTTTGATTCCACTTCAAGTGTTCTTGGCATTCACTGACAATTAAAAGTCCTAATAGTAATGGTCATCGATGACAGTTATTAATGTTGCCTACCTTCCAGGGAGGCCAACTATGTGTAGGCATTACGCAAACTCTTTGTGTGCATTAACTAACTTAGTACTTGCAACAACAGTCTTATAAGGGAGATACTCTTACCCCAGTTTTACTAGGGAAGAAGGCCAAGCTCAGAGAGGTTCTGTGGCTTACTTGAGGCCACACAGGTAGTTAGTGGTGGTCTACTATTATTGGAAACTAAGCCTCCTCCTTTGCTCTTTTTACAGCATCTACAAAGAAGTGTCATTCGGGCAACAATCTATTTTATAACCACAGAATTCTGTTAATGGATTTTTAAGAATCATGTTTTCCCCCGGATGATGAAAGTGAAAAATGATTTCAGGGTCTGAGTGTTATGTTCCTCGGGAGAATACCGCACGTTGGATTTAATTGCTTAATAACTTAAAGTCAAATGGTTTTTTATATGATACACTCTACTGAAGGAGAGAATCATTTCAGTGTTTCCAAATTGTCATTAACTTTTGCCTCCTAAACTGATAATAAAGGTTAGATCTCGGTAAGAGGCGCTCGGTGCTATCAGGAGAGAAAAAAACATGATCTCCGCACACTCCTCTCCTAACCAGGCTGCTTCTTGGGTATTTTGTTGGTTTTAAAGCACTGATACTTCCAAACAGTCACTGACTGTGCATGCCTCTGAGCATGACTATGAACTCCTGAGATTCTAGGATCCGGTACTTGGCTGTGGCATGTCTGGGACACTAGAGGGTATATGAGCTGTGCAAAATATGATGTGTCTGATGTGGTGCCAGTGCTGGAGTCACATTTGGTGGTGAGCTTGAACTCCAAAGCCAAACCCTAAGGACCTGAAACGTCTCCTTTTATCCTGCATGATTTTTTTGTGCCTTGCTTGTGACCGAGCAGACTGGCTGAAACACAGGAGTGGGAAAAGAACTTCTCTCCTTGGAAGGTGGTCTCAGGGTTATTGCGATCCTCACACAATGTACTCAAACCTCTTTTCTCTGTTGTTTAGGTAGTCTGACCTTTTAAAGACTTGGATTCCCCCAAAGAGGAAACATTTTAAAGGAACACGAGATGTAGAAGAAGTCTTCATGCATGTCCCCGAGGATGGAATGCCAACCTGTCCCTCACTGAGACCATGATCCCTTCTAATCTCTTGGATGTTTCTGTGTTCTCCTGCAAGAATTCTTCCACTTCATCGTGTGCCATGGGAAAAACCTGAAGGACAGGCAGCATTGTTCCCAAACTTGTGGCTTTTTCTAAGGCTTCAGTGGCTGTTACAGAACATGACAATTGGAGATCACTTCTTTTTGTTGTCTTTCAGAGTTGAACCAAAGAAGGCACTTCCTCATTGTCTAGAGCTTTGGTGCCTGCTCGTTTTTATATTTGTTTCCATTGCTTGTGCCTTAAAACCATCTTATGTAATCAAAAGACATCCTTGAAAGTTTTCCAGCACCACTTGCACGCATCTGGGCTCCGCGGGGGCTCTCCCATGGCTCTGTGGGCCAGAAGTCCAAGGGCATTACCATGAGGCACTGCATCAATTGCTGCATACAGTTTTTGCCCCACAACGAGCAAAAACAGCAGGTTGGCTGCGGAGGAGGCCCCCTTGACGGTCACCCGGAGTGCCCTGCGTGCAAAGGAGAGAATAAAATTGTGCTTCGTGTGGACGGTAAGCAGATGAACTTGCTTGCTGTTCTCGAGGTGAGGGCTGAGGGGAATGAGAGCTGGGGCAGGTTTCTGCGCTTCAAGAAGGGGAAGCGATGTAGCCTCGTTTTCGGAGTGATGATCATGACCTTGGTGATGGCCTCTTACATCCTTTCTGGAGCTCACCAAGAGCTTCTCATCTCCTCGCCTTTCCATTACGGAGCCTTCCCCAGCAATCCCAGCTTGATGGATGGTGAAAGCCCAAGTGACACAAAAGAGCATCATCACCAGCCCCCTGTAAATAATATTTCATACGTGAAAGACTACCCAAGCATTAAATTAATTATCAACAGCATCACGACCAGGATAGAGTTCACCACCAGGCAGCTCCCCGACATAGAAGATCTCAAGAAGCAAGAATTGCATGTGAGTAGCCTTGTGCTAATCTCCACTGATTGATTTTTAAAAATAGATGCTTCCTCTTCTGTGGCCATCTCTGGGAACCCGGGAAGAAAAATGACGGAAAAAATGTCTCATGTGTAACAAGGATAATTTGACAGCCTCACAGATCAGAGTGCGCTGGGAGAGGGCTGTCTGTTCACGATGTTTATGCCAAGGAGGAAATTCAAAGTACTGAGTGGCGAAGCTAGAAATACAGGAAGAGCCACCACTTCTCATAATTTAATTGCAGGACTTGAACCGCAGCCATGGTGGTTCAAGTTGCTTTTGTAGATCACCAGCATCCTGTTTCGATTGTGTCCTAATTAGTATTTTTGTCTGTAATGGTCATTTAAATACACAACTAGTAAAAAGAGTCCAACTGTGAAATTTAATTAGATTGCTGTGCGCGCGTGTGCGAGAAAGAAAGATAAATCATGGTAGAACGGATTTTGAGTAAGCTTTTATCTTCATTCTCTCCAAATTTTAGTTTTATTTTGGTCTAAGGAAAAACACGGCCTTGGCTATTTACCAAGTTTTGCGTTATTTTATTGCTTAGCCATTATCATTTAAGAGTTCAGACGCAAACACTGTCGTGAGGATTAGGGCAGGATCGCATCGCGGCTAGAACACGTTCTTGCTAATTTCCCCCCCTCAGCGTGTCTCTCCCTTTTTTTCTCTTTTGTTGCAGATGTTTTCAGTAATCCCCAATAAATTTCTTCCAAATAGCAAGAGCCCCTGTTGGTACGAGGAGTTCACGGGTAGGAACACCACCGACCCCTACCTGACCAACTCCTACGTGCTCTACTCCAAGCGCTTCCGCTCCACCTTCGACGCCCTGCGCAAGGCCTTCTGGGGCCATTTGTCCCACGCCAGCGGGAAGCACTTCCGCCTCCGCTGCCTGCCGCGCTTCTACATCATCGGGCAGCCCAAGTGCGGCACCACCGACCTCTACGACCGCCTCCGGCTGCACCCGGAAGTCAAGTTCTCCGCCATCAAGGAGCCCCACTGGTGGACCCGGAAGCGCTTTGGTGAGTGCCAGGTGCCGCCGCGAGGGGCGGGGCCTGCGTCTGCGCTTTCTTCTTCCTGTCCCCGTCTCCCGCCTTCCCGCTTCAGTGGTTTCCGGCTCATATCCCACTTCCGGTGGTGGTGCCAGGCGCTGCCAGGGAGGCTGGGCAGGAGGTGAGGAAACACCCCGAGATGCAGGGAGCAGACAGTTGGCTAGTCCAGGGCGCCCCACGCAAACATCCAGTGGGGCTGGAACCCGGCTCCCAGCCACTGAGGGAGCATTTATTGAGTGCCGGCTGTATGCAGGGCAAGGGTGCAGAATCAGCAGCCGCTCTTGTTCTGAAGAGCTTTGGTACACCTGTCAGCGGTGAGAGGTTAAGAGCCAGGTGGACGTATTTCTGGGGCTGTCTGCCCCCAGCTCTGCAGCTCTTCCTGCCTGACCCTCCCCCCCCACCCCCCCTGCCCAGGGGACACTGTACAAAGGCTGCCACGCAGAGGGAGGTTTGAGTTTCTGGCTGGCTTCTCCCAGGGCTGTGAACACGTCATCGAGCTGCTTTGGGCCTAACTTTCTCTGACCTGCTCTGTCCATCTGCCCCAAGTTCAGAATGAAAATCACATCCACATAATTCTGGGTGACCTTGCTCACAGCACCCCTGTCTCACCGGGGTGACTGTGGACACCGCCTCCACCCAGCCCGAGCCACCCTGCAGCCCTGATGTCACTGTTTCCGCTCAGCTTTTTCCCTTCTGCCAGGAGATGTTTGCTCACTTTGACAAATGTCAAAGCTGGGGTGGGACTCGACGTGTTTCATGCAAAGGACCCAGGTGGCTTAGAAGGGAATCTTTAAAGTTTTCCTTAGTAGAACCCAAGTTTAGACCAAGTCCTGTTTGTTTCCTGACAAATTGACTTAGTCCTTTTGATGTTCTTCCCGGAGTGAACGAACAGAAGTGTAAATGTGTCTTTTGTGGTTTGGCAGCAGCGGCTGTGGGAGCCACGGTTTCACGTGGGGTGATCTCCCTGCACAGCTCACCATTCACCCTAATGAAAACCAGCTTCCCCCTGGCAGGGAAGAGGGAAGCACAAGAACATGCTTCTGGAATCCGCTCCCCAGGGTCTCCTTGACCCTCTTGCTATTTTGCACATGGATATTTTCTCTCTGCTTTCCGTTAACCTTGGTAGTTGTGGTTTGGGACAGTGGGTTGTAAATATATTCGCACGTGACATTCACCCACTTTGAAGGCCAGGGGCACGTTTAGGCTGCGTCGGTCAATGCCGGAATGACTGGTGAGTTCAACCAAGGGTTTGTCCCGGGACTATCCTTTCCGCCCCATTTAGGCAGACAGACAAGCTGCTGGATCAAACAGGCCAGAAATAGAAGCTCAGATAAAAACACCCTTTTCTGTTTGCTACAATGTGTGCCTTCTGGATGCCGTTGCTGTTCAGACACGTCAGGGCCCATCTGGTGCACATGGTAACCAGCCCCTAAGCCTCTGGTCCTCCAAACAGATGCTTTTATAGGTCTTGAGCAGGTGCACCGTCCTTGAAGCCGCCACTTGTAGCTCGGTGGTGGCCTCCCACTCCCCAAAACGTGCACGGATTAAAGAAGACAGCCGATTTACACACGTCTTTCCTGTGAGCCACCGCCTGCAGCTGGTGGGCCTCCGGCCCTTTAGATCCCTCTCTGTTATGCCCTCGGAGGCCACCATCTAGCGCTTTGCAACCTAGTTCTCAGTAACTCTACTTCTCGGTTCTCGTAGGAATTGTCCGCCTGAGAGATGGGCTTCGGGACCGCTACCCCGTGGAAGATTACCTGGACCTCTTTGACCTGGCTGCACACCAGATTCATCAAGGACTGCAGGCCAGCTCTGCAAAGGAACAGAGCAGGATGACGGGGATCATCATCGGTGAGGCTTCTGGGCAGCTCCCGTTGGGGCCACTCACGCCCTGGGTCTGGGCCCCCATTCCCACCGGGCCCCTTCTTCCCTGACATCGGTCCAGCTTTTGCTGCGCCCATGGAACATTTGCCTGACGCTTGCCGCCTCTGTTGAAGGTGCCCTTCCCAACCTGGCCGTCGTTTCTTACCCCTCCATAAGATGTTTACATCACTTGCGCCATTTCTGTAAAGCAGAATTAGTTCTGTGAGACTAGACTGCACCAGAAATGGTTGCTTAAAGAAGTCGACATTTCATTGTTTTTATTTAAATTAAGTGCACAGGCTTGGTCTCATGGCATACTGGTCTGAGTTTGGATGGGCCATCGTGATTGCAGATAACCAATTAGTCATTGATGTAATATTGTGGCTTTTGTAATTCCCGGGCCACTGGGGCCTGGCGAAAGATTGAAGCAATCTCTCCTGAAATAGATGCAGCTCAAACACATTGTTGGTGGCTAATTGCTGTTGAAAAAGCCTAGCCCTTATCCACGTAATGCCTTTAGATGTGCAGAATGAGGTGGTTTGATTAATAATCATTTTTTTTTAAATTCACAAGAACGGTTTATAAAAAAACCTATCTATCCACTCTTTGTATTGAATTCAGCTTAGAAAAAGACATATATCCACTTATACCTTTTGAAAGAGAGAAATCTAATCACATATTTTGCTTAAATTGGTTACCTAAGGCAGCAATCGGTTTGTTTGGTTTTTGAAATTTTCCTAAATGTATTTTGATTCTCAAATTCGATGAATCTTTTTAGCAGCTCAGAGGAATTGCAGTCAACCATTTGAAATATGGCCTTTTGCTTTCTCCTGTCTAAGGAGATAGGTTTACATGTCTAAGCTCTGATTTATTTATTGTTTTTTTTTTTTTTTTTTTTTTAACTCACATCAAGTTCTGAGAGCCGGGTGAGATCATACACCCCCCCCACCCCCCCAGTGTGAATTGGCTACTCGCTATTTTCTAGCAGCCTTGGGTCTACACACCTCACATCACAACTCTAATTAATATTTGATTGTGACTCCCACACCGTGTGCCTCTGGGAGAATCTGTTCCTATGAAGGAGCTAAAAATATACATCCTAGGGCTAAGAAATAGAGCCTAAGATAATGAATGAAAAAGGAAAGCCTGAGTTTGGTTTTCTAATTTGACTTACTTCCAGATTTAAAAGGGAAAATTAAGGAAAAATTTTGCTGCTCTGATGCGTACCTAGCACAGAATTTGATGAGTTGCCTGGTGGTGCAGAGGCAGGTGGACAGCTGGCAGTGAAGCCCGGCCTGTGCCACTGGCCAGCTCTGTGCCACGTGATAAGTCAATCTTTGTGTTCCTGGCCTTCAGTCTGCACATCTGTATAATGGGCTCGTTGGACCAGATCCATTCGGGCTCCTCCCAGCCCTGAAACGTGATTCAGCTCTGCTTTAGAGTCTCGGGTTAGATCTTCAGTAGAGCATGAGGGTCTTGCTTCATCTTGGCTCACGGGTCAGGGGTCAGAGAGAGCCTTTGCTCAGTGATCTGCGCTAATGACCAGAGTCGCAAGGGATTCCAATGACGGGGTTCTCGGGGGTGGGGCCCCAGACGCACTGAAAGGCTCCTGCCTCTGCTGTCAGGACCCCCTGATCTGCCCTGACAAAGTGCTCAGCTGGGCATCTGATTGCTGATGGAGTTGTGGGTCTTCTCCTAGATAGTAAGGTCAGGGAAGAGAAGAGAAGGATTGCCCCGTTTCCTTTCTCGATCCCCAATGCCAAGCACACTGCCAGGCACCTTTTAGACACTAGATGAATGTCTTCTGGATAGATGGATGTGAAATGAATGGAGATGGATGGACGGAAGGACGGGTGGAGGAACAGATGTTTCTCTGATTGTAGAACTAGTATATTCATGAGTTCTGGCCGAATCTGTGCCAGTTTAGTTTTAGATACTTTCCTTGTTGTAATATTCTCATATTCATTGTGAGTGGAATGTTCAAAGGGCTTCTGATGGGCATGTCTTTCACGTGTTCTACGGTCTGATCTTAGAAAACAAGAAAGGAAAAGCCAGAACGGAAATGCTCCCCTGAACATCTGAACATTCTACAGAAAGGACAGGGCCTTGCCAACCCCCTGCGTTATTGTGATGCACTCATCCCTGATCAAAGAAACTAGTGTTTGGGCTCAGATTTTCCTGGACTAAGTGACTTTGAGATGTATCAAATACCCATGTAAAATGTCAGGAAATTGAATTTGTGTGTAATTGATCGACTTGCCTTTCTTTCTAAGTCTCTGAAGATTCTCCTAAAAAGAAAAGAAAAGTCAGGGAATCAGTTCAAGTGCCTGAGAGGGAGATGTTGAAATGTGTGTATCTTGGCCCCTCCCCGGTTTATGTGTGTTTAACATTTCCTCCTTTGTTCACACAGACTGTCATAAAATCAGGGCCAGACCAACCGTCCATCCATCCAGTCAGTACTGAGTGAATGCCAGCTGCGTGTGGGGCGATGGGGTGGGCGAGCCCGTTGGACACAGCACCTGAGACCGAGGTCCCACGAGCCTTCCCGCCAAGCCTCCCTCTCATTTGGTCTCAGACAGAGTGTGCCCCGGACCACCGCTGGGGTTTCACACAAAATCCGATGCTGATTGCATCTAATTTCCTGAAGGGAGTTAGCTTCCTTAAGCTGCTCCTTCATCCCTGGCACTTTTCGAAGGGAACCATCTAGTACATTCTTGGCAGGCCCTTAAAATGCCACAGCACTGTGCACAAAGTCAAACATCATGAAATTGGGTGGCCAGATGCTGGTAGAGGGTTTTTTTGGGCACATCCCGGAGAGGAGCAGGAAGAAAGCAGGTGCTCAGCGGTTCGGGGGGTCACCTTGATTTCCAGATGGAGGCCTTTGGGGAGGGGGTGGGGTGGGGTGGCGGGGGAAGTCACCATGACAGGGGAGGTCATGGTCAGCCGCCTCTTCCTGGAGCCCCCTGTGCCGGCGACGGTGGCCCAGCTCAGCCGTTGTGGCTGGTGAGGGGGAAGGCATCTGAGCCACGTGTGGCCCCGACGGCAGGCTGCCCTGCGGGAGCGCAGAACCCAGCCCTGCTCAGCTGCCACCTTCCCTGTTCCTAGGGGAGGCCAGTGCCTCCACTATGTGGGACAACAATGCCTGGAGCTTCTTCTACGACAACAGCACAGATGGGGAGCCGCCCTTCCTGACCCAGGACTTCATCCACGCCTTCCAGCCAGACGCCAAGCTGATCGTCATGCTCAGGGACCCCGTGGAGAGGTGAGCCTGGATCTCTTGCATTTGGGGGAGAAAAGGCAGTTTTAAAGAATGACTTTCTCATCATGAGCAAGATCTTGCCTTTTTTTTTTTTAAATAAACAAGCTTAACTTGCAATGTTACTGCTATTTCTTATGTAAATGTTATTCTTGGTGCAGCCTTCGGTGGGTCTAAACAAATTGGGGAGTGTTTTTTCAGACATTCTGACCGCAGTCTTTGGGCCCTCAGCCTCTGGCCTGGGGACGTGGGACCTTCCTCGGGTCCTGTCAGGGCACGTGAAACCCCCTGGGGATCAGGGGCGTCAGGGTTTGCCGGGCGGTTTAGCTTCTGCGATTCCTTGTGTCACAACCCGAGCGCCGCCTTCACCCCTGGAGCTCCAAGCCTTCGGTCTCTGGCTTTCCTCGAAAGACCAGAAGGAGGGAAAATGAGGGGCAGGGCTGCCTGGTTGTAAAAAGCAGGGGCTGCCCGGTATGACTGAGGCACAGCGGGCATGACCCTGGAGGGCGTGGGCGTGGCTGGGCCAGCACTGCGATGCTCCCGTCACAAGGATTCTGCATTGACGGCAGCGGCTCGGGTCTTCCAGGACCTGAAAGCCACTTAGCCCAGCCGTCTCCACGGTATGAGCACATCAGAGATGAGGGACCCGCAGGCTGGTCCAGGACCCTGGAGTGGGGTCTGCAGGACCCAGGATGACCAGTCCAACTCTGCGAGAATATTCTTCCTGTTGTGAAACCAAATCTGCCTTTTGGGAGCATCCACACTTCGGATCCACTTCTTCCTCATAGAGTCACATAGACCAAGTGTCATTGTCCCAGATGGCAGTGCCTGCCAGATGCGGACGACAGCAGCCAGAGCCGCTGTGTCTTGCTTGTCTTTGGGCTGCCTGTCTCTTGTCATGGGTTACGCCTTTCACAAAACTGTGCTGGAGTTCTAATGGCCGCCGTACGTGTGAGGGCGACCTTGTTGGAAAACAGAGTCTTTGCGGATGGACTCAAGTTAACGTGAGGTTATACTGGACCAGGGTGGCCCCTGATCCCCTGGCTGATCCCCCTCTGAGAAGGGAAATTTGGACACAGGGACACGCAGAGAGGACAGACACCTCATGATGGCAGAGGCAGAGTGGTGTGTCCGCAGGCCCGGGCACGCCTAGGACTGACCACCTCCACCAGCAGCTGGCAATGGGCTGGGACAGCCCCTCACTCAGATCCCCCTGGGGACCCCACATTGCTGAAGCCAGGATTTCAGGTTTGGAGCTTCCAGAAACCCCGAAGACTAAAATCCCGTGGTTATAGGCCGACAGATTGTGGTAGAAACGAATATGCCCCAATACCTTCCTTGGATGGTGTGTGTTCTGGCCTCATATCCTCACCAGTGATGGCAGGAAGATGGGTTTGTTATGGAAATTTTAGGAAATTCGCTGGAAAGCTGGAAGGGAAAACTGGTATTAAAAAGCAGCTTTAGTCTCCCACCAGATTACCTGTGCAGATGAGTGTTGTGTGTGTGTGTATGAGTGTGTACGTGTGTGTACACAGCCGTATGCACATCCAGTCTTACACTTGCTGCTTTTGTTTCACACCGTTGCCTCCAGAAGGACCCGCCTTAAAGTCCTGCCCTGGTCACTCCCTGAATTTGTCTCTGTCCCTTTGGTGGTGATCTTGAAACGGCGCCTGCGGCTCTGACTGTGGCCCGGTCAGAGGAGAGCAGGACTGTCCCCCCACGCCGCGTCTGTGCCGGGGCAGCCCTCCCGGTGCTGCACCATGTGGTACATCTTTGTGCCTGGATGCTTCCAGCCCGGTTCTGTCCTTCTCCTCAGGAACCCACCCCGTCTTGTTCCGACGCACCCGCTGACCTCGGAGCAGCTCGCCACATCCTACCTGCTGGTTCCCACACTTGGGAGCCTCGGGGAGCAGACTGCCTCCCCCCGCCCCCCCCCCCCCCCCCCCCAGCCCAAGAGCAGTTGACACACACCAGTTATGCGCTCGTGTGGACATGATTATGTAACTGTCAGCCCGGGGAGGAAAGGCTCCGTGACTGAGTGACCCCTCGCCGCCCACTGAGGTGTTTTCACAGCTGCTCTGCCCTCCTCCCCCAGACAGTCCCCGGCCGCAGCTCCCAAGGCTGGAACATTCTCTCAAGAGTATGCTTCCTGTTCGCTGACTGTCTTCCTGTCGTGCTCCCTAGTTCCTCCTTCTGAGGAAGATCACTGTGTCTCAGCCGCAGGGGCCACAAAGCTGCGACGTTGTGCCACTCCCTGGGCGCGGAGGGGTGGGGACCCAGGCGGAGGGGGTCTGGTCTGTTCACTGTGTGCCCACCCTGCTCTGGGCCCTGGGCGTGGGCCCCACGGCTGGTTGTGAGACCGGCGTGGCTGTGGTTGTTAAGGCCTGTGGCTTCTGCCGGAGCAGGAGGGAGGGTGAGAAGTGACACAGAAGAGGGAATGGGAGCCTGGCAGGGAGTTTTAGGAAAGTTACGAGGGGGAGCTGAAGCCAGGCTGGGTTTTGAAAGATGAGCGAGAGTTTGCCGAGTCAACAGAGACGGAACGTGGGTGAGAGGAGGAAGCACTGTGAGCAGGCGGAACCGTGAGAGCAAAGGTGAAGGCCACGGTTCTCTGGGTAGAGAGTGGCGTCGACTTTCCTAAATGTGGCCCCTTCTTCCTGTAGTTTGTGATTCTAACTCTGAGGACACAAGTGCCACTAGGCGAGCCTTTCAGTGGGGAGGGTCATGGTGCTGCTCAGCTTCGATGGCTGAGCCAGAATAGGACCTGCCCAGCTTGGCCACTAGACCCAGCCAGAGGTCAGCCTGCCCTCGGAAGGCTCAAGGGCCACAAGATGGCCATTCCAAGTAGTCTCCAGGTTTTGTTTTCTCCCTTCTCCTCTCCCCTCCCCTCCTCTCCCCTCTCCTCCTCTCCCCTCCCCTCTCTCCCTCCTCTTCCTCTCCTCTTCTCTCCTCCCATCCCCTCTTTTCTCCTCACCCCTCCCCTCTCCCCCCCAATACTCTGCTTATTGTGAGAACTAAAAGGGAAGATTTCTTGCCTTTCCCGTCCTCAACAGAAATAGTTGCTCAAATGGACATTACTGAACCCTGAACACACGTCGGGCGTGGTGCTGGGTGCCGAGCATGCACTTATCTGTGAAAGATGAAGGTCCACCCAGTGCCTACCCCCTGGGGGCTGAGCACTCTTGTGGAGAAGTGAGGCCTTGACTCTCTCGTGGCGGATACTGTGGCGGCAGCCTGCATCAGGACGCCAACCCAGGCTTTGGGCTGCCTGCTGCATTTGGCAACTACTGCTGCATAACAATTCACTCCCAAAGTCAGCAGCTTACAACACCACACGCTCGCTATTGCACAATTTCTGTGGTCAGAACCTGACCCAGTTTACTGCATCCGCTCCTTCAGGCTGCTCCTCTCCCAAGGCCGCAGTCAAGGCTTCAGCAGGGTGGGGTCTCATCCGAAGGCTTGACTGGGGAAGGCTGTACTTCAGAGCTTGCATGGTTGTTGGCAAAATTCAGTTCCTTAAGGGCACTGTTGGAAGGAGGGACTCCATTCTTTGCTGGCTGCCAGCTGGAGGCTTTCCTCAGTGCCTTGCTGCTGGGTCTGGCCATCAGGGCTGCCTGCCTCATCAGAGCCAGCAAGGGGAGGGTCAACCAGCAAGTTGGAAGTCACGTCATTTGTAATCTGATCGCTAGAGTGTCCGTCCATCACCATTATGTACTCTGTCGGTTAGAAGCAAGTTACAGGGTCCAGGCCACACTCAAGGGGAGGAGATTACATGGTCTGAATGCCAAGCAACAGGGATTATTGCTCTCCACACCTGCTCTCCATTTCCCTGCCTGGTCCTCCAGAGGCCTAGGCCCACCCAAGAGCAGACAGAGAAGCTGCCAGTGTGATACCACATCCAGAGGCAGCGCCCCCCCCGCCCCCCCACCGAGTGTGTGTTCGTGTGCATGTTTTCTGTGTGAGTTACTGACAGCAACAGCTGTTTCACTGCTTTTTAAACAGTTGTAAAAAATATGCAACAGCAGAGATTTCTTCTTCTTTTTTTTAAGCCCGTGGCTCGTGGCCTATCTTAAATGGCTGGCTTGTTTGCCATCCCAGCCAGAAAGGATGATAGATCCTCAATGTCTAGGTTACTCGAAGACACAAATGCTTGGAACCCTAGGGCCTTTAGTCTAACCGGCCCGGGGCCGTTAGCCCACTTGGGTCATCCTGCCATCTTGCTCTTCCGCGGGGAAGGTTCCATGGTTGTCTGCTTGCGGCCAGTGGGATGGGGCTAAATTCTTCTTTACATCTACAAATTGGTGGGGGCCGGGGGCGGGTTTTATTTGTAGTTTCAGATTCATATTTAGCCATTATTTCTGAATTGATCCAAGGTAGTGGGTTTAAAAACATTGGAATTGCAGATAGAATCAAATCAATCACTTTTTAAGTTTGTAACTCTGTCCCCTCCCACTCCCCCCCCCCCCCCCCC
>NW_024080763.1:2261860-2288752 GCF_003009895.1 Hyaena hyaena
CCCCCCCCCCCCCCCCCCCCCCCCCCCCCCCCCCCAGGAGGTGGACAGGGGAGTAATGGTGGAAAGTAGAGAGGCTGGTGCTTCCGGCCGGGAGGGCCCGCCAGGCCTCATGCTGCAAGTTTCTCTCTGTAAGGGATAACGACGGTTTAAAAAGTGAAGCATTTCTAGGCCAAATTGGCCTACTTAATTAAAAAGCAGAATTTTCTTCATTTAATTTGACTCTAAAGTGGAAAAGCCTGTTCTTCTCACTACAGCTCACGTTAGCCTCCTGCCTCTTCATTTGTGAGAGGCTGATGGAGTTTGCCTCATCATTTGGAGGCAGCCTCCATTAAATGTGAAGAACAGCCAGAAAGTGCTGACCCCTCAGATGTAGTTCATTCAGAGGATGCTTGGAGAGTAGGGTCACACACCATCTGTTAAGGATTTTACCACATCTCTGTTTGGGGTTTAATTCTGTGCATAGTTTCAATGCCAGGTACAGCAGTGAGCACCACAGGGATGGCTTGGTTTTCCTGCTTTATGACGACAAGTCCAACGGGAAGGTGAACTCAGCTCAGTGAAGAGTGCGAACTTGATTTTGACCCACGCACCATGAGCCTTGGAACCTGGGACGTTGTTTTCTTCATCTGCTTGTATAAGTTGATTTTTTGAAGTTTACTTATTTATTTTGAGAGAGAGAGAGAGAGAGAGAATGCATGCGTACAGGAGGCGCAGAGCGAGGGAATGAGAGAGAATCCCAAGTAGGTTCTGTGCACTGTCAGCATGGAGCCCAGCATGGGGCTCGAACTCATGAGCCATGAGATCATGACCAAGAGTCAGGCGCTTAACCGACTGAGCCACCAGGCGCCCCTACACTGATTTTTAAACAATCCACTAGTCTGTGTCAATAATTAATCTATTTATGATGATGCACTTGGAAGGGAAGAAATAAAGCACTTAATGAAATGCATCCATTTAAATGCAGTTGATCATTAGGACAGAGTAGTGAGCGATGCTAAGCCTTTGGACGGGAATCCTGGTTTCATGGATTTTTCTCTCTCTGCAAAGCGGGTGGTAGGGCATGCTGGTGGTAAGTGGCAAACCAGGGTCAGGTCACCTTGTAGAGTCATAGCTTTGGGGGACCAGATAGTCTGTGTTGGAACCCCAGCTCTGCCACTCACTGGTTGTGTGACCTTGAGCAAGTTACTTGACCTCTCTGTGTCTCTTTCCCTTATCAGTGAAATGGGGGAAACTGGTTATCTCTAGAGTTGTGAGAATAACTAAATATATGTAATGCATTTAAACAGAGTTGGATAGATACAAACTGTTATGTGATTATTGGCTATTATTATTAGGTCAGAGTAGTAGCCAATAATAACAGTAACCAGAACGAGCACTCGTTTACTCCCACTACAGTTATTGGACAACTTTGACGTGCTGGATGTGGCACATACATTAGAGAACAAAGTCCTTCTCTGCCTTCGTGGAGTCTATGTCCAGTGGAAGGGTTGGGGACAGCCCTCAATTCAGTGACCAAAGTGTTACCTGAGCACGTACTCCGGGCTGGCTATGTGCAAAGCCCTTTTCAGGCGTTGCCACACTTGAGCGTGCAAGCAGATATGTGGGCTCGGTGGGGCCACCTCACCGGCTCAGCAGTCCCCCGATCAGTAGCGGCCGGGCAGGATTTGAGCCCCTGTTGGTTTGAGGAGTCAAGCTTTCCTCCCTCTTGTAGGCTGGTCCTTGGCCCGCAGATTTAACATGGAGACAGCGGTGAGCCTGTTGGGGCTTTAGGGGGCCCGTTGGGGGACAAGCCAGCGGGGGTGATGGGGCGAGACAGAGCGGAGGGTGGGGTCATGGGGCAGTCACACAGAGGTCTCCCCCACCCCGCCAGGAGCTGTGAGGCTTGGATGGCCCTTCACAGAGTTGTCCCCAGAGAGGCCTCTCTCTCTGCCGTCTGCTCTGCCCTGGGGAAGCTTAACCATGGGTGGGGGCGGGTCTTTTCCTGGACAGGACAGGCCTGTGAACCATCAGCAGGGTGACTCCCCAGCTTTGCAAAGCTCTGGAAGCAGTAAGGTCCCCTGTCTTTAATGGGTGCCTTAAAGGCACGGACCCCACGTCAGAGAGAGTAAGGTCCATCCCAGGGCGACTCGGAGCTCAGATAGCAAGAAGCGGCACCGGGCGACACTTCGGAATCGCTGGAGCCCTGTGACCTGAGACCAGACTTCCTCTGGCCACTCAGCCCATGCGGAAGATCCCTTCCAAACAGCCCTGCCTCCCTAGTTCCCGGGAAGCGCCGATTTGGTGCCACAGACACGGTCTCGGGCAGGAGCAGGGAGCTGGCACCTCG
This sequence comes from Hyaena hyaena, assembly GCF_003009895.1. NCBI lineage: Eukaryota > Metazoa > Chordata > Mammalia > Carnivora > Hyaenidae > Hyaena > Hyaena hyaena. The sequence continues at coordinate 2,264,187 of NW_024080763.1, forward strand.
GCATCATGTGACGCTTCCTCTGTAACACGTTTGCATGGGGCTTAAAAAGCAGGCTGTTGCTCAGCACTGATGGATCAATGATTAATGTCAATTATCTTAAAGGGAAATGAGGAGAACTCGCCTGTGGGCCAGAGACGGAGCTGGGGTGGGGGCGGGGGGTCGTGACAGCAGCTGCCGGTCGATCGCGTGTCCCTCCGGCCCTCGCTCTCGCCTTTGTCTTTAAGACTCTGGAGGATGAAGAACCCGTGGGAGCCGTGAGAAAGATTGTGGCTGGGGGGTCTCTCAGTGGTCGATTAATTTCCTGGTGAATTCAGGCATCTTGCTTCTCAGAAGCTGCCTGTCGGCTGTTATGGCCTGCCTGTAGTGAGCCCTAAAAATGGCCTGGAGTCACTTTCATAGGTCTGAATGGTGAGCCCCTCAAGGCCAAGGCTGTTGGCCTGGGACATCATGGGGGGAGGGAGAGCCGGCCTGGACAGGGTAGGGGGTCAGCCGGGGCCCTTGTGAAGGTTCCCCGCAGGCCATTCAGGAGGAACCTGAACGAGGGCCCGTCTTGTTACCGGTGAGAGAGAAGCCATCGTGCTGAAAATTCCTGTGTGTTCGACGCTGTTTATTTTTTTGGGAAATGTTTACAGAGTCGTTGGCAGTCCTGCGTGTTCCCACATGGATTGTTTGCGGAGGGCGAGAAACACCGGGAGAAGGGCCCCGTTGGTGCTCAGTGCGAGGGGGCTGTAAGAGGAGAGGCGTGCCCCCATCAGGCCAGCGTGGATGGGCGCGGGCGCCGAGTCTGCTCGGCACCGCCAGGTCGGTTCAGGGACCTGGGATCAGTGAGGTTGGCGAGTTGAAGCGGTGCTCTGGGGGAGATGGCACGTGTCACGCACCGGCCGGCCCTTGGGGTCGGTGGCCGCGCTCTGCGGTGGGGTCCCACAGCCTGGGACTCAGGCCTGGCTTCGCTACCGCTTTAACCAGCGGTGGCCCAGTGATCCCCCGGGCTTCCTTCTCTTTCCTGCTAGCGGACACCTATAATCAAGGTCACTGCCGAACTGTGTGCAAGTGCTTTGTAAACTGTGCCGAGCTCCTGGATAAAAGGGATGTTTGGTTTTGCCTCTGGGAGATTCTGCCTTTTGTTCTGTGAACATTAACCAAGGACCCAGGATTGGGTGCTCTGGGCCCAGAACGCTGCTCATGCCCAAGCGGAAGAAAAGACCGGCCCAGATGACCTCAGTGAACTGGAGATTTTATCTCCATCATGGACATGCCCCAGCCCCAACCTGGATGTCCTCAGCTGGCAGAAAATGAGTCTCATCAGTCACCTGCGTGTACGGCCTACGGCGACTCTCAACATTTTTCCGAATGAGCTGGTCCTGGCCAGCGGTGAGAAATTCACAGCTGGTGATTCAGTGGGACAGAAGGGCCTGCTTCCCGGCCACATTAAATGGCCTTTATTTCCTTGTAGGAAAAATAGAAATAATCCTTATCGTCGGCACCCTATCCGAGGTCAGGAAGTTACCGATCGGCGATCTGAATGTGGGTGCCAGCGAATAGAGACTGATGAGGGGGCTCTCTGGTTTTCAGTTTTGTGATCGCTCTCTGAGTGGCTGCAGAACTGGGGTGTGGGGCGAGGGTGAAGTGGAAGACAAGACTGTGCCCACCTTTTGGGGGCCCGTGGTAGAGGAAGTAGAACGTTCACATGTGTGTCCTTGAGAAGCTGGCTGGCGGGCGCTCTGGGAACACAGCTGAACTGGGGCCCGCGCGGCCTGTGTGACATGAGCCAGCCCCGGAGCCCGGCAGCCGCTCCCGGCCACCCCCCACCTCAGCATCTGCCCCGGTCTCTCCTCAGAGCCGGCCCTTTAGACGTCTGAACTTGGAGCCGTAAAGGCACAGGGGCGGTGGGGAAGGGAAGGTTGTCGTGAGGATGTCTGTGACTCCCGACATGAGCCCTGTGGGAACTGACAGGTTCAAACCAACACCAGTGACTTTCTGGGGTGATGACAACCTGGAACCGGATGGCGGTGGCATTCATGCAGCTTGAGTAGCTGAGAACTACTGAATTGTCGGTATGCGGATTACGTCTCAATTTAAAAATGGTGAGAACAGGAGCCCCTGGGTGGTTCAATCCATTAAGCGTCCAGCTTCAACCCAGATCATGATCTCACCTTCGTGGGTTTGAACGCTGTGTCAGGCCCTCTGTTATCAGCACAGAGTCTGCTTCGGATCTTCTCTCCCTTCCCCCCTCTACCCCTTCCCCACTCACGTGCTTTCTCTCTCTCTCTCTCTCTCAAAAATAATAAATTAAAAAAAATCTTTTCAAAAAAATGGTGAGAACTAAAACCACTGAGATCAAATGAGCTGTTGCGACAGTCATTGTCAGCTCACGCAAGTGATAAAAGACCACTCCGTGAGCTCTGAAGTTGTTTCTAATGATTCTTTATTTTGAGAGAGGGCGTGTGTGCACGCAGAAGCACGGTGAAGGGGCAGAGAGGGACTGTCAGGGCAGAGCCTGACATGGGGCTCGATCTCACAAACCAGGGGAGATCATGACCTGAGCTGAAATCAAGAGTCAGACGCTCGATTGACTGAGCCCCCCAGGCGCCCCCGAGCTCTGAAATGATAATAAACACCTGAAGGCCAGTTTGTCGCTGCTGCCATTTCCTAGATGCCCAATGCGATGCTTTGTAAATTCACTCACTTTTCCTCATCTTTGTCCCGAATGTGTGTTTGCTGCTCTGTTACATGTTACAATTGCTTTTCTGTTTCCTGGAACTTAAGTGGGTCTGTAACAGAGCTGACTTCCGCTTCGCAGTCACTGTGTACCTAAAACAATACAAACATTGAAACGAACCCCAGAACCCGTCGGCTCCGATGGCTGGCCCCCCACTCCAGTCACCTGCTGATTTGGCTCCTGACCTCGGGCCACGGGCCAAGGCCGGTCCGGTCAGGGGGCTCTGGGCCCAGGCAGACCAGGGTTCGTTCGGGCCCCAGCCGCAAAGCCCCCACGGCCACGTGACCTCTCCAAAGGCCAGCTGTCTCCTCGTAACACAGGGCGATGACACTCCACTGTGGCTCAGACGGGAAGGGGGTTGGGGGAATGGGTTGTGAACCAGGAAATGCATGCGGTGCACGGCGCTGGGCCTGCTAAGGGCAGCCACGTTAGGATGGAGGCTGCGGGGACCGTGGGAGGGACGCCCACAGCCCCACACGAGCCCGGCCTGCGGGAGCCCGGCCTGCAGGAGTGGCCCACGAAGCAGTGGCTGCCCCTTGTTTTTGTGTCGATCAGCCCTCCCACCTCCGCTCAGTGTCGTTGAAGGAATTGAGCATTGGCCTGGGCATAACCATCCCGATTTTACACTGCGGCGTGCGGGGTAGATGTGGTCCCTTCCCGAGGGAGCCACCCCCCCACGCACACGTTGTCTCCCACTCCCTCTCGCAGCAGCGCTTGTTCTGGGGACCCCTGCACCACACGGACGGGAGCCGAATGCACCTCCAGGAGAAACGGCCCCCCGTCATGGGGCCGCCCCAGCAGCCTTCTAAAATAACCATCGCACAGAAGGCCTGGAATGTATTTGGGCTTATATTTGGAATTGCCGTTGGAACCCGTCCTGGCCAAATGTAACACCCATCTGTTTGGGATGGTTTAAGAGTAAGAAAATTAGATGGTTCAGCAGAAGGGGGCTGGCTGGGTGTCAGGGACAGCTGGCTCTCAGCCAGGGAGCCGTCAGCCCCGCCAGCAGAGACTGCTCCTGCTGCCGGGGCCACTCTCTTCCTGCTGGACGGCCCCAGCTGGAGACTCTCCCCTAGTCTCAAGCCAGTTCCTGAACCTTCCACCCATTGGTCAGTCTCCCCTTCGGTATAGCTGAGGTTTCCTTCCAGCTCTGGACGGCCTTTGAGCCCCTGAAACTGTGTCTTTCCTGCTACGTCAGATGGGACAGCTCCTTCCCCCTCACCATTTGGTGCCCAGTCCCGAAAGCAAGCATCCTTTGGGGTCCCAACTGGCCAGGGTGGAGCAGACTGACACCCTCCCACATTTTTAATGGCATACCTTTATTAAGGCATCCTATGATTGACAGAAGCATCCATGCAGTTCTGTGATGATTCATTTCAAGTTTATGCCAGCTAAGCCTATTGTGTATTTACCCTGCTGGCCTGTCTCCCTTGCTTCATCATTGTACAGTAGATTAAAAAAATTTTTTAATGCTTATTTATTTTTGAGAAAGAGAGACAGCACTAGTGGGGGAGGGGCGGAAAGAGAGGAAGACAGAGAATCTGAAACAGGCTGCAGACTCTGAGCTGTCAGCGCAGAGCCCAATGCGGGACTTGAACTAGGGAATGGCGAGATCATGACCTAGGCAGAAGTTGGTCAATTAACTGACGGAGCCACCCAAGTACTTTGTACAGTTGATTTTAAAGACCAAAATGTGGATGTTTCGGTTTATCTCTTGTTACCTGCGAGTGCCCGCTCCAGCTTTTGCGTACTTAATCTTGATACACTTGCTGCCCTTCTCAATGTTTTCTGAATGGCTTTAACCCATCCAAGTGGCCTTCACTCATCCGTGGTCACTGCCTGGCCCTTTCCCCCCGGAGAGTAGCTGCGGGGAAATCATAGCTTTGATTATTGCTGATGTTCTTATGAAGCATGAGCCTGATTCTTTGGGGGGTCCAAATTGTGCTCCGCTGAAAGTTAGAGCTCGTGCTTCTCCTCTGCCTTCCTTCTTACATCTCTGAAGGGAAGCTAACCATGTGGCTCTCATCCTTCTGCATGCTCAGGACTCTCCCGTGGCTGCAGGGTAGAAGAGGGTGGAGGCAGAAAGCTCCCCAGTCTTCCTGGGAATTTGGGGGAGAGAAGCTGCATGTATTTCCTGGGCTGTTACAGCAAATCACCGCAAACCGGGTAGCTTAATGCAACGGAAATATGTCCTCTGGCAGTTCTGAAGGCTCGAAGTCTACACCCCAGATGCCGATGCCGCCAGCGTGGGTTCCTTCTGGGGGCTCCCCAGGCCTGTGTCCGGCTGCTGCTTGTGGCTGACAACCCCTGGGGTTCCCTGGCTTGTGGCAGTGTCCCTGAAGCCTCCCCCTCTGTCTTCACGTGCCCTTCTCCCCCGTGTCTCTGTCCCTGATGTGAGGACACCAGTCGTTGGATCTATAACCCACCCTCCCTCCAGGATGAACTCATCTCAAGATCTTTGTTCAACACTATTTCACCTGCAAAGGCCCTATTTCCCAATAAGACCCCATTCATAGGTGCAGGGGACATATTTTGGGGAGGACTTATAGACTCCAGACAGGAGAGGTGGCCATTCATTGTGACGAATAAAGTCTCTGCTTAGATGGTATGACACAGTGAGACGTGAGGGGTGTATTGCTGCCGATACACCTTCTGGCAAGCACATGGGCTGCAGGGAGCCCCAGAGTCCACTGCACACCCCCAGGGGCCTGGGGGGCCAGAGACGCCCCCTCCACTCTGCTGAGGAGTGGGCCTGGCCAGGCTGTGAACCTGACTCACAGAAGGTGGGTCCCGAGTTCATTTCACCTTCCTTCAAACAGACGAAAATCAGGAGTCTTCTCCACCCTCGCGTCCCCGCCCCCTCGCAGGGCTGGGCTGCACATCGGACACGTCCCCCTCTATGCCCTGGGATTGCTTCATCTCTGAAGAATTGTTATCGAATCAGCAGATTCTTCGTGAAGTTACTTTGTGTTTAAAACTGAGCCAGGTTCGGGGGCTCTCGCGTCATTCATGAGCCAGGGCGTCTATAAGAAATGTTACTACCACGGAATCAACCGTCAGTATGGAAAGCCTGACCCAACGGATGGGTTTGTAGACGGTAGTGTACGTGATAGAATTCCAGTGCCACCGAAGAGTTTGGACAGTCCTGTAGGCGTCCGTGGTAAGAACTCTGGACTCGGATTTCCCGTTAAATCCAGATTGTGGTGATAGATTGAGAGGTGGCTGTTACTTTTCACGGGCATAGTTTCTTGGGCTGGGCCGGTACATCAGCAGGACTGATAAGAAGGGTGTGAGCCAAGAAGGGCACCCCCACCCGACCCCTGGCCACACGGCACACGTTGGCACATACAGCTTGGTTGGTCTTTGGGGTCCATGCAGATCTGATTTGGACACTTACCCATCAGCCTCTTGGTTATACTGTGGCTGGCCCGCAGGGATGGGTGTGGGGACCAGCAGCTGCTGTGTGGGGATGCCATGACAGGCAGATAGCCTGTCATCCTGGGTAATGTGCTCCGGCGGGCACGGGTCTGGGGGAGAATGAGCTCACTGGTCACTGAGCATCTCTACGGACTAGTCTGGAAACGGGGCCCTCTGGAGAATTGGAGTGAGCAGGCTGAGGTGTACGAAACTCCCTTTCCAGGCGGTCAGCGGGCAGATCCCAGTCATCTCAGGGCTTCTTGGAGGTGTCCTCTGTGGACACTAGCTGTGGATGAATTCTAACGGAATTTGGTGGCAGAGGCACTATGCCAGGTGCCAGAGGGGAAGCGTGGTCCCTAAGAAGCCATGCTCCTGTGATCAGCACATCTGCGCATCCCACCTTGACCGCCATTGGGGGGGAGGGGGGAGGGGGGAGCATTGGCAGCCGGCCCCTGCAATGGGGGTCCTGTGTTTTCCGCTCCCGTGGGTGCTGCTGAGTGCTGGAGTCAGGACGCGGTGCGGGATCGAGGGAGGGGTGCAGTCGACAGGGCACGTGCACTTCTCAGAGTCACTGACTCGCCCTCACTGGGATCAGGGAAGCCGCGTCGGAGAGGTTGGAGGGTAGAAAAAGTAAGGCATTAATGGGAGAGAGGACGTGAGTCCGTGGAGATGGGGGGGGGGCGGCCCACGGGCCCACCCGCGTCAGCCTCGTTTCCCCACAGGCAGGCCGAGGGTCTGCGAGTGAAGGGCGAAGCAGGGAGGTCACTTGGGGGTGGGCACTGGAAAGGCACCAGGCAGAAATGAAAAGGGATCCTCCGAAAACAAAAGAAGATGAAGACTTTGCAAGCAGAAAGCAGGAGGAGGTGTGGGAACTCACAGCTCAGAAGTTCGGGCAGAGAAAGAAGTGATTTGGTGGCAGTGAGATGGCATTTCTGTTAGGGTGTGTCTCCCATCTCCCCTGTGCTTGTAGGTGCTCAGAGCCCCCCCCCCCCACCCCCAACAGGGGGAAGAGAGATGTGCCGGGAAGACAGGTGTGTGACCTGATTCCACCTGATCCGATCTGGTACCATCCACGGTTGTAAAAATATAAAATATGCTCATCCTGCCAGAGTGGGCACAGAAAACGTCTGGAAGGCCATTTCAGCCCCTGATAGGAGAGGTTCTCTCTGGGGAGTAGGACTCACAGGTAGGACCCGGAGAAACGGGCAGCAGGGCTTGCGAGAGAGCTGTGTTTATCACGTTGTTGTAATTCATCCTTTCTTACTGTTTCTCTGTCTCGTGTAAGAAAAGGAGTAGCCCTTGCTTAAAAAAAATCTGTCTGTAATGCTGAGAGTCCAGTAAAATATATTTGCAGAGGATTCACTGAAAGAAAGACAGAAAGAGGAAGGAGGGAGGGAAGGAAGGAAGGAAGAGAGAGAGGAAGGGAGGAGGGAGGGAAGGAGGGAGGAGGGAAGGAAGGAAGCGAGGGAGGGAGGGAGGGAAGAGGGAGAGAAGGAAGAAGAGAGGAGGGAAAAAGGAAGGAAGGAAGGAAAGAGGGAGAGAGGGAGGAAGAGAGAGGAAGGAAGGAGCAAGCAAACCCTTACCCTGGAGCTGGGTCAAGGCTGTAAGGCAGGTTTCATTCAGGACTCACTCCACTGGGTGTCAGACTGGCCACAACTCCAGACACAGCAGGGAAAATTGGGGACTTACAGCCAAAGAGCCGTGAGGTCTGCGGATTGGAAATGACGAAGACGACACATGGGGCTGAGGTCACCAGAGTTCTGGCTAAACAGACCCAGCAGTATTCCTGCTGCAGGCAGGTGGTGGGGGGGAGCGATCAGACACCCCCTGGGGGATGGTCCGGACCAGAGCCCACCGGATATTGATGGTGAGCAGATGTGGGGGAGGGGGGTTCCGGCTGAACCTGGGCAGCACAGAGATGGATGCGGGAGTCTACGAGTTGAGGCCTAGCTGGGAAGGTGTAGCAGAGCCCGGGGAAGGTCAGGTCAAGGAGCAACACCATCAGTTGCCAAAGGAAAATGTGGCCACATACGTGTGTTCACACAGACCCTGTACGTGGACTATTGGGTTTACGTACGTGAGACAATTGGCGTGCCTGTGTGGGGGTGGGTTTTTTTTTTTTTGTTTAATTAAAAAAATTTTTTTTTAATTTATTTTTTTGAGAGAGAGAGAGCAACAGCGTGAGCAGGGGAGGGTCAGAGAGAGACAGGGAGACACAGAATCTGAAGGAGCTCCAGGTTCTGAGCTGTCAGCACAGAGCCCGACGCGGGGCTCAAGCTCACAAACCGTGAGATCATGACCTGAGCCAAAGTCGGACACTTAACCGACTGAGCCACCCAGGCACCCCTGTAGAATTTTTATACTGTGTTAAAAAATAGGTCCATTCCAATCTAGAAAGATACATTTGATAATTTTTTTTTAATGTTTGGGACGTCGGTGGAACGGGCCAGGAATCTCATGAGGAACCATAATATTCTAAGAGCGACAGCTGTTCTGCTTATTGTTGCCTCTGATGGAGGAGAGAGGAACTGGAAGGAGCATAATGTTTTCATGGCCCGTCTTCCCTGTTGTACGGTTTTCCTAATCTGGTCTTTCTGAGCTCACCATTACAGTGGACACAGCTGCGTGCTGAAGTGGCTAGAAAGAATTTCAAAAGTACCAGTGGTTTGTCTGGGGCCAGTGTAGACCTGTCTGAGTCCAGGAGTGCATGGGGGGCCCTGTGAAGGGTGGGGAGGTGTGGAAGGAAGGAGGGAGGGGCTCATCTGCGGGAGAACAGAGAGAAACGGCAGGGTCCTAATGAATGAACCGAGCTACCGCATGTTGATTTCCATTGTCGCCCAGGCCGCGTGAGTTCACATACCCAGGTGGTAAAAATACCCGTGCATTTTTATTCGCAGGTTGTACTCCGACTACCTCTACTTTGCAAGTTCGAATAAATCTGCTGATGACTTCCATGAGAAAGTGACGGAAGCGCTGCAGCTGTTTGAAAATTGCATGCTCGAGTTCTCCCTGCGCGCCTGCGTCTACAACAACACCCTCAACAACGCCATGCCTGTGCGTATCCTGGGAGCCGGGCCCCCCACAGGGCGGCCCACCTGGTGGTGGTTATTGTGCACGCGGCCTGGTGGACGGGATTTTAGCATATAAACAAGGAGAAGCATTTGAATGTGCAAATGTGTCTCCCCAGGCCTCTGGGCGGCAGTGGCTAGTGCACAAACAGAAATGCGGGGACATAAAAACTGTGGAAAGGAGGGGCCCCTTCAGCTGGCACCAGGCTTTCTTCCCTGCTGAGCTCCCCATTACAATACCCGCTCCTCCCCCTGCAGAAGCTGAGGGCACTTTTAGGAAGATTACCAGTTAGTGAGGCTCCAAAAACCCCGCCCTGCAATTAGGATTGGCAGACATGGGGACCCAGCTCTCAAATCGTCTCAAGCCTGCTCTCCGATGGTGGATCGTTTCGGTGGTTTAAAGAATTACCCACCGGTGACTTTCGGTGCTCCTTCCACAGGGCCTCCGTGGAAAGATGTTTCCCCTTGATCTCTCTTTTTCTTTTCTCTTATTTGCCTTCAGGAATGTGGCTGTACACATCCTGCTTTTTTGTATTATTATTATACAAAAGAAGCTGTTGGTGGGGAATTGAGCACACTTCAGCTAGGGCTGGCTTTCTGCCGCACAGCACCCTGGGGTGTGTGTCTTTTCAGCAGATTTGTGCTGGGGAGGAGCCTTCTGCAGAGAAGGTAGTGCTGCCAAGTCTGGGGGGGGGGGCGCGGGGGTTCACCACCGCTCTGTGGAGTGCAGCGTGTGGGACAGCACAGGCAGATGTGCTTGAGGGGGAGGCCAGGAACCCCCTGGGCATGGGGTGCTTGGAGTCCAGAGGTTTCACTCCGTCTTCCTGTTATACCCAGATCGCAGTATCCTCACTGACCAGAGACCACCAGGGAGACCGAGTCACGCATGCAAAGGCAAAGGGCTTTATTACGGGCTTAAGCTTGGGCTCACAGACTTCACCAGCATATGGGTCCGTGCTGAGAGCCTCGAACAAGGGCAGAGTAGGGTTTTTATGGGGTTTGAGACGAGGGAGTTACAGAAGTTGTGACATGGGAACAGTGACCCAGTCATAATTATTCAACATCATTGACAGCGGGTTTGACCATACACATTGTCTAGAGTATTCGTTACTTTTGGCAGGATCCAATTACAACATTTAGAGTACCTTTAAATTCAACCAATCACAGAGCGAGCCTAGGGTCTTGTTCGGAGACTAACAGGTTAACTTTAACATTAGGTAACAGGGTCCTATCTATAGTTTCTATCTCCAGGCCTCTCCCTTAACAATGTGGAGGGTGGTCGCTGGCCTTTCCTGATTGGGTGTTGCAAGGGTGGTTACTCCTGCCTTGGGCAATGTGTAACTACCTGATAGTTTCGGGGGAAGCTGAAACTCAGGCCTTCTAGTTTAGAGGGGAAACTTAAAGCCTGTCATGGAGTCAGTTTGGTTTAGACGTTTAGACTTGTGGCCTTACATTCCTTGTTCTCAAGGCCGTCGCGTCTGGAGCATAAGGTCCTGGCTCTGGCAGGAGGCACAGAGGCTGCAGGTCGGGTTGAGGCTATTCTGGGGGACTTTTCAGTTTGCCAGAGAAGATGCAGACAAGGGCATAGACAAACCTAGAATCTGCCCAGCGGCACAGGGTAGAGGAATGGCCTTTGGAGCCAGGCAGAGCTGTCGGTTCCCAGCTTGGGCCTTTACTAAGCTGTGTGACTCTGGCAGTCATTTTAGCTTCTCTGACACTCCATTGCTTCATCCTAAAATGGGGTAGTAACCCTGCTCTTCCAGGCTGTTGTAAGGGTTAAAGTGACAGTTCTTTCATGTGCAGGGGACAAACGACTAACCCTGTAGCCATCTTAGAGTTGCTGGTCCGCGCCCTGAGAATCAGACCAACAAAAGACAGATTCACAAGAGAGAGAAAAGCACAAGTTGATTAACATGTGTGTTGCACACGTGCACGATGAGTAACTCAGAGGGATGGTTAGAACTCAGGCTTGTATAACATCCCAACGGGAGAAGAGTACATTCATAGAGAGACGACCAGACAAAGGAAGAGGACTTGGAGTTTCCAGGGCAGCAAATCGTAGGAAGGTATATAAACATATGGGGGAACTGATGGTTGATAAGGGCTAGCTTTATCGAGGTTTGTGACGTCATATCGTCTGGTGCTGTCTTAAGGCTGACAAAGGTCTAACGTCTCCAGTGATGAATTCGGTCCATCCTGGCAGAGAGGGGAGAAAGGGCGCCCTGGCACATGTATGTACTGCTTTGAGGCAAACAGTGAGGGCGGAGAGCTTTTCTTATGTCTGTGTTTCTTCTCAGTTGCCTTCGGCTCAAAATAATCCTTATGCTGAAGTGGTGTATTTCCAGGCAGCGTGTTCTGCCTCCCTTCACATGCGTTCATCATTTGCGCGTGTCTGTGCGTGGCACACGGGCTGGGAGGGCCTGCGTGACAGGACAGGCCTGGTCCTCGTGCCCTGGTGCAGCGCCAGCCCTGGCGGGGAGAGTGACCTAGCGGCTGGGGCAGGACGCGTGGCTCCCAGCAGGGTTCCCACCGGAACACAGGGAAGCAGGGGGACTTCTGAGGAGAGGCAGCGTTTGCGCCCAGGCCTGAAGGATGAGGCGGCTGGGGGCACGGAGGCGGTGACCTGTCAGGTGCGGGGGAGCAGCTCATGCAAAGGCCAAGAGTTAAGCCCGGAGGGCGTGTCTGCAGCACCTGGTTGTGCGGGTGGTGGGGCGATGGAGATGGACGAGGGAGGTGTGAGCCTTGGAAGCCTGACCTTCTTCCCTGAGAGCTTGTTTGGAGGTCCTAGCAGGGGAGCGCAGCTACTCATATACCCTTGACCGAAGAAGGGCCCTCCTCTATCCGGGACGGTCATCCTCTTCGACCGAGTGCGCAGCTTTGGGAGGGACGCACAGGGAGCGGGGACGGAGGGAGGGGACACCCGCCTAGCCAGCCAGGTCGGCCGAATCAACCCTGGCGATCAATGGGTGACAGATGTCGCAGCCAGATCGCCCTCACATCCAGCCTGACCTTCTTCCTGAGGGACGTCGGCCCCCAGGGAGGGTTTCAGAACAGGACGCTTGTAACAAATCTGTGTTTGAGAAGGATGCCTGGTGTACGGCGCCCAGGGCTGGCGTGGTGTCTCCCAGAGACAGGGAGCCCAGGGTGGGGGTGGGATGGGGTTTCTGTAAGAGAACGGGGGCGGGGGGGGGGCTGAGTCAGGGTAGGAGACTGCGGAGGTTCTAGAAACAATCAAGAGGACTAGTGGAAAGCATGTGCACATGGGTCGGGTTAGATCAGGCCGTGGATAATGGGGAAGCCACAGGTTTGCTGACCGGCAGGCCAAGAACGGCATTTGGTTCAAAATGGCTCTAGTTATTTTTTTTTTTTTTTGTTTTATTTATTTCTAGGCGCGAGAGAGAGACAGCATGAGCAGGGGAGGGTCAGAGAGAGAGGGAGACACAGACTCTGAAGCAGGCTCCAGGCTCTGAGCTGTCAGCACAGAGCCCGATGCGGGGCTCGAACCCACAGGCCGCGAGATCATGACCTGAGCGAAAGTTGGACGCTTAGCCGACTAAGCCACCCAGGCGCCCCGACTCTAGTTCTTAACTGTTGCTTTTTAGTGTGGTTATTTAGGACCATGAGGGTCATCCGTGCAGGGCCTGCAGGGGAGAAGAGCCACTACCTGGAGACATTTCCCGAAAACCCCTACGTATGGTGTGAAGTGGGGACTGTCCTCCAACAGCTGAGACTTGATTCGTCTCCAAGGGCATACCCTGGGTGCCCACTCTGTGCTCAGCATCGTGCTCAGTGCTGGAAGAAACCTGGCCATGGGTGACCTGGGAGGGAGGGCAGGAGGCAGAACAGAGGGAGTTGAGGTGTTGTGTCCAGCTGTTGTGGTTCAGAGAAGATGCCGGAACCATCCTCTTCCAGGCCATGTTACTGATGAGCTCCCTCTTCAAGAGATTATGTGGCTGATGCTCTGAAAGGGAGGGAGAGGCGAGGGTTTGCCTCCGGGGCCTTCTACAAGGGAGTGCCAAGCTGGCTGGATTTAGAAGGGCAGGGGCGAGGCCGGGCCTGGGGGGAGTTCCTGACTGAGGGTACAGCTTCTCTCAGGGGCATTTCAGTGGCTTCACGTCCTGATTCTGTCCCGGAAGAGTGAGCATCTGATGTACACCTGCACCCTGAGCCTGGGGCACGCCGCACCGCCCAGAGCTCGCCGGGCCAGCGCCTCGGCACTGTCAGGGCCACGGGGACAGAGTCGGCTAGATGCACATCTCACCTGCCTTTAAATAGGTTTCTTTTTCTTTTTTTTTTTTTTTATGTTTTATTTATTTCTGAGAGACAGCATGAGCAGGGGAGGGTCAGAGAAAGAGGGAGATAGAGAATCTGAAGCAGGCTCCAGGCTCCGAGCTAGTTGTCAGCACAGAGCCCAGTGTGAGGCTCGAACCCACTAACCGTGAGATCATGACCTGAGCCAAAGTCGGACGCTTAACCGACTGAGCCACCCAGTGGCCCCTAAATAGGTTTCTAGGAGGCGGGATTTCCACAGCCACTTCCTCCCACAGACAAGAAAGGGGTGCCCTCCCCTGTGCTGCCCTGTTGGCCTCCAGCTGGGAACACCGGACCATTGTAGACCCCAGGTGATCAGTTCATAGGAGGCCTCCTGAGTCTCCACTTTGGGGTGTGCTGGCAATTCTTCCTGATCAGAACCCTTTGCCAGGGAGAGACGGACATGGGATCTAAGCTTTGTTCACACTGACTGCACCAGGCACGGTCTTGAGCTCATGTTCTGCCCTCTGTGCTGCCCTCAAATCCATGCCCGTTTTACAGATGAGGACACTGGGGCTCACAGACCCTAACTCTCCCACCCAGAGACATGGGTAACGGGCCTAGGGCGCATCCCAGGTCCTGTGGCCTTTTGGAATTGTGGCATTGCTACCTTTCCCTGGCCAGCTCCTGAGAGCAGAGGCATGAACTGACTTTTGCATTCAATCTCATGTTTTGCTGAGGGTGACGAGGTGGTGGCTTAGCGGACACCTTAGGTCAGAGAGAGATGACCAGGGGCAGGATTGGTCGACAGGATGGGGTGTGCGGGGGTGCGGGGGGCCGGCATCACAGATGGCAGACTGGCCATGACCCTTCAGCCCCTGGCCACCTCCTGCTCACCAGGAAGAGGCAGGCAGCGAGGAGCCACTGGAAACCCTCCTCTCGGGCGTGAATCTTCAATTCTGGGACGAAGGAAGCAGATCTCCCTCCAGCTGTGAGTCCCAGCTCAACCACAGCGCAGGGAGGGAGAGCTTTCTCAAACAGAGGTGGAGCCGGGTGCTAGCCTTCCTTAGCCGTCCCCTGCCTTCCGGTGGCAGTGGCGTGCGCGAGCTGGCCCCCCGCCTCCACCTCCTCCAGCCACCCCTTCTCCGTCACTGCTCTCTGCAGCCACACGCACTCCTGTTAGGTCCTGGGGCAAACCTCTTGCCTCAGAGCAGAGGTTTGCAAAGGTTCCTGGTTTCCTGGACCAGCGGCATCCGCATCCCCTGGGAACTTGTCAGCAAGCCCAGGCTTAGCCCTGGGCCACAGAAGACAGCATCTGAGGGGGCGGGCCCATCAGGCTGTCTAGCAGCCCCCCAGGCGGATTGGAGAGGCCAGGTCCAGCCCCTTTCCCTGCTTCCCTATCCCTGGAAGGGACCTTCCCCTAGAGGCTGCCAGGCTTCTCACCCTCTGGGTCTTGCTTTAATCTGACCTCTGCTTTCTCTCTGCACTCCCGCTGTTTCCCTGTAGCAGGGGCCACAGCTGGGGATCGCAGGTGGTTTCTTCCCAGCCCAGCTCTGCATCCCCCACCAGGTCCCAAGCTCCGTGAGCCCGGGAGCCGTGTCTGTTACATGGCAGCACATGTCCATTGCAAAGTGGGCTACCTGGTATGCAGCACACACTCGATTGTTTGGAATGAATGAATGAATGAATGAATGAATGAATGAATGGGGAGTTTTTGAGCCTAGCGGATCCCAGATAGGCTGGGTGAGGTGTTCCTCCTAAAACCCCCAATTGGGAACCGAGCGGCTCGGCTGGGCTCCTGTCTGGGAAGAGCCCTGCACCCAACCCTCCCTGGCTCTTTCCCTGTGTGGCAGGAAACGTGCCGGTGGCAGGCACCCCCTGGCGGCTCCAGGTGCCGGCAGGTGCTCCCAGCTGACCCTGCGCAGGCCCCCACCCCTCCCTGTGCTTCCATTTTTCCCATCGAAAGTTGGCTGCGGCGGATGACCTCAAAGGCTTCTCTCATCTCTGCTGTTCTGTAATTTTGAATCTGTCAGACACTTGCTCTAAATACCTTTTTATCTTCATGCCAGTTTGATTCTCAGGCCTCTGCCGGGAAAGGCGAAGGAAAAACAACTCCAAGTAGGCCCGTCTCAGGTTCGCCCTGATGGTGCACATTGTAGCAGCGCCGTCCGCGCACCAGGAAGCGCCACTCAGGGTGACCGAGCTTTCCTGGAGGGGTGCAGGGGCGGGGAGACGGGGGCCCGAGGCCAGTCAGAAGAGGGGGTGTTCAGGGGACCAGGGAGCCTGAGGCTGTGGGAGCCTCCCCCCCCCCCCCCCCCCCCGGCCTGCAGAGTCCCATCGGGTGTGACCCCTGCCCGGGGAGGAAGGGCCCGGCTGCGGGAGGCCTCAGCCCGCGGGCCCCTGTGCTCCTGGGAGCAGTGCTGGGGTCCCTGTCCACGGAGGGAACGGACAGGCTTTCGGAGAAATAGTCTGTCACCTGTGACCAGGTCAGGAATGGGTTCTGGCTGCTATAGAATACCCCCCCTCCCTCCCCATCACCGACACCAGCTTCTGTCCTTCTAGAACGTTCTCAAGTTGCAAAGGCAGCTGCCCTGGAAGATCACCCTCGTGAGGCTGGTCCTCCCTGGGAATTGAGGTTGAACTGCCCTGTGAGGCTCATGACCCCGAAGACATGCCGGGTGGGGTTTGCCTGTGTGGGAGGCGCCACATGCCATTTCCGAGGCTGCCACGTTCTCACTCTCCTGGCTCTGGCCCAGCTCGGGGTCTTTCCTAGGAAGGGACAGGCCAGGGGCAGGAGGCAGCTGATGCGGTTTGGGGACAGTGCATGCCCTCTCACTGGTTTTCTTCCTCCTCCTCCTCCGTGATTAGAAAAATAACAAAATGGGAAACAAATAGCGAGAGATGCAACTAGTTAGCGACTGTACATACTGCGTCAGACTTTTCACCGCCCTGCCACCGCCGTGTCCAGCACGTCACCAGAGGAGCATCGGAGCCCGGCCCTGCTTTGTGGAGCCTGGCGGGACGGAGGGGCCCTGGCTCGGGCTGGGAGGGACAGAGGACCCTGAAGGGACAGTGTCTGCACAGCTGAGGCTCGGAGGGGGTGCCGCGGGGGGCTGAGCGCAAGCCAGACCAAGGCCTTCGCACACTGGGACAGCAGGCAGGCTGGGAGAGGGGCCGGAGGGGCCAGGCCGGCAAGGGGGACAGGCCAGGGGTGGGTGCTCCAGACGGGAGCACCAGTTAGGGGGCTCTGACGACTGGGCCCGACCAGAGGGGCTGGCGTGGAGCCGGGCAGAGGGAGCAGGTGGAAACATTTGGGAAGGTCACAGACGGAGAGCGGCAGGCCCGAAATGGGGCAGGGTCCCCAGGACTCGGGGCGGGGGGGCCCAGGAGAAGGGGGCCTTTGGGCAGAAGGGGAGAGCTCTGTTCTTTCCTGAAACTTCCAAGAGCTGAGCAGCAGCTGTGAAGTTAGAAGGAACATCCCAAGGCCACCCTCACTGCTGACATGTTTGTAACTCAGGGGGTCCCCCAGACTGCGTTGGGGTTCAGTAGCTCAAGAAGGAATCGCAAGAGCACGCCGAAGATCATGCTTGCGGCAGAGAAGGGACACTCACTGAACCCTCCCCTGCCCCGGGAAGAAGCACAAGTGACCAAGCACAGCATGGCCATCTGGGGACGCCCACCCAGGCCCGTGGGGATCAGAGCCTTTACTGGGACTCGGTCGCATACCACCCGCCTGGCCGGCCTTTACCGTCCGGTCCCTGCTGCTGGCCACACTCCTCCCCCGTTGTCACTCACACTGCTTACTCCCCGGTGGCCAGGTGCCCTGGGCAAGCCAAGACACTTACCAGGCAGGACATCCCAGGTGGTCTAGAGGTCACCTCCCAGGAGCCGAGGCCAGAGGCCAGACTTCCTTTGGGAAAGGGTAATTCTTCGCCGCGCAGGCTTGCAGTCCGGCACGAGAGAAGGGGCGGAGGACATCACCCCGGACGTGCAGGTGGGAGGCAGGGGCTGTGCATGACCCTGCACAGAGCCTCCTGGTCACGGACGCCCAGGTGGCCCCAGGCGCGGGACGGGTCACTCCCCTGGCTCGTTTCCGAGGTGTTGAACGTGGTTCTCATGGCTGTCGCGTGCTGGGCAGAGGAGCAGAAAGAGCCAGGGTATCGTGCAAGGAACGCTTGCACTGTTCACGGGTAGAGTCTGGGCCTCTTCCTTCACCGGAGTCTCCACCACGAAATGTGTCCCGGAGCTGCCTCAGGGCTGTTGTGAGGATTAAATGCAACCTTAAGTAGGAGACTTCCATGTGAGTAGCTCAGAACCCTTCCTGAAGACTCAAGAGTGCACAGCGTTTAAAATCCATTGTTTGGGGGCGCCTGGGGGCCTCAGTCCATTAAGCTTCCGACCTCGGCTCAGGTCATGATCTCACAGTTCGTGGGTTCAAGCCCCGCATCGGTCTCTGGGCTGACAGCTCAGAGTCTGGAGCCTGCTTCGGATCCTGTGTGTCCCCCTCTCTCTCTCTCTGCCCCTCCCCTGCCCATACTGTTTCTCAAAAATAGACAAACATTAAAAAATTAATAATAAAAATAAAATCCATCCTTTGAAAGCAGTTTGCTAGGATAACTCTTTTGGTGCTGGTTTGTATGCAGGCCTGATACTTTTGGAAAAGTGTTCTGGGAACCCCTCCTGAAGTGACGCCCGCCGTCTGCTCTGGTTCCAGGTGCGGCTCCAGGTCGGTCTGTATGCCGTGTATCTTCTGGACTGGCTCACCGTCTTTAATAAAGAGCAGTTCCTCATTCTCCGCCTCGAAGACCATGCATCCAACGTCAAATACACCATGCACCGGGTCTTCCAGTTTCTCAACCTCGGTATGGATGTCATGCATATGACCTGTGGAGCAGGCTTGAGCCCCGTGGACACTGGCTGTCCAAGGTGCTCACTGAGTCACATGCAGACTCCGTGCGCCCAGCTGAGTGGGGCAGCTGGTTCAGTACCTGTTTGTCAGGCACAGAGCCTTGTGCTGGGTTCGGGAGGGGTCCCTCACCCGGGGGGGCTCCAGTCCAGCAGAGGGAAAGGAGGAAGCCATAGCTCAGATAGCCACGTAACTGGTAGAATGACCAGGTTTTGGGGGACCCCTGGAGTCAGGGCCACATGGCTGGGTGGCACCTCTAGGAAAGTCCACTAGCCATGGCGATGGCTCGTAGGGGTGGGTATTTGGGCCCTGAGGACCACCCCTGTGGATGGGCACCGAAAGACAGCCAGAAACTCCAGAGCAGAACTCAAACCCTCCCACAGCCCCACCTGGGTATCTGGCCTGGGGATTTTGGTGATGGAATATTCCTTAAAATCAGTTTGCCCTCCACTGGCCTCTGAACACTTTTGCCATAGTGACACGAGGGAGCGTAATTGCTTTTTCCTCTGAAGGCCTAGGTCCATTTTCCTTAGAGCGGGCCGCGCGCGTAGGCTCCGTCACATCCGGGAACTAGTCTCTAGTCCCTGAGATGGACGGTGAGGCCAGTTCTGTTCCTTCTGTTGCACACAACCCAAGGACACGTTGGCCAGATCCCAAGGGCCTGGCACCAAGTGGCCTGGGCAGTGATGCGGTCGGTTAAGCCTGTGAGACACTTCGGGTGCGGAGAGCTGGGGATAGAGGCAGCTGGCTTGTTCCCGGGCCTCCCCACAGATCTTCCTGCATTTGAGGTTCAGCTAATAGGGTCTCTGGGCACAGGGGGCCTCCCTGCCGCCCCGCCCCCCACGGCCACTGGAGGGGTGAAATGCAGCCCAGCCACAGGCCCTGTGCCTCAGCAGCCTGCAGTAGAAATGACGCTGGTGGGATTCCAGTAGGCTGGTTGGTAGGAAAGTCTAAGCCCACGGACTGTGCGTGGCAGGTCACACCGTTAGCCACGGGCAGGCTGATGGCCACGGGCGCTCGCTCTGTAGGGTGTTTGGCACCAAAGCTGGGGAGTGGGGGGTGAGGCCACCTCCCAGAGCCCCAGTCGCGCTCCGAGGGCCAGTGTCCTGCCCCAGGCCGGGGAGCCCCTGCTCCTTCCTGAAGGTCCTCCCACCTCCCGTGCTCAGCAACCCGAGGACGGCTCTGGCCAGGGACCCAAGCTCTCCTGAGGGGACCCCTGTCCCCACAGAAGCGTGGCTGGGAGTTGTGCAGAGTTCCTTCCTGCCACGCCTCCTGCTTCACAGCCTTTTGTGTTCCAGGGCCCCTAGGGGAGAAACAAGAAACCCTGATGACCAAGAGCCCCGCGTCCAATGCGCGGCGCCCCGAGGACCGGAACCTGGGGCCCATGTGGCCGGTCACCCAGAGGATCCTGCAGGACTTCTACGGGCCCTTCAACGCCAGGCTGGCCCAGGTGCTCGCCGATGAAGCATTCGCCTGGAAGAAGACCTGAGGGCCGCGGCCCCTGCGGTTTCCACTGTCACCGTGATTTAAAAATCTCTCTTTGGGGCGGGGGTGCCTTTTACTCAGCAGCGTGGAGAAAACCCCAAGATTCTTCTCCTTCCCCTCCCTTGGCACGTGTTTCATATAATCGTTTGTGGTGTGAGCCCCTCAGCTGAGCCTACACAGGCCTCCCCGTCCCAGGCCACCCAAGAGGATGCTCGAACCGCTCCCTCCTGCGGCACAGCAGCCTTAGTGGGGGGCGGGGGCGGGGGCGGGAAGGAAGTGTGACTGCGGGGGGCTGACCGTGTGGGATCCAAGTGAGTGCGCTGGAGGTCAAGTCATCACACTGGAGGTCACACCATCACACTAGAGGTCACGTCGCCACGCGGGAGGTCACGTCACACGGGAGGTCACGTTGCCATGCGGGAGGTCACGTTGCCACGCTGGAGGTCACACCGGCGTTGTCAGAGTTACACTTCCATTCGGTTCTGAAACACTGCTCAGGTCAATGCTTTCATCTGGGCAGAGAATGGAGAGACTCCTTTTTTCTCTTCTCCTCCTAAGTCCGCCCTTTATTCTCTTCAGATCTAAACCTTGTTAATTTCACTTTTTATGAACGAGGAAAAGAAAGTCCATCTTTGTAGCACACTCATCTCAGACCCCTCCCATCCTGTCCTGGTGTAACTTATGTTTAACCAGAACGCGAATGTTTCAGACAAACCATTTCTTTTCTTTTCTTTTCTTTTTTTAATGTTTATTTATTTTTGAGAGAGAGGGAGAGACAGGGCGTGAACAGAGGAGGGGCAGAGAGAGAGGGAGACACAGGATCTGAAGCAGACTCCAGGCTCTGAGCTGTCAGCACAGAGCCCAACACGGGGCTCCAACTCACAAACCATTGAGATCATGACCTGAGCCGAAGTTGGATGCTTAACTAACTGAGCCACCCAGGTGCCCCCCAGACAAACCCATTTCTGCATTTCACCAGCCATAGCTCCTTCTCTGCCCCTTTTGATGCTTTCTCCAGAGTTTAGGCAGTTTATAATCAGGATACAAATTCAGTTTAGATTTCAGAAGGGAAAGTTTTGCTTTAATGCCACACTGAGCAACTTCAAGGAATTGAGCTCTCCAGGGCACATCTAGGTGTCCTGGACCCTCCTCACACAGGTCGTCAGACCTGGAGGGTGTGTGCAGTTTTAGTCGTGGCCGCAGATAGGCTCTCTGTCACTCTGCCCTCCCCCTGGAATGAACTCATTGCCCACATTCTCCACCATGTGTGGCCAGAGGCCCTCACTGTTTTCACAAACTCAAGACACTTGTGTCCCGATGCAGAAACCGTGCGCTACACGTGGGTGTGCTGTGATTCTTAACGGGACTTTCTGGGCCACTCCACAGCTTGGCCCACCAGTGGATGCGCCAACGGCCTTGTCATTCCTCGGAGGTGATGGGGAGACAGTGACGAGAACACTGGAGCCCCGGGTAGGAACTCGGCGAAACTTGGCACTGGAGTGTTTTCAAGGGAAGCTTTCGGTGAACCAGGGCTTTCCGGTCAGGGTCGCCTACATCGGAGTCAGAAAGTGCAAACGTCTAGGTGTCCAGCCGTCACTCGCAAACGTGAGGACTTGCTCAGCTCTCCAGCCCCGGAGCCGTCACCTCTCTGCCATCAGAGCGGGCACGTATAGCCTGCTGGGAGGCTCATGGAAGGCCTTCCTCCCGCACTGGCACCGCCGAGCCATTTTCGCTCCTGAAGGCGCTATGTGTCCTGAAGACCCACTTTCGGGGACAGCCCTCTTCTCGTGCAGCCAGTGCTTGGAGCAGCAGCCGGCCGGGAGGCTGGCCGGAGCACCAGTAAGCTGCGGGGAGATTTCACTTCAGTGTGTGCGCACTTCGGGGCGATGTGTGCACCTGTGTGGGTACATTTTCCGAGTGGCTTCCCTTCCTGTCCTGTTCTGTTGCCGATGAGGCGCCCCTGCTCTGGACGCAGCCCTTTCATGGGTTCATTTCCCTGCCAATTCCCTTGTCGCTTTCAGTACGCGTCTCGTTCTTCCGCTCCAGCCATAATTGCAAGGAAGGATTTTGCCTACACACTCCCATGCATGTGAATAACATGCAGTGTAATTCTGCTTCTTACAGAAGTATCCCTGGAGGTATTAGTTCCAATATTATTTGGTTTATTATACAAATCTTTTTATATGCACAGGCTCAGCCCTTCCGTGCCAATCAGTGCCGTCCGGACAGTCTCTCCCAAGGGGCCTTTCTCCAGAGGGCAGACCCGTTGCCTTCGCTCTCTCGCGGTCAGGCCCGGTTCCTGTTGACGGCGCAGGTGCGGCTCCAAGCGGCGGGTCTGGAGCCTGTCATCCAAAACCAAAGTGAAACAGAGCATTTCTCATGAGCTGGTATTGAAGTTCCTTTGTGTCCCCAAAGCTGTACATCGAACTGTATTCAATTGTACGCCCTTAGTAGTGGAAGGTATGTCAAGTGAACCAGTTTATGCTGTACTTGTATTAATATTGAGCATAATTAAATGTGGAGCCCTGTGACCGGTCCCTGGGAATGCATGCTGTTCTCACGAACACCCCCCACTCCAAGCACGTGTGCAGGTTCTCCGCGGTGTCTGCTGCACACAGATGAGTCTCCGAAATAGTTCAGAATCTGACCTGCGTGTTTTCTGTGCACACTGTGTGAGGGGACTTACAGCCTATGGTGGTGGGAGAGAGGCCATCCGAAGAGGAAGGGCTCCAGCGTTACCAGTGACTTCCCACAAGAGGCCTGCTCTGGGTGTGAGTCAGGGTCCCACAGACAAGCCTAATGCAGTCGTCAGACATTTGGATTTGAAGGTGGGGTGACCACAGGCCCTTTGCTACTCCCATAAACTTGTTATCGTGGCTGCTTCCTTCATCCCTGGGCCCAGGCCTGGCCCCTGGGGCAGTGATTTTGAAACTCCTGGTGTCGCTGGGTGTGTGTCACTATCCCTAGGCACTCAGAGTCCCTTGGCTGCACTGGGATGGGCAAGCCTAAGGGAGAAGATGGGGCTGCCTCAAGTTTGGGGTTCTGGAGCCTGGGCTATCTTTGGGCCAGTATGGACCATGGTTTAGTCCCCTAGTTCTGGAAAGACCACTCTCGAGGGTCTCTCTCAGCACTGCCCCCCATAGTGGTGCATTGTGGGAAGGGGGCCGGTGGGTCCGGACCTGGAAAGAGGAGAGGCCCATCTCTTGCGGAGGGAGCCAGGAACAGCGCTGCTCGGCAGGGAAGATCCCGCCTGTGAGGAGAAGGGGGGCAGGTGGGACCCAAGGGGCAGGGTGGATGGGTGAGTCTCGGGGGGGGGGGGGGATCGAGTCCCTGTCCCGGAGCCTTTCTGCTTTGTTCCCACCCCTACCTGGGAACCAGCCCGCGGGGGCACCTACGACGCACACCACCCCTACCAGTGTAAGCCTCCCGTTGGAATGCCCTCTTCCCAAGTGCCCCTGCGTGGGAACAGAAGCGAAGGCGGCGGGCGCTCTGAGGAATTTCTGGCCTCAGCCTGCAGGGAGGGAGGGATGTCTTGGGTGTGGGCGGGTGTTTTCCTGTTGCCCCAGAGATCTCACCCTGTGGGTAGCCATGCTGCCTGCGGTCGAGGCAGATCCTGTAGAGGACGAATCATCTTCCCAGAAACCCTGATGAGGTCAAGGCTCTGGCTGAGCAACTGGAGAGGAAGGCAAGCCCTCCGGCTGGGCCACAGCAGCCTGGGAAGCAGGGGCCCCCTGCATTAGTAGCCCTAAGGCTGCTGGAGCAAATTATGCCAAACTTAGCGCCTTAAAACGACACATTATCTGGCAGTGCTGGAGGTCAGAAACCCCAAATCAGCCCCATGGGGCTACAGCCAAGTTGGGGGCTCTGTTCCTTCCGGAGGTGCTAGGGAAGAATCTGCACCTCCAGCTTCTGGAGGCCGCCCCCTTGCATAGCTCGTGGCCCCGGCCTCCATTCTCAGTGCAGCGCTTTCAAATCTCTGACTCTGCCTCCGTGGTCATGTCGCCCTCTGTCACCCTCCTGCCCCTCAGAAAGACTGGTGATTACTCTGGGCCCCCCCGGGATGATGCAGGATCTTCTCCCCGTCTCAGAAGCATGTCTGCAACGGCCTTTTTGCCGTGTAAGGTGACATAGGCTCCAGGGTCTAGTATATGGACGTCTTCAGGGGTCATTATTCAGCTGCGCATGGCGGGGTGGTGCAGCGAGCCAGGCAGGCAGTCAAGGGAGTGGGTAGAGTGGGACAGTGGCCTGTCCCTTGTAGTTGTGCCCTGCGGGGTCCAAGCAGGTCTGCCCAGTAGAGGATCAAACGTCCCAACGCATCCATCCTGAGATGGTGTGTCTTCCTGTCCACCAGGGCCCTGTGACGGGGGTGAGCGGCACAGGGTGAGGCCAGGCAGGGCCAAAGACCCACCTTTCTCCCAGAGTCAGATTGCAAGTCATTCTTTTGTGTGTTTTTTCAAGAGAGCCCAGGAGCGTCCCTACCCCAGCTAGGACTGTCTCTCCATCTTCGGGTAAAAGTGATTTCTGAGTGCTCACACGTTTTGTTTTTCCTTTAAAGTTACTTTCTCGGTTCCCTAGGAGACCCACATCAGCTGCATGGGCAGTTTTGAGTTTCTGAAGTTCAGCTGTTCCCTAGTTAGTCATGCTTCACGGGGAGCTGCTTCTGAAAGTTACAAAAATAGTTTGCGTGGTTTCTGGTCCCTGAGAGAAGGCGGGGGGGGGG